>NC_089752.1:95526557-95716557 GCF_040412425.1 Macrobrachium rosenbergii
AAATGCTCATTGCGTCCACCAAGGACTGCATTTGCCTGCCTGAAGTTATTCTCCTTGATGGTTTTACCCACTTTCTCTTATTACTTTTATTACTTGACTTCTTTTTCTCTTACACTTCCTTCTTGACCTTCAGACCCATCCTTCTGTGTTCCTTGTTTGTTCTGATCCATTTATTATCTTATTCAAATAATTTTTTTACGTTCATTTTTCGTACAGCCACTTGGTATCCTCTTTCTCCCCTCTTATACTCTCTCTCTCTCTCTCTCTCTCTCTCTCTCTCTCTCTCTCTCTCTCTCTCTCTCTCTCTCTCCTTGATTTGTTTTTACCGTGGAAAGGCTAGCTGATTTATTCATTCGGCATATCTGTAGCCTTGTTTAAACCCGACCCCTTCCTCTCGATTGAAACCTTTTTCTCTGGAGGCAGCTTTATTTTTCAGGAGCACCGTTCTTCTTGTTATTCAAACCCTTCTTTCTTTCATTGTGCCCCAGAAATGGATTAGCCATTATCTATCCATCTATCTATGTATCTATCTCTGAAACACTGGATATCCACCTGTAGTTCAGCAAAATATCAGTGTTCTTAAAGCTTAGTTTCTTTTTAATGAGAAAAATGTAATAAGACAGGATTTTGCCGAATGTATGAAACAGATGAAATAAATGAAACAAGAGAGAGAGAGAGGAGAGAGAGAACTCATCAGCTAATGAGTCTTATTTTACCTTTCTCAGCGTGGTGATGAAGAACGAATACCTAATCAGAGGAATCTCTGAGTCACAGTCCCTCATGAATATTCAGACAGATTCATCTTAGAGACTAGGTAAGACTGTGCCGGAGGGGTGGCATTTCGAAAACTATACTAGAAAGCTAGTTTTATTTTTATTTAATTTTATTGATTTTTATTTACTTTCATATATATTTTTATTATTTTTTATTCATATTTAGTTTTATTTTTATCTATTTTTTATTTATTTTGCCTATTTTATTTGGTTTTATGTATTTTTACTTTTATTGTTTTATTTATTTGTATTTTTGTAAATTGGCTGGAGACGACTCTTCTCGAGGTTCTTCATATCTAGACCAAAAGATTTTTCATTAATGCTCTGATAAACCGAAAGTTTCTGGGGTTGTCTGAACATTCAGCTTGCTCTTCCAGCAGTCTAAAACATCCCTCCTCGCTTACGAAGAAGAAAAGATAATATTTACTGAACTGAAAACAAGTTTCATGGCTTATTCCCAGTTTAGAATGCCCTCTCATGGTGAATATCTTCAATTTGCCATGCTGTTAAATCAATGAGAAACCTATCGAAACAGTACAAATGGACAAAACAAACTCAAAAACAAAATCAAAAATAAAATAACTCGTCTATTGCATAAGTATTTTAGTCTGTGTAATCACACATATGTTCATTCTAATATATTCAACAAGAGAGAGATTCATAGCATATGCATTCACATTTTCTCTAAAAAGAAGTAAAAACCTATCAGTACGGTCAATCGTCCTGCCTTGCAGCAAATAGTAAATTAAAGAAGGTGCAAAGGTTATGTGACAGCCCAGGCTTTGAGATCATAGTTATTTGGTTATCATCCAAATAACCCTCCCGTAAGGGGGTAGTGCCGTCAGTGCACCTCACGTGGGGCACTGTAGACATCACTTAAGATACTGTACAGCGTCCCTTCGGCCCCTAGCTGTAACCTCTGTCATTCCTTTTAGCGTACCTCCGTTCATATTCTCTTTCTTCCAACTGACTTTCCACCCTCTCCAACAATTGTTTCATAGTACAACTGCGAGGTTTTCCTCCTGTTACACCTTTCAAACCTTCGTACTGTCAGTTTCCCTTTCAGCACTGAATGACCTCATAGGTCCCAGCTCTTGGCCTTTGGCCTAAATTCTATATTCCTTCCTTCCTTCCAAATAACCATAGCGTCCAAAAGTAACATCAATGAAGACCCAGCTTCGTCGGAGGGCGGCTCGCTTTTCCCATTAATTAGGAAGATAATGATAAATGAATTATCATTCCCATACACAAGCTTACTGAACTAATATAAAGGTGTTTTACATCAAACTCATCACTTCAAGTTAGCCGCTGTTGGTGGTTAGTATATTTGGATTAAATTATAAGTAATTAGTTTTTATTCAGATAAAAAATTAAAAGCATCTTACTCTAAACTTATACTTTTTATATAGCCCTTCGCTGGATGAGTCGGTAGAGCTTCGGACTGTCACTCGATGGGCCGGAGTTCAATTTCCCCCGGCCGGCTGATGAAGAGTTAGAGGAAGTTATTTCTGGTGATGGAAATTCATTTCTCGCCATAATGTGGTTCGGATTCCACAATAAGCTGTAGGTCCTGTTGCTAGGTAACCAATTGGTCCTTAGCCACGTAAAATAAGTCTAATCCTTCGGGCCAGCCCTAGGAGAGCTGTTAATCAGCTCAGTGGTCTGGTTAAACTAAGGTATACTTAACTTAGTTTACTTATCTCTTCCGCCAAAGACTTGGAATGCCCGCTCCTGTAATTATCCACACCACCCGTCCCCGAATGTCTTGATTTCAGATATATCTCCTTTGTATTTTCTGCCCTGAGACTCATTTTGGGCATCAATCTCTCTCTCTCTCTCTCTCTCTCTCTCTCTCTCTCTCTCTCTCTCTCTCTCTCTCTCTCTCCACATTTATTTATCTGAGGAACACATTTTCTCTCTAAAACTCTTGCTAATTTCCACAGGGAACATTTCATGGGCTATTGTTGTATTTTCAGACAGTTTGTTACCACTTCCAAATAATTTTTCCTTTCTTTCTGCAAGATATTTCATCATCTATCTGTTATTCCAGTTTCTCATGTATATATATATATACATATATATACTGTAATATATATTGTACATTATATATATATATATATATATATATATATATATATATATATATATATATATATATATATATATATATATATATATATATATATATATATATATATATTCATATTTATATTATATATATATATATATATATATAACATATATATATTACATATTTATATTATATATTTATATTATATATATATATATATATATATATATATATATATATATATATATATATATATATATATATATATGTGTGTGTGTGCACGTGTGCCTGTGTGTGAATGTGTTAGTGTATATGTGGTGTATTGAGAATTATTCTGATTGAATTGTTTAATCTAATTAAGATATTAACCAGATATTACTCCTGCTTGCCACATCTATCTAAATTAACTAACAAATACCCAATTAATATCTAGGAACCACGCTGCTATTAATTACATCAGTCTAATTAGTGAAATGAATAGTAGCATGAATATTAATTTCAAAGTGAAGAAATTTCGTTTCTAATATCCGTCCAATTAATTAGACGAGATACGCAGGATAACTAATCACGTCTTGTGCCGATCCATTTATTATCTTATTCACAGCATTTTCCTTTTATTCATTTTTAATTCTTACAAAGTTGTATTTTGGCGTCAGATACAAACAGACATACTCACACATACATATATGTATAAATATACAGCACATATATATACATATGTATATATATGTACATATATACATATATACGTATATATATATATCTATATATACATATGTATTATATTTTTAAGCTTTAATGAATTTGTGGTATTTGTTATTCCTGCAAGATGTTCCTCTTTTGCTAGGTAACGTGGAGATTATTTTGAGCGCTCAGAGGAGACCGACAGGAGATCCCATGTACAATTGGACCTTTTCAAATAAAATAAAAAAAAAAGTCACATTGTTACACTGTCTTTCAAACAAATATCTCCCGTCAGTGTGACAAAAGAAAAAATAAGTTACTGCGATAGTGCAGGACAAGAGCAGTTCATCAAACACGCTCTGAGGTTGTGCCCAGTGATCAGCATTTGATCAGAACACCAGATTTTCTTTAAACATTTGTATGGCCTCCTCTGTAGGAAACTTTGTAAACTAAATCTCTACATCCATTGATGCAATGTTGCTTAAAGAGACTTTCGTCTTCACTACATAAATGAACTCTTCTTGGTAAGAGGAACTGACGTCTAGGTACACAATCCAACAAGATCTTGCGTAGCCCCTGAGCTACTCAGTACGCGGGCGATGACAACTAGCATATAATTGGCCTTCAGGGGGATTGGTGGGATAATGGATAATAACAGTTGTGTTGCGGGTCGTTTGCTACTATTGTCTAAAAGGGAAATTTGAACAATTTACCACATTCATACAAAATGCAGAAGCCAAAATTTATTCTATAAACAGCCCTTAGATCAGTGGCCCTCAACTGATGGTCCATTGACCACTAGTGGTCCATGATGACATTTTGGGTGGTCCACAGGAAATTCATTTTATTAAGTATTAAACTTGAGATTGGTACATATATTTAAAGGACACATATATGCATTTCATAGCTTCAATGCTTTAAGATGTTATCGTGGAAAGTTGGTGCGAGATGGTACTGATGGAAGTCGTCAGTTGCAAAATCTTTGTATTCAGCAAATAGTTTGATTCCTCAGCTCTCTGCGCGAGAAGCTCAGCAATATTGGAGATCAGGTGATCTCCCAAGCGTTATGTATATTCGTGAGTACGTGTGTTACTTTGATCTAGATTATGCCAAAATCTGCCCTAAAAGTGAGTTTGATCGTTCATTAACTTGATAGATCTGCAGTTGTCCAGTCATAGCTTTGGAGTGGTTCCAGGCTTTGAAAATCGGCAGATAAGGTAGAGTCTCAAATCTCTGTTTTTATGGGAGAAAATTGAACTTGTGATTTTTACCATGACTTTCTGATCATTATGTACTTGTGAACTGGTGCGAGAAATTTAATATGAATATTCATACCTCTTTTATATTATTATTTTGTTATGTTACGTTTGCCATATCTTGGCTATGCATTTTACACTTTCCATTATTGTGTTTTGTATTTCATATATTTTTGGGAGTTTTCTATCATGTTTGATTCTTTCGACAGATGTTTGTGGACTTTGGGTTTTGAGAAAAAGGACATGCAAATCATTTGCAAGGTCAATCTCTTTATGTGGTAGACTGTTTTTTTGACATGACTTTTAGTTATTGATTTGGGAGTATGTGTGATTTTGGGTATTTTCAGGCTATTAGCCATAATGAGACTTCTTTAGTCAGAAGTGCTTTGCAGTTTAGAGTTTAGTTATCTGACTCGATAATTCATTTATTATGCATTTTAATCTTTGCTTTGTTTTATTCATTTCTTGTTGGGTTATTTGAATAATAAACCTATTTTTGTAAGAACGATTGTGTTTCTTTAAATAGTCCATTTAATTACTTGTGAGAATGAGAGAGGTCGGGTGGATGAGCTTCGATAAACGATGAGAGAGAGAGAGAGAGGGGTTCGGGCTGAGAGAGAGAGAGAGGAGAAAAAAATGCGAGTGTGATCATGGGTTGAACCTTTTCACGTCTTTTTCCTGAGGTCAGATCGCTAAGATCACGCTACGTACACTTCTAAAACAAGTGTTGATCTGTTCCCTGTAACACATATATTTCTAAATTTACTGAAATGCAGTATGAACAGTTTTATCCAGATAAATAATTTACCATTCATTTTATTGTATTATTCCTATTAAAAAAATCTAATGACAATCTTCAGGTTGTAGTACCAGACTATAGTCTAGCACACTCGTGATCCAAAATCTGTATCTAGACCTTGGTGAAGTTTCTAAACTCTTGGCATCTCACAGGACCACTTCCAATAATTATCAGATCTCCCATAACTGTAGAAATATATTTCTACTGTGTTTGAAACGATCTGGAGTAAGTTTGTCAGTGAAAGGAGCATCCAAAAGTCTGGTTGCAGAGAAATTCAGTTTCATATAATTTTCTTGAAGTTCAGCTTCTAACTCTTGTGTAAAATGTATTTTAAGAAAATTTTTCTATGCTGTATTCATCATTACTCAAAAAAGAAATGGCCCACGATATTTTCTTTATTGGGCTGGTGATCCTTGACTTATAAAGAGTTAAGAACCGCAGCCTTAATTGAAAAACCAAGCTCACAGGGTCTAATTTAAATAAAGAAACTGATAATTTTACATTAGACCATTTTAGTGTTTTTGCTAAACAAATAATAAAAAAGAACGCTTCGCATGGACTAAATAAAGAACGCCATGAGGGCTCACAAAGTATACATGGTTTTGAAATTATAATTTTTCTCACAGTTTTCAGTAGTGAAATATTTCCCTTTCTTAATCCAAATCACATAAGATTACATAAAAAGATATTTTGTTTTGGTATCTGAGACTTGATTTTCAGTGCTTACTACTGCTAACTATCAAGGCATTTCCATCTAGAATATTTCAGTGCAAAACTAGAAGAGTAAACATTAATTGGAAACGAAAATTATCCAATTGAGAAATGGGAGACTTCTGTTTTATTAAACATTCTAAAAGAGGGAAAGACTTGAGCTTACATACAAGCTCCCGTTCCAAACAGACACAGTAATTGGGTCAACCCTGTTCAGAGGCGAGTTCTGTTTGATAGAGCAGCATCTACCTATGTAGGATGTTAGATGCGTAGGACTGTAATAAAACCCCGGTGTCCAGTGATGCGTGTATTGCAGAGTGATGCTTACTACAAGAGCGCCAGTTGCATACTGACTCGGTTGGAGGGAGACGCCAACCTTCCCTCGGGCGGGAAAAACAAATCTCGTTCTCTTCTACAATCTTACATCTCCCTTCCAAAATTTTTATTTAATTATAAGCAAGAGATGCTATGAAATGGCTATAATAATTGAATGAAAATTTGATATTACAAGAAATACATGTATGCACAATGCATACCCAAAAAAAAAATAAAACTTAGGGCAATGAACTTTTGTGATAAATGATCAAATAAATGAATAATCAACATATTGCCAGTTATATGTTCATTCTGTAATGGAGACAGCATCCAGTGCCTCCTCAGTCGAAAGGGCGCTCCAGTTTGTTGCGCTGTACCTGGCTTCGAGGGCACGCTGCAACGCCGGTGTGCAATACAGTCTCAAGTGATGGACCGTCTTGTCGGCTGGCACCTTGCAAAGTCGGGCCAACACTCCATTGACCTTCGCCATGATCGAAACGCGGCCGTCAACATCTCCATTTCACATTTCTCGGGGGCTGCGGACGTTGGCACCCTAAACGGGATCCACGTGTTCCAGATAGGGCAGCGTTGGCGATACCGGTTTGGAGGGCCTCGAGAGTACATTTCTGTTGCGCCAGCCATAGTTGCGTAAGTGCAGCATTATGAGGAGCCGGCGAATAGAAACCTCTAAGGCCAGTAGGCCCTCGGGCAGCTACTGTAGGTCTTCTTGGGGTGGGCATTCTGCTTCCCATGTGTAAGCATAGGTAACTCACTGTGCCATGTAGGATGTTAGATGCGTAGGATTGTAATAAAACCCCGGTGTCCAGTGATGCGTGTATTGCAGAATGATGCTTACTACAAGAGCGCCAGTTGCATATTGACTCGGTTAGAGGGAGACTCCAACCTTCCCTCCGGTGGGAAAAACAAGTCTCGTTCTCTTCTACAATCTTACAACCTAGCGTCTATAAACTGTTTCCCCTTCCTCATGCTATAGTGTCTAAATAGACATCCTAACATCAGATGTCGACAATATAATGATAATATATTCTTTACCTTCTAGAGATATAACTCAGTATAAAGTCTTCTTCTTCTTCTTCTTTTAACGTGCTTTTTTTCCCATTTTTGTATGGGGTAAGCACGATGCCTTCTTTTGAAGGACTTTTGATTTGGCTTTGGGGTAGACCTGTAGTCTCGATCGGCTGCCCTGCCTGACATCGCTTAGACCCCGGTAGCGTATGTTTCATGTATCATACCCGACTCAACGCCCTTTCTTCCCAGCAGCGAGAAGTTGTTGCGCGGGTAGGGCGATAACTCAGTATAAAGTAGCTGAGCCCAAATATGAGATTCCATGTTGGTTGCTTGGCACAATTTCTTTCATCCATTTATATCCTGAGGCACCATATTCCCATATGACTACCTATGTTTTTTTTACAGGAGTAACGAAAAAGGTGTAATATATTAGATTTTCAGAATATTCTTTTTTGGGGGGGCCGGGGTGGGGGGAGGGGGTGCGGAACTTCCTTCAAATGCAAATCATCATTTCTGAGTGGCGTCGTCGACATCAACGCGGATTTGCATAATCTGTTTTTCAAGAAGTGGTTTCACAAGAGATTCGCTTTATGTGTTACTACACAATCACGATGAAACATTGATATATTTTCATCTCGGAAAAAACCCAATGCATTTTAACAGAGAGGAAGTTTTTCCTTCTTTGTTGACAATAGCCTTTTTCAAAACTCGTATTTTTTGTTTATTCCAAAAATGATTTGTCTAGTTTCACGTTAGCTTCGGATAAAACTGATCCGAATTCTTTTCATCATTCAGATTTTCTTAAAGACTAAAATCTTTTGCTTAAGCTGAGGAACCTTAAAAAACCGTTTATTACGAATAGTATGAGAGAGACCTCTTGTCTTGGATTTTTCCTCTTTAGGCACTACGTAGCTATTACTTAAAATTCCCTTATTCTTTTATGCTGGTCTAGAAACGCAACTTCAGCTGGGAATATGAAGCTTAAACTACGATTATGTTAATTGGAAGGGCGGTTACCCTTTGGCAAGCATTTAGAGTAAAGGAAGCAGCGGTGCAGAGTGCTAGATCAGCATCACAGAAGACAAAAAAATCTCTAAAATCAGCCTGAAAAAAAATACAGCTGAAATATTTCCTTGTTGACATACTGAAATATATTTTGAGACCTTTCGTGTAAAAGAATAGGTATAACATTATCCTCCATTTCGATACATGCAAATGTACTTAGTACATTTAAAAACTTCCAATAAATTATTATTTCAGGTTTAAAAACAGTAAAAACGGAATGGATTTCTATGCACTCGTGCGTTATAATTCACATGTAAATACACATCTCTTCCATTAGTGACTGCGCGTTCTTGTGTGCATTGACAGAAGAAGGAAATGCATAAAAGTGAGAGTATTGATACAGAATGATTGTGGCGTGGAGATATAATGAAACCAGCTTGTGATCAGTAAAACAGCGGTAGAATTTAAGTTAGCATTGTAATTTCAGTTGGTGTTTTATGGAATATTTCTCGCAAATGTTGAAGGTTTGTTGTATAATAAGGAAAAATATTTTCTTTACGTTTTTATGTGAACATCCAGCAATGTTAATGAGCTTTGCCTGCTTACCTATACAAATCATAGATCCGAACTTGATTATATATATGTGTATATATATACTGTATGTGTATGTACATATATATAAATAATCTCATGAAGTTGTCATTCGTGTGATAGCAGCACTTATTTTTAAAGTCAATGTGCTTCTACCTCTGAAACCCACAGAAAATTCTATTATGCATAAATTTTCCAGTTGTGAGAATAGTTTAAACTTTGATTTAATTTTCTAAGACTGTGAATGGAAATGAAAGCATAAACTGTGAAGCTGATTTTAAGTTAGCTGTCATAATAAACACCCTAATCCTAATCTGGTACAGAGGTAATGACCCTATATTCACCATGACTGGGAATCTAGTCTCAGAGCAACATTAAGGAAAACAGTTGACTGAAAAATGACGCATAGCGAAGTCCAGGCTACAAAGCCAAGCACTGGGGTACTTTCAGCAATTCAGTGCTGATGACAGCGAAAAGAGGGGGTTGGGGTGGCTGGACAGCAAGATAAAGAGACAAACAATAAATGAGATGAAGTACAAGGCCCTAAAAGGGAAACTGGGGTCAAACATCAGTAATAACTAGAGATGTTGGACAGCAAGATGGAAGAAAGGAAGCAGATAAGGAGGCAGGACGGTAAATACAGCGGCTAAGAACTGTACAGCTAATGGCCGAGGGGACGCTGCAAACGCTTTATGGTAAAAGTGCGTCCATACTACAGCGAAACATTTCATAAACACACGTCGCCAACTCATTGCACACACATCACAAACAGGTTAAATACAAGTCAAAGATTTATTGATAATTCTAATTAGTATTCATACGATTATCTAGCATTTGCCTTAAAGGGTCGGTCTTCACTTACAGTCGTTGACTTGTTTATAACCCATTCGCAATAATACGGGATAAGTTGCCGACGAGTGTAGATAAAATGTGTGGACGCACTCTAAAGCCTTCTTCTTCTTCTTTTAACGTGCTTTTCTCCCATATGTATGATGCCTACCAGGATCCCTCTCTGGATCCTGATGCCTACAGTGCTCAACACGTGCGCTACCGCCGCTACATATAGCTAATATGAGTGTGTGTGTGTGTGTGTGTGCATAAAATACCTAAAGGACTGGAATTTCAGATCGAAAATGGTTTACAGCAGCAATACTAGGCGACTACAACAAGATACGGCTAAAACAAAATCCTTTCCAATCCGTATCCTTAAAGAAAAGAAAACAAAACAAAATTCTCCCCACTTATAAACCACATCTACCTTGCCCACCGTCCAAAAGCCGTCCACATCCACATAATCCTCTGTTTAAATCCTGCTTTTAACCTGTCCTTTTCACCCTTTGCTTATCCCGATCTCCTCCTCCTCCTACTCCTCCTCCTCCTCCTCCTCCTCCTCCTCCTCCTCCCTCCTCCTCCTCCTCCACAACCACCTCCTCCTCCTTTTCCTCTCCATTCATTTGTCCAGATCACTTCCTCCAGCCTCCCTGGAACATTAGCATCCATCTCCTCGCCCTGCCCAAATCAATTCCATCCCCTCTCAGTATCTAAATCGCTAGCAATCCTTTCATCTAACCAGGTCATTCAATCTGAGTAGGGTGCCTGTGTGTAGGGAGGGGAGAGGGGGGCTACACATGATTTGATTGGCGTAGCACAAAAATGCGTATCAGCGTAGACTAACGAAAAGAAGAAACTAAAGTTGCCAAGTGTTTTCAGAATGCCGCTCGAAGACTTCGGGCACTAATTGACGAAAATATGTATTGGGATACAAATAAAGAATATTTACGCTTGACCTTTAAGAGAGAGAAAGGAACTAAATCTCTGTCACTATTTTATATATATATATATATATATATATATATATATATATATATATATATATATATATATATATATATATATATATATATATATATATATATATATATATATATATATATATATATATATATATATATATTACATTCTGAGGCCGGTTGGAAGAATGGAAATGGTTATTTTTTTCATTAACTACCTTGAAGGCCAGCACAAAGCGCTCAGAATGTCAGCGATAAATGGAATGACTTACCTTGATATCACACTAAGTAAACAGAGAATTGGAGGTTGCCATGGGGGAAATTTAACCAGTTATTTAATTTAAACTTAATTTATTTACAAATGAAGCAATCAGGAAATTAATATGAAAGGGCTCACTGAGCAGCAAGCAAGCACATACAATGTGCAACAAAATTACACAGTGCGTAGCAACTGCTGAATCTGAAAAGGCTACAGCCCTGAAATAGTTTAACACACAAATGAACGTGCAGGCTGCTACTGGTAATGATTTTTGGTTGTTAACGCAAGTTGATTCATTAAGGAGGGAATTGTCTAGTGCCCCGGGACTGCGTGATCAGAAGACTCTTGCACATAGCAGGATGGCAGTTAAACATCTACGTTATTTTTGGTTCACAAGGCAGGGGGCAGACTGCTCAAAGGGCCAGATAACATGGTTCTGGAAGAGAATTCCAGGTTAGCATTCAAAACCAATGATTTTCTCTCAGATGAAATTACTTAGGCACAATAGAGGAATTGATCAATTAAATTTAATTAGCACAGGTAACACTATGGAGGGAATGATCTAATTATGCTTGGGACAAGTCATGAGGGGGCAAATGGGCTGCTAGGTTTGATTGAACAAAGGAGGCTTTGTTAGGAGAATGAAAAGTTGGAAATATTGAAAATGGAGAGAAATTTATGAGAAGAAACAGAAAACTGGTGGTGGACCAAGTACTTCCAGATGTACCTTATCCCTTCTGTGCGTAGAGCTCGTTGCAAAGACAAATTTTGGCAGCAGGAGGTTCGTGAACCGTACCAACTCAGAGAGAAAAGACCCGCACACCAACTTTATGCTGTAGCAGTTGGGTAAGGAGTGTTTGACGCCCAGGTCGCAGGGCATCGCGTCCTCTTTGTTGTTTGGTTTGGAGCACAGGACATCGGCAATCTGAAAGCAGTCACACAGCCAGCAAAAGGTCATAGGGAAAATAGGTCTTATAGTTAAGTCCTTAAGGGTTAGGATAATAGCCCACATACGGCCCAGATTCGCCCTTGTGTCCCTAACGGCTATCTAACCCCCCAAAACATCAGATGCTGGGGCTAAGAGGTCGGTATTGTTCCCCTCCCCAAAAGTCAGGTGATGCTGGGGGTTTCCTACATAAGTTCAACCCCCCTTAGTGGAGTTTCCTCCAGCCGCACCATTAAACCCTACTTCATATCTGACGGACGGAAAGACGAATTTTTATAAATATGGAAGAATATATATATATATATATATATATATATATATATATATATATATATATATGTATATATATATATATATGTATTCATTTAGGCTATATATATATATCTGTTTATATATATATATATATATATATATATATATATATATATATATATATATATATATATATATATATATATATATATATATGTGTGTGTGTGTATACTGACTTTTTGAAGTACATGACAGTTTTGGATTGCTCTAGCTTTAATTCTTTTCAAGTTTTTTTTTTAAGCTTCTATGTTCACTGGATCATAGAAACAAAAAGTTGTTACATGAACTAATTCCTCCAAAACCCCTGGTTGCTTTCTGAATAAAAATGTTTCAGAATAATACAACCTAAAATCCTCATCAGCTTATAAAAGATCACAGAACAAATTGAGAGCACGAGTGATTTTTAACTTCTAATCCTGGCATTTAGGAAACGTTTTATCTAATTCAATTTGGCATTTTTATTGCAATTGTTGGTCTTAAAACAACTTAAAAATAATGGGTTAACTTAATGAACACTAAGAAACACAGAGGTTAACTTAATGAACTCTAAGAAACCCAGAGAATTAGCCCGGTCTTGGAACAACTAAAACTAAGACATGAATTGCAGCTTCATAAAGTGAGACTCTATATCTGCTTTCTTCATGTACTTCTAGTTTTTATATATATATATATATATATATATATATATATATATATATATATATATATATATATATATATATATATATATATATATATATATATATATATATATATATATATATAAATGCCTTGATGGCTCAGTGGTTACAGCATGCTGGAACCGGGAGGTCTGTGGCCCGGTTCAAATCCCAGCCGACTGACCAGAGAGGCAGACACCTGCTATCCATGTAGACATCCCGGGGGTAATCAAAATAGGTTTTCAGGAGCAAATTGATGTGGATAAATCTCCACAAAACAAAGCCACTACAACACCTTCTAAAAACATAACAAACATCTCACACGTCTCGAACTCCCCATACCAGGGCGGACAATACCCATTTTCACTGGTGGGAAGAAAGGGCGTTGGGTGGTATGATCATGAAACTACGCTACCGGGGTCTGCTGTCAGGCAGGGCAGGACAGAAACAGGTCTACCCCAAAGCCAAATCAAAAAGTCCTTCAAAAGAAGGCATCGTGCTTTACCCCATACAAAAATGGGAAAAAGCATGTTAAAAGAAGAAGAATAAATATATATATATATATATATATATATATATATATATATATATATATATATATATATATATATATATATATATATTATATATATATATATATATATAAATATATATGAGCTTGTTAGCATATTGATAATGCTGGATGCATATATGCTGTCTATACCTCCTATTCACTACCCTATCTGAAGACAGAATAAAAAATAGGTTTTCAGGAGAAAATGTCTTTACCTTTTTCCCCTACCTACGCGTATGTACGGACAAACCCATTTTCAGGGGAGTGGGTGGCTGAGTCATTCTCCATTCACCCGGGGAGGACAAAAGATGAGATCCTCCGGATTTTTATTATATATTATATATAATACATATATATATATATGCATAGGGACTTATATAACAGCAAGTCTTTTTATATATATATATATTGATCCAGCATTTGAATATCATTAATAATTATTAAGGTAGGAAGACAGAAGAAAGTTTAAGAGGAAAAATCATTTCTTTTCTCTCTCTCTACGGACATTGAACATTCTCCATTCACCAGCATGCTGCATATTCCATAATACAGACGTAATTGCAAGGGACTTCTTAACAGCAAGTCTTTTTTTCACTCATGGTGGGTTGTCCAGCATTTGAATATCATTAATATTTTAAAAGGAAGACAGGAGAAAGTTTAAACACAAAATTCTCTCTCATTATAACTCTCTCTCTCTCTCTTCTGAACTAATAGGAAATAAAACCGAGGTATGCCTCCAAGTCCATTAAATGATATTACACTTTACCTTAACATTCTGCAACTACTTTTAGATAAGATTCATTATTCCTCATTTCTGTTTCCCTTTCTCCTTACCTTCATATATGATCTCGGTATAGGATTTCAGTTACCTACTTCATGCACTTTTAGAACCGAGAGAAAACATTCAAGTCAACTTGCAATAATGTTAGTTCCATAGTGGCATTTTGTTACTTGATTTCTTCACAAAACACGAAGTCACTTAAAAACCCAAGAAGTCGAAACCAGTTCTTTATTAGAAGTTACTGATTACTGTCATCACACATCTTTAGATTCAATTTTCACTTCTGTGCATCTGTAAACTTGATGTTAACCGAAACATTTTACACGAAGTGAATAAATGCCTTTTCTCTGAATCGAAAATCCAAACCTTTCTCTCTTATAGGTATGAGAATCACCTATTAACAAATTAAGTAAGATTATCGATGCCTTCCATGACTAAATATAGTAAGCACAGTCGAGCTCATTAATCAAAAATACAAAATAAAAAAAAATATAAAATATACAGGATATGATATATATAAATATATATATTAGGATTGACCGTCATTTACTGGATACCCAATAAGTAAATTACATACACGCAAAAAATATTTTGAATTCTATGGATGTAAATAAAGGTGTTGAATTCTGTTTAAGCATCAGCAGTTTTTGCAGTGGAATGAAATTTAGTACATTATGTGATTATTATTTTCCTATTTCCCAACAGTTTTCATGAACCTTAATTATTTTTGTTATCGATACATTAACGAAAATCGTACTTTGAACACCCTGGAGTTTTCTTGTAGGACATAACGAAAGTTTTGGATTTCGTGAAGAATTTCGTGAATATGGCGTGAGCTTCACTAATAAAATAACAGAATGAATTGTCTACACTTGTTTTTATTTTTATGGCCTGATAGAATTTTCCTAATTGATTCAAGTCATTCACATAAAACCTGAAAAAAAGCGATAAGGCTGACTAATAATTAGGCGTCACTGACCATTATTAATAGAACTGCAATATTCAGGTGTGAGAATTACACTGATTCAACACGCGCGTCAAGCCCCTAATTACTGCCTCCCTCTCTGGTGACATTGTATTTCTTTTATAAAAGTTTCAGGGATCACTAGATCCGCTAATCGTCCAGGATATCTTTCAGTTCACGAGAAAAGAAATGTTAAAAAATATCGTCTTGTTCTTGCTTGTCATATCTTTATGTCCTATCTGAGTCACAGTTTCTTCCCATCCTGGTTATTCTTCAGTTAACCGGGCGTCTCTCCATCGACCTGAAACCTCCCGTTGTCTCCCCAGCGCTGTCTGTGATGTATGTGATTTCTCCACGTTTATCGCCTCATCAGGGTCGTTGGAATCCCTGATTGTCCTCCATAATTTTAGAGAATTTTGTCTAACAGGCCAGGGATGGATATAAAGGAAAGAAGAAGAAGAAGCTTAGAAGGAGGAGCTTCTCAGAAAAAGAGCAGTCGATTGTTCTTGAGTTTTGTTGACAGGGGATCACTCCCGAGGAAAGGCGTTTCTAACGAGCCTCTGTGACAATATTAAATGCGAAAGTGGACGTAATTTATGGCTTATCGTTTTTCTTGAGTCTGTTTAGTAGTTTTGGGCTATAAATTTGATTAACGTTTTTATCAGTGTATTCACTGATAGTTACATGTTTTACTGTTCATTTCGAGTTGAAGTACGGCCTGTGAGGGAATGTACAAACATTTCTTGTTGCAAAAACAGAACGTGTGTATGTGCAAGTGTGCGTATAAGTGAGAGAGAGAGAGAGAGAGAGAGAGAGAGAGAGAGAGAGAGAGAGAGAGAGAGAAGAGAGGGCAGTACACAAGCAATATGCAATAGAAAGAAACCAAGAATCTTCTTCGAGTAAATATGTCTACAAAAGAATACTGAGGAAAAACGGGGATACCTGGACCTTCTGTCCCATCAGGAAAAATTAAAAGAAAACCAGCTATAGCAGATTCAGAGAGATACTTATTAATACAAGGTTTTTCTTTTTTTACCCTTCACTGAACTCTTTTGTCTAATAAGAGTTATTTTAAGGTGAATAAAGAAGGATTTATGAGGTAAATAAAGAATGATTTTTAATAGGCAAATATTAGTTCTATTTCTGACAGAAAAGCGATTCAATCAGACTGCCGATTAATTTCCGTATTAATTCCCGGAAGATCCCTCAGTTTTCACTTCACTGAAAATCTCTGGCGATAAGATTATTTCTACGTTGTTAAAGTGTAAGTACTGAGTTTGCAAGCATTTCCATATGCATAAGAATATGTATGTTGTTGTAAACTAAGACTTTTGATATTATCGTGAATTTTCCATTGATATGTATACCCCAGCGTGGCACTGTACGTATCATATGAATGTTATACTTTGTGGGAATATTTTTTCTTCAACTTAAGTTTTTTCTGAAATTTGCAGGCTTACATATGCACTAGTAACGATTTGTTGTGCGTAGCTAACTTGCTTTACTGTAAGTAAACATGACCACGTTAGCTGTGACGTACTGCACCGACAAAAATATTGAAGAATTTAGAAATTTCCGATTTCACCTTATTAATCGCGCCCTTATCAACTTGGGCTTTTAATGGTCATTATTAGTAAAAGCCTCCTAGATTCACGGAACGTGAATCTCTCCTGGTTACAAATTTGTTACTCGTTTTCGTCAGGTTCGTTAACTGAAAAAATAATCAGAAAAAAGGTCTAGATATTATTATTATTATTATTATTATTATTATTATTATTATTATTATTATTATTATTATTATATTACTTTCTGAGTTGTCTGTGTTTAAGGGCTACTCCGACACGAAATATACACAATAATAAGACAATGACGCAGAATTTGCATTTGCGTTATTTCAAGAAGTAAAGGCATCCACCTGATTTTCTCTCTTTTTTTAAAACTTCAGCTGAAAACCCTTGTAGACTGAGTCAACAAACTATTATAAACCCATGAGGGCTCCGAAGGGAAATCAGCCTGCAGAGAGGGACAAGTTATAGGAAAAGCTGATAAATAAGTACATAAGATGGAATGGGAAATAATACCAACACGACTGAAATTCAGGAAACATCAGCAGAGATCAAGAACGGCTTTGCTCCTTGCTTAAATATTTGGAGACCACGAGACTCTACAACTGCACTAGGCAAACACTTCAACATTTTAGTTGCAGCCCAAATAAAACTCCTAGCAAACTGAGTGGCATTAGCCTGATGCCAGAAAACTGTTTGCAGGAATAGCTTGCCTAGACTAAACTGGGAATAAATCAACGGTGGTTAATGACTTAATCAGGAAGGAAAGCAATTAGTTTCAACGTTTGACTAAAGAACAGGAAATCCTCTCCTGTTGGAGTTGATTCCTTAGATTTCAAATGAACCAGCGTGCTACTCATCTAACAGGCAGAGGCCAGAATGAAGCCGGAGCTCGTAAACAAAATGCTAACACAGACTCTAAATCAGCTCCAGATTTGAAGTCAGCTTCTAGAGCTTGTGAGACCAAGTAATAATTCTTTCTTGATACCCTTTACCAAAGAGAAGCCAGATACTACTTACCAGGACGCTATTTTAATTTTATTTCGGTTTTACATCGAGAGACTCTCAAAATTTGTAAATCCCCTGCATCTGTTGTACAGTTTAAGAAATACTTTTTTTATTGAATCTTTATGCAGTCATTGGCGAACAGCCTTAGTCGCTTTACAAACTCATTTCATTTAAATTATTTCATTTACTACAAACAGCAGAAGAAGAACGACTGAAAACCAGGAAATGTCAGTCACTGGATGATTCAGCTACAATTCTAGAGGATTTTTTCTTCCCTTTGATGCTCTCCCTACTCATTTACCTACGTTATTTATGTTTCTCTTCGTTGAAAATAAATCTCTGCAGTCGATATCATTGATTAATCGAGGAGGGTCGTCTGGTTGTATACATGCAAAGTGTTTTCGTGTGAATATATATATATATATATATATATATATATATATATATATATATATATATATATATATATATATATATATATATATATATATATATATATATATATATATATATATATATATATATATATATATAATTTATATATATACATATATATATATTTTATGGGGTCATTCACTGGAGTAATCCCATCAATTTAGGCTAACAGTTACCCCAAAAGACAGATAAGTAACTTAATTAGAGTAGGTCGCCAGTTGGACTTAGGTTACTGAATATTTTTATTTATTCTTGAACTAATAAATTAGATATTCCCATTGATCCCTCCCAGTCCAATGAAATGAGATGTTACAGTCAGGGAATCTACATGAGCCATTAACAGCTCCCCAATTCATCACTTTCAGACACAGTAATATTTCCCCTATTTTTTAGTGTATGATGCAACAGCTGATCGTTCTAGTAGTGCTCTTGTAAGCAGTTTTCTAGCAAGTTAAGGACTATTCCTCTTCTAAACAATGATATGATCAGGTTCCAAGGCTTGCCTGAGTATTACTTATACGTCCTCTCCCTAATCCTTAATTACTGCAAAGAGGATACCTTATGCAATCATACTTGACTTCATACAGGAAATGTGGTTCCACCAGGGTCTTTAGTCAGCGTCTAAGAAGAGAGAAATTAAAAAAAGAAGAAATGCAGTGGGAGAGATAGCAGGAGAATGGCAAGTAATTGTCACCATCAAACTTACCTTACACAGGATGCTTGTGCATGCTTGCAACTGATGCCCGTGGTCTGGTGATACGATTAACATGTTCCACTAAGTAAAAGAAACAAAAGAAAAGGTGCGGGAGCACTACCGTTTGTGTGCCCTCTGCGCTTGGTTGTTGTTCTCTCTCTGACCTCAGACAACCTGCTTAGAGGGCTTGGCCTGTTGTGGCCATCCAGCCCTTCACAGCCTGAGGCAGTCTGAAAAATGACAAAAAAACATTGCCAATACACAGTTTAGGGAAAAGTGATGCTTAGGGACACCCTCACTAAAGGTGGCCCAGGTGAAACCATCTCTGTTGGATAGGTCTCTAAGCTAAATTCATAAGCTACTAAGACAGTTGGTTGGAATTTTAATACAACAACAGTATGCCTCTCTCCTCCAGGTTTAATGGAAGAAGCTTGAGTTTTGGTGCTGTCTTATCTTGTTTCTTTTTCCTTTCTTTTTTTATTCTGTTCCTACCAATTAAATGAGAGAGGTCGAACAGCAATATTTATATATATATATATATATATATATATATATATATATATATATATATATATATATATATATATATATATATATATATATATATATTCGTACAAAAACACTTTGCATATATACAAGCAGACGACCCTCCTTGGCAAAGGGAGATGTCTGGTCACCCTGTATCTGCTGTACAGTACATCTACTAGTAGAGAGCAGGCAGGTATTTGTACTTAGCATAAGGATCGACCCAACCCAAAAATTATAATTTCCTTTGCTATTATTTCCAAGGCAGAGCGAATTGGGTATTAGATAACATTTGAAGCTTAATGCTTGCATATAAGCAATATCCAGTGTGATGTGATAAAAACTCATAAATAACTAAGTGTTTCAAATGCACCAATCGGCTGTCGTGGTGGGGATGGGTTGATACCGACATTAAGCACAAATACCTGTGCTCAACGGGGAGATGTATGGCAGAGTCAGCAATAAACATTAACTTTTGACAGTCGGATGGTGGAGTACTCGTCGCCGAAATCATTGATAATTATCGTTTTTGGTTCGAGTCCATCAGATGATTACCAATTATAATCCCCCTTCGGTATTTTTTCCAAGGTAGAGTGAACTGGACATTAAATGGCATTCGTAGTTTAATGTTTATATGTATATAAATATATATATATATATATATATATATATATATATATATATATATATATATATATATATATATATATATATATATATATATATATATATATATATATATATATATATATATATATATATATACATATATATATATACACACATATATATATGCAAACATTAAACTACAAATGTCATTTACATGTATTCAGTAGTGCATGCCAATTTTGGTAGATGTGCCTGTGTTTTTGTGCATGTGTGTATTTCGTTAGGCTGCAAGAATAAAATCTTGTTATATCTGCAATAACAGTGTCACATAGACTATGTTAAAGTAAGAAAGTGGACTTATAGAACAATGCGTAAAACTTGTGAAATGGAATTTATTATCATTTATTGTAGATATTTTGGAATAAAATCTGCCTGAGTAAAGAATAACAGTTTTAGTTCACATGTAGCTAAAAAATTCTAATTATTTTTGCAGTGAACGCATTGTCTAAATCGCCTGCTTTAATGAAACCAAAAGATTTAAGGAGAAGCCAGAGAACGAAAATACCAAGGTGTTTACCATGTCTTCATTTCAGCAACTGTCGAATTTTGACTTGCCTTAAGATAGAATGTCAACCGCCGACCATACTTGACAGGCTATTTCCCGTCTTCAAGTGGTCATAACAAAAGCACAAAAACCCACCCAAACAACATACATATATGTATATATATATATATATATATATATATATATATATATATATATATATATATATATATATATATGTGTGTGTGTGTGTGTGTGTGTGTGTATGTACATTTGTGTGTGTATTGCAGTTGTTTCTCATTTAATACTAATTTAAATGCTCGTAATGTTATGGAAAACTAGGAAACAAGGTATATGTATGTATGTATGTATACATATAGATATATATATATATATATATATATATATATATATATATATATATATATACACATATATATATATATATATATATATATATATATATATATATATATATATATATATATATATATATATATATATATACAACAGGCATGCAGCAAATGCATCATCAGGAGATCCATAAGACAAGAAGTCTTCAAGGTTCTTTATTAAGAAACGTTTCGTGCAGTCCTTTGCACATCATCAGTCTGCAATAAATTATAAACAGTAGTTCAAACTAAAGTAGAATAATTGCTATTTTAACTTTAGTTTGAACTGCTGTTTGTAATTTATTGCAGACTGATGATGTGCAAAGGATTCCACGAAACGTTTCTTAATAAAGAACCTTGAAGACCTCTTGTCTTATGGATCTCCTGATGATATACATATATACATACATACATATACATTGTTACTTGCCAGCCATGGCCTTGGCAACGGAATGCCATAAAATACTGACAGTTATACAAAAAACTGAGACGAATGAAAAGACGTGAATACTAACCTTGATTTTTCTCTTCGTCAAGTTACTGTAAGCATAATTATACTCAGTTAACGATTAACATTTACTTAACAAATAATAATGGTTCACAAATTAGTTACAACTATGGGCACACGTGAGTCATTAAAATTAACGGTGCTGTAAAAGATCAAATTCCTTTGTTCCGTGGCACATGGAGAATCCCAGTGACGAATGAAAAGGCGAGCTGAGATTTGTCCTGCATCACACATGATAAAAGCATCCCTCTGAAAGAGAGAGGTGTTGAATTAACTATATGAATGGCATGCATTAGAGCCTTAAGTATATATCATCGAGCTATCCTAATGCACCACAATATCATGCCCGAATGCTTAAAGATTGCTCTAACCACTCAAGCGGGCACGTGGACGCAGCACAGCCAGTCAAAAGACAACTTGGTATCACTTCCTAATCGGGAAATTAACTAAGCTTGCAAATGGTGGGAGGCTTTGGCGTAGAAGAGGGGTATGGGGTCCAAGGTGGGACATATTGTGATAACGGGAGAAAGAGGGATACCGTCTTACGCGCAGGAGACCACAGGGAAATTTGGGAAGGTTTCTTGATAAAAAGTAGGGAAAATAGAATACAGTCAAAGGAAAATGGGCCACCGAGTTCCCGTGTACATTTAGACTTACCTTAGGTACACAAAATGATCACTCCTTGATGAGTTGGGGTCCCAGAATTGGTGTCACGTGGCATGAGGCCAATGGCGGAATCTGTGAGATAGAGCAGAATATATGTCCGCTCAAAAGAGTTCCTAACAGCAGAATAGCGATCTCCTGGCCCATGCTTCTTTGGACTGGACCAGGGTCGCCTCAGGGCAACTTTCACAAGATGGCAGCGGCTGTAAGCGCCCCTCCGTCAAGCCTAAAAGCACAGAGATACCAGCAGCACAGAGAGTGGGTAAAAGGAAGGGTTATTGAGAGAGATGAATGCTGCATTGGACACCATTGCACTCCCATTGCACTGGTCGGTCATCTTACGTGAATTCGTTCACTAGGTTAAGCGCAGTGGCCCGTAAGAATATACTATATGTATTTAAATGGTACATACATACTTGTGTATATTGCAGTTATTTCTCATATTTAATACTAATTTAAATGCTCATAATGTTATGAAAACCGGGAAACAAGGAATTTTTTTTTTACAAATTACGGATTTGCTTGCTGATCTCCAAAACTGATTTAAATCTATTCAAATTTGAAAAGTGATGAAATGTTACATAACTCTTCTACTCACGAATGAATAGGTCTATAAAGGGAATATGAGATAAAACACGTCAAATTCTGATGAGTTTTTCAATTATCAATATGTTTTGTCATTCACATTTAGCGAAGTGATATTGTTCTTATCACTTTCTTCAGTCTGCGAGATTAAGATCTGAATTTCAATATTTAAATATCGAAAAAAGATGTATTTTTTCCCAGAGGGGCTCAAGGTTTGAATATTAGATTTTATTAAGTTAGGGTTCTGAATTAAATTTGGATTTGACTAACCTTAAAATTATTAGTAGAAAATTGTGTATGATTCTTTCTAGTAAGATTAATCATGAAGAAATAAAATGGTCAGACTCGTATCATTCATTTATGAAAGAATATATATATAAACTCTCTCTCTCTCTCTCTCTCTCTCTCTCTCTCTCTCTCTCTCTCTCTCTCTCTCTCTCATCTTCCTGTTCCTCGTTTCTCCCATCTTGAGTATTGGAAACCCCACTTGTAATTTCAAACTGCCCAAGGAACGCGATAATGCAATAATGCCTGTTTCCACATCGCCTCTCATCCCTCGGGTAATTTCAGAAGCTAATGGGCAGGGTCCTTGTGGTCAGTCCTAATTGGGGGTGAGTGAACGAAAAGCTGTCCAGATGAAGTAGGGGAAGGAACATTCAGATCTCGCCAGGAAGGGCCGTTCCAACGGCTCACTCGGATTCGTTAAAGGTTCTTTTGAATATCTGGCGAAATCCAGGCCATTCGTGAGGCTCCGTTGACGAGTGAATGCTTCCTAATCAGGTCATTAAGTTAGTTATTCTATCAATGCATAAGCATGAGCTAGAATTCCTTGAGAACATTTTTACTATTTATTGTTTCAAATAAAAAAAACATGCCTATGCATACGCTCTCTCTCTCTCTCTCTCTCTCTCTCTCTCTCTCTCTCTCTCTCTCTCTCTCTCTCTCTCTGGTGCTACATCAAACTTTTTCTGCTGCCTTTTTATCATGAAAATATATTTGAGTCCAGAGCATTCTACGTATTCAGGTTACGTGAATTCGTCTGATCAGTGACCTCGTACTCTGCGGATCCTCACAAGGAGGGAGTTGACCTCCCTGTCTCTTTGCTGCAACTACTATTTTGGTTGTTGTTCCGGTGACCCCGAGAGGCGAATATATCCCTATATAATGCAATCTAGTAATATTCTCCAAGTCACCCCTTCTCACATTAGCTTTGTTGAAGACCATAATCCTTACATTAAAGGTTTAGAAACGTTTTCCAGCTTCTATCCTTGTATTTAAATATAAATTAGCTTTTGGTGGGTAAAGTAATGCTTGGGTAACATGCAGGTTTATTTTTGACAATTGCTTCTTAAATAAATACATATTCTTAATGTAATTTCCCTTGAATGTTTCTTGTACGTTAGGCAAATGCGAAGCTGCAGGATGAGAAATTCATGCCCGATTCTAACTGGCAGAAATCGAAAGACAAACAGCGTTGTAGAGTTTGACGTCCTACGTTGAAATCTCCGGTTTATTATTATTATCAAGAGCGTCTTTCCAGGAACACTGCATACCCATGAAAACTAATTAAGGAGGAACTTCAGAAGGGAAGACCCTTAGACGAAGGAATTTTTCCACTCTGAAGTTATTAGTAGTTTGGATTATAATACTGCCGGGTGGTTTATGCATCGTATCAAGGAAGAGAAATTGATCTCTATTTACTAAATCGATGGGAGAAACATTGCTCACCTTATCTGATACCCTTCAAAAGATTTTTTTTTTTTTGGGGCGAATTAAAAACACATTTTTAATCTGTATTCTGTTATAACTTACTTGACTCCTTACTTATCGGAAAAGATGAACGTTACTCTGAACAGCACAAACAAGGAAGCATATACAGTGCCGAGGAACTGTAAACAAATATTCCTCTTCTTTCCAGCATCAAACATGAAGTCAAATGGATGGATTTCTTTGTCACATTTTTCCTTACTGGAGTCTGCCTTAGTATCCGATGAAATATATTTGTACTCAGCTGAAATTTGATAAGACTCTGATACCAATTAAAAAATTTTATTACACGTCAGGTGTATGAACACCTACCTTCATGACTGACCACAACTTAAAAT
This sequence comes from Macrobrachium rosenbergii, assembly GCF_040412425.1. NCBI lineage: Eukaryota > Metazoa > Arthropoda > Malacostraca > Decapoda > Palaemonidae > Macrobrachium > Macrobrachium rosenbergii. The sequence goes on from NC_089752.1 coordinate 95,551,689, forward strand.
TAATTATGTGAATGATCAGAATAAAGTTCTAAGAATGTTAGTGTTCATATAAAATTCATAAAAAATAAGAAAAATTGAAAGATGGTTTGTAAGTGTAAATGCATAATAATCATTTTTAAAACCAGCAAATGTTAATCTCCAATATCCAGTATCATACTGAATGAAAATCTCTTTCTCTCTCTTCTCAACAAATATATATATATATATATATATATATATATATATATATATATATATATATATATATATATATATATATATATATATATATATATACAGTATATATATAATATATATAATATATCTATGTACACAAATTATATATACATATGTATACATATACATAATGAAAGGTCGACCAACAATGGCCGAAGTAGAGAAAGAATAAAAGAACAATTCCAACAGTAATAATCCTATTGTATTCAATATATGATGATATATTGTACAGTATACTGTATATGTTATCCGGCATACGTAATAAGTCTACGGTAATTTCACTCCAAATTTAGATCTTAAAAAAATAAAAACCGTTAAGTGACGTTGAGGACGTCATGTTTTACAAACATGATGCAATTGAAATGGTATTTGAACAACTGACTTCATATTTTCACTAGATAGATACCCAAATGCAAACAGAAAGATAAAGAGACTTAAAAAATAAATGAATAGAAATAATCTGCAAATGGTAGGCTACTGAACTGCCTGGCTGACAGGTATTTCTTTATTTGAGAAATGTTCACTTGCCGTCACTTTCTCCACATTTTTCGTTGGTTACTTTAAGACTCGACTGCTACTATAGTTTTTATACTATAACATACTCTTTAATTTTAAATAGAGAGGCAGATTTATATAGACAGAGAGAGAGAGAGAGAGAGAGAGAGAGAGAGATTCCCAATTTAGAGTATTCAGCAATAATCCTCAGCCACAAAAATAACTGAGAAAATATTAAAAAAAAAATAATTAACAAAGGTAACACTTCAAAACACGGTAACTTGAAATCGCATCACAAAGACACAAATAGTCAATATTTATCTTAAGAAAGATTAAAGATTCATGTCAGTCAAACATTTCGTTTGCTTCGCTTTAATTTTTTTAGCAATTAGGTTTTCTAGCTTCTTCTTCTATATATCCATCCATCTTCATTTCATCGTAAAGCTGGTATGGAATTTTTTTTATGTTTTAGTTTTATTTTTAACCCTTGGTTGTGTCAGCACAGCCAAGTTACCGTCTGACATTCTCGAATACGTTTCCTTCCCCAGGGGCTTTTTAATGATTGTATTTAAAAAAATGTTGAGATGTTGCTCTAATTCCTGTTTCCATTACCGTTTTGTTTTTCCTTGCCTTTTTATGAACTTATTTTTCTTTAGTTTTCCCCCTTTTAAGTTTGCATGGCCCCGACAACTAATACTCGTATTTCATCACTTTCTCCGTCTCTGGGTTCAGTACTTGAAGTATGACTCGGTATTTTTACTGGAAATAAAATTGTTATCAACAGCCGAAGGTCACAGCCCCACACTCAAGGATTTGATGTGCCTGCTTTTATTTACCGACTGAGCTTTATACGCCCTCAGGAAATACTAACAAAATTTATATCAAAACGCGTTTTGAGAAAGTGTGGTCTTTGTGCCATAGAGAAGGACAAATGGAATAATCAAAATTCCTTAAGCTTCTATCAACTACATTGTTTTGTTCAGGCCTTAGGCCACGTAATGAGCAAATGAAAGTGAGTTTGGGTCTAAGCATGGTAACCCTTACTCTCTCATAATTGATTTAGGTGAAGCACTATCACCATTTTTATTTTGATTCCAGTACGTAAAAGAGTGTCTAAATTTGGACTTTCTTAATTTTTATTTGTTGATTAAGGAATTCCTCCTTTAGCAGATTACGTTCAGCCTATGATCACGTAGTTTCGACTACCTTAGAAATAAAGTTAATCATTATGATAAAAAAAAAAATAGTTTTAACTCTGAAAATAAAAATAAGACCCAAAGCAAAGAATGTGTTAACACACCTCTGAAGGAAAACACTATATGCTTTTTGTTTAGATTCAATGCATCTCTTTTTTTTTTTTTTCTTGTCACAAGTAATGGAAAACTTTAGCCCAACAACTGTAACGATAATTAGCAATGTAAACAGATGTCATTGACGGTGACAATCCTTGAATGATATCCCAATTCCTAAAATAAGTCGGTCTCTGCCAATTCTCAACCAATTTCCTTTCCTGTAAGCATCATGTGAAGAATCCTGGTTACATAACAGCGTTAAAGAAGATCCGGGTTTTTTCGGTTGAATATAATTTCACGATAAATCGGAACCTTTCCGTTTATTATCTCCACAAACGATTTCTCTACCTGAAGCGAAACTGAGACTTTGGGGACCCTCTCCAAGACAATCTGAGTTAAGATTATAATCTGTTATCGTAAAGCCTCCACCAATCTGGTGTTCTCATATGCTGCTATTTTTCTTTACCTGTATATTAAACCCCACAATGTGTATTTAGACATCAGCTGAATCATAACGTGTTTGCAGCTTTTACTTAAATTCCTCGTTGGATGAGTCGGCAGAGTTGTCGGCTAGCACTCTGCTAGGCCCGAGTTCGAGTCTCCGGCCAGCCAATGAAGAATTAGAGGAATTTATTTCTGGTGATAGAAATTCATTTCTCGCTAGAATGTGGTTCGGATTCCACAATAAGTTGTAGGTCCCGTTGCTAGGTAACCAATTGGTTCTTAGCCACGTAAAATAAGTCTAATCCTTCGGGTCAGCCCTCTCTAGGAGAGCTGTTAATCAGCTCAGTGGTTTGGTTAAACTAAGGTATACTTGACTTTCTGCAGCTTTTACTTACATAGAAGATCACAGATTCCCTTTCGTTGTCCTTGGAACTCTGCGGATGATTTTCCCAAATTGTCTGAACATTCAGGAGATCGAAAGCAACGCCCTCTGGGGCAATTTCATCCGCGGATAAGTGTGGTGTCATTTGGCTCAAATAGAGGCTATACTTTTGCGTCCTCCATTTCTTCTAGTTATCTCGTTCGATCTTACATACCCACACGCAAAAAATATACACGCACACACACAGACAGACATACACACAAAACACACAGCTATGTTATCAGCTGGTTTTCGAAAAATTTTCGTTGAATTTGATATCACATCCCTGGTATTTGTGGTTTACTTTAATTATCTTCCGCGGTAATGTTAATAAATGTTCCGCTCACACTAGAAAATACTCAGGTAAAAAAAAAAGGAATTTTTGATTATCGGCATGCTATTAAATTAACCATGACTCCACATAAAATTAAAATCTAACTTTTGAAATATATCTGATCCACTAAAACAAAGCAAAGGGCCTTTGACAGTTGTAATTTCGATCTTTAGGTATACGCAACTTTTTCCACGAACTAGCTCTTTGTTGGGTGAGTCGGTAGAGCTGCGGACTGTCACTCGATTGGCCGGAGTTCAATTCCCCGGCCGGCTGATGAAGAGTTAGAGGAATTTATTTCTGGTGATAGAAATTCATTCCTCGCTATAATGTGGTTCGGATTCCACAATAAGCTGTAGGTCCCGTTGCTAAGTAACCAATTGGTTCTTAGCCACGTAAAGTAAGTCTAATCCTTCTGGCCAGCCCTAGGAGAGCTGTTAATCAGCTCAGTGGTCTGGTAAAACTAAGGTTACTTTTTTTTCACGAACTACATTTTTGAGGCAAAATGCTAAAAAAAACTCAGGTAAACAATGTTGATTTAGGCTACAGAAGAGCATCGGTGCAGCCAGTGTGCTAGAAAACCAGAAAATATTTCCCATTTCTTTTCGGATTAATATATAAACAAAGTTGTGTTTACCCGCTATTTTCATCCGAGACATCAAACAAGTATTGTTGGGTTTACATATTTCAATATTCAGCTCGAGCGGTGCTATCAAGTATTTTCGATTCAGCTGGAAATTCCAGGAAAAATTTTTACTTTCTTTATTGACGATGGAGTTTCATCATATTTGCCACATGTCTTTTTTCACATTTCCCTCCTACATATATTGAGGAATAAAATCCATGACTTTTAATATATATACATACTTACACACATACATATATATATATATATATATATATATATATATATATATATATATATATATTATATATATGTGTGTATATATTATATATATGTATGTATATATATATATATATATATATATATATATATATATATATATATATATATATATATATATATATATATATATATGAAATTTGTATGCTTAGACCTGTCATGAAATCAACATTGAATTCAAAGATAATCCAGTGCTTTTGAAATTCAAAGGCAAAAGTGTTTAAAATCATGTAAACGGGTATTATAGAAGAATAAATAAAAACCATATTCATATGTTATTATATGCTTAGTACTGTACCCTCCTTAATAATGAGAGAATTATATATATATATATATATATATATATATATATATATATATATATATATATATATATACATATATATATATGTGTGTGTGTGTGTGTGTGTAAAGAATAAGTAAGTAGGAAAGCAGTTGCTGCTGTTAAAGTATTTTTGCAAGGGCGTGATTTCATTGTGAAAAGCTTGTCTACTAGAGAATAAAGTTCCTCATTGGAGGGTTGGTATCGTTCTCGGATAGCACTCTGCTGGGCCCGTGTTCGATTCTCCGACTGGCCAATGAAAAATCAGATAAATTTATTTCTGGTGACAGAAATTCATTTCTCGTTATAATGTGGTTCGGGTTCCACAATAAGCTGTAGGTCCCGTTGCTAGGTAACCAATTGGTTCTTAGCCACGTAAAATAAGTCTAATCCTTCGGGCCAACCCTAGGAGAGCTTTTAATCAGCTCAGTGGTCTGGTTAAACTAAGGTATACTTACTTATTTACTAGAGGATAAAGCAAAGGCTCGGTGAAGCGTGGCTAATATGGCATTAATCTTAAAATCATGAGAACAAAAACTATGAACATTCGTACCAAGAGCAGTGAATTTCTTTTTTCTAAAAACCGAAGTAGAGACACCTTGAGAAGAGCGTGTTATTAAAATATCTAAAAAATGTAACTGATCGTTGGTCTCGTGTTCAATCGTGAATTTGATAATGGTGTGAAAAGAACTGATGAAAGTTAAGCACCTCTCTGCATCAAACTGACTTCTAAACAATGCAAACGTGTCGTCTACATACCTTTTATGAAGTAGTGGATGGTAACTAAGGGGACAAGTATCAAGCATGTGCTCTTCCAGTGAGCACATGAAGATATCCGCGAAGATGGGTCTAAGTGGGGAGCCCATAGCCACACCATCAGTTTGTGAGTAAGAACAACCATTCCAAACAAAAACGGTGTCCCGCACCGCTAGACCTAAAACTTTCTTGAAATCATTCTTACAGAGCCCATCAAAACGAAACTCATTCATAGGAAAAAGCTTATGTAACTTAGAAAACCCAGTTGAAATTTGACTTGTAAAGGAGATTTCATCCACCAAAAGTCTTACCTGACGTAACTGAATTATGAATATCCACACACACACACACGCGCGCACACACAAATACATAACCCCCACCCTTATTCCCATCCCCACCGCACTTGCACCTACTTTCGATGGATTGCAGAGGTTGCATATTGCTACCACACTTCTACTGTGAGTGCTTCGGAGTCTCATTGTGACCCATTATTGCTAAGATTTGTTGGAAGTTGGGCAGGGACGTTGACCCTGGTCTTAAGCCTCCTCTTTTATACAGACTTGGGTCCAATATTGCCTATAGTGTGTGCATTGCCTGGCATCTGTAGGCATCTTGACGTGGCAGGCATGACCTCACTGTTAGGAAAGTCGTATTTTTCTAGCGAAAGTAAATGATATTAATGTTACGAAATATTACTCTTTCTACGATTACCACATTAACTTGCGATCTATTTCTGGGCCCATTTCTTACCTCTGCTCTTCTCTCATTTGCCCTGAGGAAGGAAGAGCTCAGCTAAACCTCTCTTGCACTTGAGTTCCCCTCGCTTCGGGGAAACTTCTTACGAGGAAGGAACTTTAGCAATAACAGGCTCTTTCAAGTGACCTCATTGCAGGTGTATTAATGAGTAGTGGTGGTGGCACTTCTTTCACTTGTTGGGAAAGTGAGAATTTTCACGGTGAAAAATTAAATTTATTTCCAGCATCGAAAAGAAGAATGAGAATTTGGGTCATTTCAGCCTCAGGACAAGTAATGTCATGCCGGGCCTCCCAAAAACCTAATTCCACTGCCTCACTCGTCATGGGAAATACCACTAGCCTTGGCAAGCAAGGAGCAGTATGTTTGACGGATCCATTACTTCGTTATTTCATTTGGTAAAACAATTACAGCTCGAAAACAGATTACATGAAAGTGGCGAATTTCGAAAGTAAGTTGAGAATAGTCAGAAAGGTTCGCTGTATCTTGTGTTCCGGTAAATAGCGACCAGAAATTCATTTAAATGAATAAGAATGATAGTGAAGTTATTGTCGAGATGTAAAATATGTAATTATATTCCCGTAGATTTTTTCCCAATGTTTACGTGCTCTAAAAAAAATGCCTCAGTAACCTTTATGAGTGTGAACATGTACGTCCAATCTTGTGGGCTTTCACTAGTTAAATGTGTGATCGCCCTAGAGTTTGGTTATTGACAGATCCCATAGATATTGAGTCATTTTCATTTCATTTACGTAGTATGTTAACTCGGGAGTTTTGTAACTACCAGTTGGTATTTTTGTTCAGTCTTTCATTTATTTGTATTTTGAGTTAATTTCACTTTTGTTGGGTATGATTATCCATTTTATCATTCCTCAAGACATCAGGTTGCTTTTCAGTTAAAGCTAATGAAAGGCTGCACTATAGCTATCTATCTATCTATCTATCTATCTGTCTGTCTATCTATCTATCTATCTGTATATATTATGTGTAATGATAATCATTGTTGAAATATTATATATAGTATAATATCAGATCTCAAAAGAGTTAATGCTTTAGATAACTTAACAACATAATTTAGAATTAATAATATCTTTCTTGATAAAAGCCTAGTAGCTGGAGAGGGAGATTCGAGTTTTAGACCAGATGTGCCATCTGTCACCAGTTTAGATCAAGCGAAGGGTTTGTTTTACTTCAGTTGTCATCAGTTCACATAAAAGAGTGCTTTGTTTTAATTCACGCGTTGACAGGTCAGGAATAACAATTGCCATCTGTTTGATCATGTTAGGGTTTCTGTAAAAGCTTTGTCCTGTACGAGAAGAGGACAAATGATTTCATAATGGTACATGCGATCCATATGAATTTCTCGTAAAGACATACAAGTATTGCACTGAAACTCATGGCAGTTGCATCATGTTTAAGATTACATGGCTCTGGTCACTTATGCCCTTTTGAAAACAAGCATTGCACAGAACCACATGGCAGTTGCTTCATGTATTGTCCCGATTGCATTCAAAGCATTTTGCTGGACGTGACGTCACCTCCCTTTTTCTAGAAGTTTCCTGGTATTTCGCACCTAAAATGCCTTAATGATGTCACTTGAGTATTTCATGTGCTATCCTCTGTTCCTCGTTGGGCGAGCGGGTTCCATTCTCCGCTACCACTCTGTTGGTCGCAAGTTCGAATCTCCGACTGGCCAATGAAGAATAAGAGGAATTTATTTCTGGTGATAGAAATTCATTTCTCGCTATAATGTGGTTCGGATTCCACAATAAGCTGTAGGTCCCTTTGCTAGGTAACCACTTGGTTCTTAGCCACGTAAAATAAATCTAATCCTTCGGGCCAGCCCTAGGAGAGCTGTTAATCAGCTCAGTGGTCTGGTTAAACTAAGATATACTTAACTTTTTTACTGGAATCCTCAGATTAATTCATTCTGTTCATTCTGATTTTCAAGACTGATCAGTTTGGTCTCTCTCTCTCTCTCTCTCTCTCTCTCTCTCTCTTAAAAAGAGGGTAATTTTAACGTAATATATTTGCGGTCACTGGTATTAAATATAGCTTTTGAGATCTGAATTTAGTAAAATGATTTAATTTGTAACGGCACCAGACAAAAAAAGTGTGTTTTGTGAATTTAGCGTAGCTGCAAAGGATTTTACAAAGGTTTTCACAAGCTTGTGTAAGGTAAAGTGAATTTTACTTATTATTACCATGGTCTAATAAGGTGTATTAGGAAATTTTTGCCTTAGTGAAATTATTATTGATAAATCTTTTGTATATTTTTGTGTCTTCTTGTGTTTGCAATCTCTTTATTTTTATTAATGATTTAACATTTATTTACTTAGCATTTTAACTATTTCTTAATAATTTAACATTGTATATTTGATTTAATTTTCATTTATTAAGATTTTCTTTCGAATCTTGAGTAATTCTTGATAGTTTAAATTTTTCTCAATTAATTTAATTTCTTGGTAAATTAAAGTTTTTGTGATTTAATTTTGTTTAATAATTTAAATCAAGAATTAATTAAATTTTGTGTTGTTTTCAAGTAATAGTAAATTTTTCAGATTGTGAATTCTGATTATAAATTTTGAATTTAAAAATAAATTTTTGTATTTAAAATTTTTAAAAACAGCGTTTCATTTATTGACCACCAGTGAACAGGCTTAATTGTGTCCATAAGGCATAGTGATAAACATGGTTTGTTCCTTTAGTTTTGCTGAAGTGAATTAAGACCAGGGAAACAGTTGAAGTTGTTTGATGGAGTGATGCCCTTTTATTCTAGTATATTTCTTGTTTAAACCTCGAAATTCTTTTGGTAAGCTTGGTTTGATTTTTCATGTTATTAATGAGCTTTTTAAGGGATCACTGTTACCTTTAGAGTACTCAGTCGTAGTTCTTATTGTTATGAGAGTTCAGGTATCTGGCTGAAGTGAGGTACATTTTTGAAATCTGGGATTAGTTGTGTAATAACCACGTACTTGGTACGTATCGTGACAATATATATATATATATATATATATATATATATATATATATATATATATATATATATATATATATATATATATATATATATATATATATATATATATATATATATATATATATATATATATATACTGTATATATACTGTATATATATATATATATATATATATATATATATATATATATATATATATATATATATATATATATAAATGTATGAGATGTATTGGATGTCTGAAAATGGGATTTGTGGATGTGGATATCAATTTTGTTAAGTTTGCGGATGCGGATATTTTGTAAATGTAAATAATTTAGATGTATTTAACTGTTAAGGACGTCTTTCAGCCACATATTACATAATATTTGATGTATACTAAATGAAAGAAAAAACATAAGTGATACTCATGTCCGTGTGTGTAGACTTTCTTATGAACGTACAAATAGTAACAACGATACACCAACGTTTTAGTTGTCTGGGTACAAGGTTATTCCATGCTCATTGCATGATAAGGGTAACAAATCTCAAAGCCATTCTTCGCATTAGAGAGAGAGATAGAGAGAGAGAGAGAAAGTGTGTGTGTGTGTATGTGTGTTTCCTAAAAACCGCGATACCCTGCCTTTATGATTACAACTGCTGTAAATGACATGGAATTACTAAAACAAATATGCTTTAAAACAAATATGCTAAAAAACAAGTATGCTATAACAGTATATACTGTATGAAATGTGTAATTGTGTATCATGTATTCTGTATAATAAAACGAAAAGTCCAAATTGAGCAAAAAAAAAAAAACCCAGCTTTAGCTACAACGTCTGAGTATGAACTATTGAACACTGAGTAGGGGGTGACATCTGCATACCCGCATTCTCAAACCGGATGCGGATGTTGCTTGCAATGCTAATGCGGATGCGGATGTTAAGAAGATGCCAGTGAGGATGCAAATGGGGATTTATAAAAAATGCAGATAATCTGCTGATGCGGATATCCGATACATCTCTTATATATATATATATATATATATATATATATATATATATATATATATATATATATATATATATATATATATATATATATATATATATATATATATATATATATAACAAACACACTTTCCTTATTCTTGCCTTTAAAAATATAATTCTAGTAATGAAGAAATTACTGTGTATTAATAACATAAACTATAATTTAATTAATTACACACCAGTTGCAAAGCTAAAGAAAAATTGGTCATTCCAAGCAATATTACTGTGACTAGAAAGAGGACACTGGGCCTATTCACGCGATAAATGTATTCTTTATATCCAACCAAAAGAGGCCCCTAAACTTCTCCAGGTCCTCACGCTCACTACTGCAAGCAATGAATACGAATGGGGAATATGTGAAGAAACTCCTGTGAGTCTAGGTGAGATGCGAACCCATTCATGTTACCTTAACGTGCCTGGCTTCGAATCCCACTTGGAAATTGAGAGTTAGGTAAGAGTTTCCCGGTGCATTCCCTTTTCAGGTTCAATGCGCACAGAAGTAAGCTCATCCAAAAAAAATGTGAGAAAATCGAGTCCCTGAGAGGTCAATGTGATTGTTATTATAGTTATTATTACGAGATCCTGCGTACCTCTCATTCTCAAAGGCCTAATTGTTAATGAGGGCTGAGCAGGCTCTCAGGAGCTCTCTGTTAATCCTTTTCATTATATTAGATAACAAGATCAGTGGGAATTTCAGTTTTCCTTTCATTGGCCATGTTATTATTATTATTATTATTATTATTATTATTATTATTATTATTATTACTATTATTATTATTATTATTATATTTGGTCTATCACAGTCATCCTATTCGACTGGGTGGTTTTTATAGTGCGGGGTTCTGGGTTGCATCCTGCCTCCTTAGGAGTCCATCACTTTTCTCACTATGTGCGCTGTTTCTAGTAGCACACTTTTCTGCATGAGTCCTGAAGCTACTTCGGCATATAGTTTTTCCAGATTCCTTTTGAGAGAGCTTGGGATTGTGCCTGTTGTTCCTATGATTAGGGGTACAGTTTCCACTTGCATATTCCATATCCCGCTTACTTCGATTTTCAGGTCTTGATACTGTGATGTTTAGAGGTTGTTTTTTTTTTTTAGAGCAATCATTCGCAGATTGTTAGATTGTTCCCTTGTTGTGGGTGTTGTCTCCTTACCCTTTGGTAATTTGTTTTTGTGTGCGAAGTTGACGTCTGTCGCCTTCGTATTGACTGCGGCAGTTGGGTTTGGTATGGCAGCGAGTCAGGTCTCTAGCAGCATAGCAGCAAGGAGTCATTTTTGCAACAGGCTGAGCAGGTATCATGTTACCTGTTGGCTGTGGTAGCAGAGGATGGTTGGGTGACTAAACTAGTCATCTGAGGAATTGGTTCCTGTTTGGCAGCATATTTGCTGTCCAGACGACTCGGCCGTGATCATCTGTGTTGGATGTGTTCCTGTTTGCAGTCACTGGCTGCTTCGATGACTGCACGGAGTTCGTCTGAATCTTCATCATCTTTGACAACTGGGTCTGTCTCGACGTCTCTATGGAGATAGTCTGTTTTTTTTTTTGTATTGTGCTACCCTGAGTTAGTGTGTTTTTTTTATCGTTGCTAATTATGTTTATGCTGCTTGATTGTTGTTAATTATGTTTTAAGCTGTGCTTTCTATTTATGCTGCCTGTTGTTTATTTGTAATGTAACTGTTTGGTTATTTGTGATGTAGCTAAAGTGTTTAGTGATTTGTATTTTGTATTTTATTGTTGACCTGCGTTAATGTAATGATTGTTTGTTCATTGTTATTGATGGTTTTCGTAGCATAATTCAGTTTTGGCTACATTTATTTCTGACTTTGTTTTTTTATTTCTGACTGTTAATTATGTGATTTGTTTAATACCAAACCGACTCATTTGTATATAATGTAAATAACTGTAAATAATAAATTAGTTTAAGGTGACTTCTTCGTTTTGTTCAGCTCATCTACTCTGGTGTCCCATTGTGTTGCGACATCAATGAGTGATACTTTCTTCTTGATTTTGTCAACCAACGCTACGTCTGGTTTATTGGCATGTATCATCCCATCTGTTCTGATATCATAGTCCCAGAGGATCTTTGCCTGATCGTTTTGCATCACTCCCTCAGGTTGGTGTTCATACCAATTATTACTGCAAGCTAGCTGGTGTTTCTTGCACAGGCTCCAATGGAGGGCTTTTACTACTGAATCATGCCTATTTTTGAACTGGTTCTGTGCAAGCGCCGGACATTCGCTTGCTATGTGGTTTATGGTCTTGTCTTTCATATTGCACTTCCTGTATATGGGTGAGATGTTGTTTCCATCTATTGTTATTTGGACATATCTGGTTCTTAGTGCCTGATCTTGTGCCACTGTTAGCAATCCTTCTGTTTCCTTCTTGAGTTCTCCCCTCTGTAGCCGTTGCCATGTTTCATCACTGGCCAGTTCTTTTGTCTGTCTCATGTACTGTCCACGCATTGGTTTATTGTGCCATTCCTCTTTTCTGTTTTTCATTCTACTGTCTCTGTATATTTCTGGGTCATCATCTATTTTTATCAGTCCTTCCCATGCACTCCTTAGCCATTTGTCTTCACTGGTTTTCAAATATTGCCTCAGTGCTCTGCTCTCGATGCTGACACACTCCTCTATGCTTAGTAGACCTCTCCCCCTTCCTTTCATGTTATGTATAGTCTGTCTGTATTTGCTCTTGGGTGTAGTGCTTTGTGTATTGTCATGTGTTTTCTAGTTTTTTGGTCTATGCTGCGGAGTTCAGCCTTTGTCCACTCCACTACTCCTGCGCTGTATCTGATTACTGGTACTGCCCATGTGTATATGGCTTTTGTCATGTTTCTGGCGTTGAGTTTTGATTTGAGTATCGCCTTAAGTCTCTGCACATATTCTTTCCTGATCGTGTCCTTCATCTCTTAGTGTTTTATATCCTCTCCTTCTATTATTACCAGATATTTGTATCCTGTCTCATCTGTTTGATGCTATTCACGTATGGTAGCTTTATCCCTTCAGTCCTTGTTACTTTGCTTTTTTGTATGTTGAACAAGGCTCATTTTTCTATTCCAAACTCCATCCTGATGTCCCCAGATACAATCTTTACAGTCTGGGTTAGGGTATCTATTTCCTTGATGCTCTTAGCATACAGCTTGATGTCGTCCATGAACATCAGATGGTTAATTCTGTTGCCTCCTTTCTTGAGTTGGTATCCAGCACCCATCTTCTGCAGTACTTTTGTCATGGGAATCATGGCTACTACGAAGAGCAGTGGGGACAGTGAGTCACCTCGAAAGATCCCTCTCCTGATGCTAGTCTTATTCCAGAGCTTGTAAGTACTGTATTTCAGTATTTTTAAGGAAGCTGATGGTGTTTTTCCTCTGCCCCATATATTTTCAGACATTCTATTAACCACGTGTGTGGCATCACATAAAAGGCTTTCTTGTAGTCAATCCATGCCATGCATAGTTGGTTCTCCTTCTCTTACTATTCTTCATTACCATTTTGTCTTTTAGGAGCTGTTCTTTGGTGCCCCTACACTTCCTTCTGCAGCCTTTCTGTTGGTGGGGAATGGTGTTTGTATCCTCTAGGTAGTTGTATAGCCTTTCACTGATGATGCCTGTTAGTAACTTCCACATTATTGGTAGGCAGGTGATAGGCCTGTAGTTACTTGCTATATTTCCATTGTTCTTGTCTTTCTGTACTAAGGATGTTCTCCCTGTGGTCATCCATTTGGGCGCATGGTGGTTTGTGATACAGTGCTGGAGTTGTTCTGCTATTCGTAGGTGTAGGCCCTTGAAGTTTTTGAGCCAGTATCCATGGACTTCATCAGGACCTGTGGCTTTCCAGTTGGGCATTTTCTTTGGTTGGTGTCTGACTGTGTCTGTCGTGATCTTGGTGAATCTTTGTTTTATTCTCCCCATTTCTTCTGCCTTGATTTCCTGGAGCCATGTTGCATGTTTGTTGTGTGATGCTGGATTGCTCCATATGTTTTCCCAGAGTCTCTTACTTGGTTTGGCTTTAGGAATTTCCTGGTGGGTGTCTTCCCCTCTTAGTTGGCTGTATAGTCTTTTCTGGTTGGTTCCAATGAGTTTGTTCTATTGGTATCCTTTATTCCTGTTCATGTACCGTTGGATCTTATGTGCTATGGCTTTAAGCCTCTGTTTTATATCTTCTATTGTGTTGTTTAGTCCCTTCTCCTTTAATTTGTATTTCTCATTCAGTTCCTTTCTGTTTTCTTGCTTCTTAGCCTCCTCTCTGCCATCTATCTCAGCTTACTCAAGTCAGATCTCATCGCCATGGTTTGTTTTTCTTGGCTCCTTTTCCAAGGCGGTTGCTGTTTTTTTCTGTTGGGTTTGTTGTGATGGTGGTGTTGGTGTTTGCATCCCCATGAGTTCTACTACTAGTCTTGCTCTTGCATATGCCAGGTTATTTGTTTCTGTGATACTGTTGGTGTGCATTAGTCTCATTATTTCATTAACTTCACTTGTTTTTTCCCTTAGTTTCTTTGTGTTTTAGGCTTTCATGGAGGGGATCTTTGTTCTTTCTGTATCTGGCTTCATCCATTGCCTGATCTTTTCCACCCATTCCGACCTATCTGTTACATCTTCGGTGTTTCGTCGTGTGTCGTTGTTTGGTAGCTCATCATTCCTGTCGTTTTCTGTGTCATCGTCTCTTAGTTCATCTTCTTGCCCTTCTTTGCTGGGTGTCATTTCTCTTTCCAGTTCCTCTCTTTCTGTTGTGGAGAGCCAGTTATTTTTCTTTATGTTCCTTACTTGGTCAGCCAGCCTCTGTTCATTCCAGATTTCAACTAGTTTTCTCCTGTATCCTCTTTCTGTCAGGTTGCTTCTGATGTAGCAGCTCCATATTTCCTTTTTTTTTTCTTATTTTGTCCATTTCTTCTTCTGGTTTGCATCTGTAGATCCAGTCTCTGGTTGCTGGTCAGTTGCTGGAAGACGACCTCCAAGTACTTGACCGTCCTCCCCTCCAATTGGGTTGTATACCTGGCTGTCGGACTAAACTCCTCTGTTGCCAGAGGTTCCATTTTCGTCGTTGTCGTCTATTTTTTCATTTCTTTCCATCATTGTTGAGTTTTGCTATTTAAAGTTCCTCATTGGACGGGTTGGTATCGTTCTCGGCTAGCACTCTGCTGGGCTCGTGTTCGATTCTCCGACCAGCCAATGAAGAATTAGAGAAATTTCTTTCTGGTGATAGAAATTCATTTCTTGTTATAATGTGGTTCGGATGACACAATAAGCTGTAGGTCCCATTGCTAGGTATTCAACTGGTTTTTAGCCACGTAAAATAAATCTAATCCTTCGGGCCAGCCCTAGGAGAACTGTTAATCAGCTCAGTGGTCTGGTTAAACTAAGGTATACTTTGCTATTTAAACCCATAGCTGGACCTTATCCCATCGGGAATGGGTACTCATTTACAGCTGAGTAGACTGAGGAAATTTTGGTAAAGATCCTTCCCAAAGAATCGGCGCTGAGGAGAGCGGTCACCCATCCAACGACTGACCAGCCCCAATGTTGCTCAGCCAGTCCATCAATGAGCTAAACCACTCTACCAAGGCGCCCATATTATTATTATTATTATTATTATTATTATTATTATTATTATTATTATTATTATTTTCCCAGGCTGGAATCCTGCCTAGACCATATGCACTTTTTCCATTATAATTTCCCATGGGTGTAACATTCCCAAGGCACATATACCTCTCTATCTATCTATGTAACTATCTATTTATACACACACATACTCACACACACACACACACACACACACACACACATATATATATATATATATATATATATATATATATATATATATATATATATATATATATATATATATATATATATATATATATATATATATATATATTATATATAAGAACTCTCAAGCAAATTGCTTCCTCCTTTTTTTTTTTGTTTTCATTTACTGTCTGCCGAT
Source organism: Macrobrachium rosenbergii (assembly GCF_040412425.1). NCBI lineage: Eukaryota > Metazoa > Arthropoda > Malacostraca > Decapoda > Palaemonidae > Macrobrachium > Macrobrachium rosenbergii. The sequence goes on from NC_089752.1 coordinate 95,567,584, forward strand.
CGATATTTCACATGGTCAGAATACAAGGGATTAAAACCGATTGTAGGCCACTCCCTTTAAGTAGGTAATTCCTTTTCGAGGCAAAAGTGAATCTGTCTGGCTGTCCTTTACAGGCAAAACCCCCCTGCAGGCATCAGCTGAACATGACTCAACTCCCTAGGCGCTGGACGTGGCCCTGCCCCATAGGAGGAGATAAAAGCGACAAACAGACCAAGGCTCGCTCTCAGACGCGTGCTGGATGAGATGGTGTGAAGAAGACCCCAAACCACCGCCATGCCCTGGCCCAACGATGCCCTTAGCTCCTAACCACGTGGCCTCTCAAGTATACTTTTCCTCCGTGCACTCCAAACGCCAACCACGTGTTCCCTTCGATGCTGGCCTGACTGATGACCCACTCCATTTGCTTGGCGTTTCGTGAAGTTCCCATCGTCTTGCCCTTTACATTGAAGCCCCTGCATCCTACCACATGGAAGATTGCACTCGCACTCGGAAATCGCAAGTCATCCACGGACCACCTTCTGCGCTGGAACCAAATTTGCCTTACGGTAAAGTGCTCTGTAGAGACATCCATTCAGTCACACTTTTCCTCGTAACATTTACTTAATTTGAGTGCCAGTAATCACCGAATCTCTTGTCAAATGTCCATGCTCCTCAAGTGTCGGCAGTGCTAAGCCATTATTAATTCATCAAAGCCCCTTGGCACCCTCAGTGCAGCTTCGAATTCATTATTCTTTTGTCTGTTTTCATTACTGGCGTATAATGTGCACATCTCTCATTTCAGAGGGACCCTATATCGTGGAATCTTCTTGGACTGTGCCTGGAATCCCCCCAGTTTCATTCATCCTGTAGGAATCCCCTTCAGGATCAATAATTTACTTGCATTCCTTTTTCCCATACTAATGTTATTTATGTAAATACACTCCTGTAAGTTTGCCCACGTGTTTACGTAATATTTTCCTACAGTAGAAAGAGCCTTACGCTCATATGAAATCCCCTTTTTTCCTCTTGTTTTATGTTTCCCTAGGCCCTCGAAGTTGGAATCACAAGGCTAAATTACCTGAAATTGTTGCTACCTATCTCACACAGAGAAGATTTCAAACTAGATTGCCAGGAAAAATATAAATATATATATATATATATATATATATATATATATATATATATATATATATATATATATATATATATATATATATATATATATATATGTGTGTGTGTGTGTGTGTGTGTGTGTGTGTGTGTGTATGTGTGTGTAATAATACAATGTAAATACACACACACACATATATATATATATATATATATATATATATATATATATATATATATATACATACATACATACATACATACATACACTGTGACGTTCATTATGCATCAGAGGAGAGAGAATGGTCCGCTAAATTTATACTCGAATATTTAATTGTGACTTCTAAGTCCATTGTGCTGTTTATACTTGGTTCAGTTGTTGTGTAATATGTGTTTTTGTGTGTTTAAGTGTATATTTTTGTGTCACCTAACTTGCATATGTTTTGATTTTTATCATATCTTTTTAAACAGTCATATATATATTATATCAGGTGACTGATTTTTTATTTATATGAACTGAAAGAGTTCATTTAGGAGTCTGAGATATGCTGGTTTTAAAGAAAAACTTTTTTTAATGTTGGACATCAATAAAATTGGCAATATTGACTGAATACTACAATATTTTAGTCTTATATTATTTCGATATCTTTGTAGACAAAATCAAGAAGTGCTCTTTGAGTCACTCCGACTGTGAGCTCTACAGTTAAGTTTCCGTTTCCTTTTGTCCTAGGTGGACTACTGCAGTTAATGAGCCTATCCTAGGTTCCAGACTTCCAGCATGAATTTGAACTTCTCTTCTGTAGTCCTTTAGTACATTAAACTCTCATTAATTAGAGTTGTTTTAGCATACATTTGAGTCCATCACACGAGAAAGACATGCCCCACTTGCTTTCAAAGCAAAGCGTTTATCGCCTTACACGAGCAACTGCGAACCATGGGTCTGACACGTTGTGAAGAATCTGCCATTGAAATAATGTTATACGCTATGCGGCGGCCAGCTAACCTAAAAACTATGTTTCTGGAGGGCCGTTATAAAGATTATCTGTCACTGAGAATAGAGGTGACGTCGGGTCGCAGTTTTGTCATTGTCAACTGTCAAGCGTTCGGATTCGGAAAAGTAAGTAAGATTCGATATCACGTAAGCAAAGAACTTTACCGCTATTATCGTCAGTGTTCTTAATCACCGAGTGATCATATCACCCTATCATTAGTTTATGGAACGTAAATTTGATACAAGTGTTCGTGTGACCAGCTCCCTTTATAGTGTTAGAAAAACAAAAGGCTGTCAGTGGGTCAGTGGCTGCTAGGCTACAGGCTCAGTAGAACCATTATAATGCATCCCCATAACTGTGATAGTGATGCAGAATGTGATGCTCCATTCCCTCATGTGACCAACAGCACCATAAGTGGAGGCAAGTGTGCCACCCCCGTCAGTTTTGAAGTTAATGTAGGCTAAGTGCCAGTACCACCGTCCACTACCATAGTGGTCCCTGACCCAGGCCTTTTGGTAATTTGGGCTGTTGTTCAGTGGTAGGAATGAGGCAGTTGATTGCTTTTTCTATAGAACTTGACCTGCTGAACAAGAATTTCAAGTAATCTGTCGGTCGGCTGTAACTAAAGGCCGCACAGACCCCAAGACTGCACACCGTACCATGGGTCCTCTGCACCGGCGCATACAGCCCAAGGGTAAATTACAGTTTAGTTGCAGCCGACGGGCAAAACATACCTTAAACTCATGCAAAGCAAGCAAAGCAACAACACTGAAACGTCAACTGCCACAGGCTACCCTTTGACCATACACCAACCGCGTTGCCATCAGGCTTAAGAAACAAACGGTAAACAAATCTGCCATCTTGGGTTACGTAACCACTAGGGAGCCATATGTTCAGCAGGGGAAGGAGAGGTACTCCACAAAAGGTACAAGTTGGTAAAGTGACGTAGCACTTATGTAGAAACATGGCGGTAAATAACAGTTACCCAAAATCTAACAACACTCCTACATGAAAAGCACTAAAACCTAATAACACCAAAACACAGGTGACCTAACTACCTACTAATAAAGAAGATAGTTTAGGAACCTTACCTTAAAGGGGTGGAGGGTACAATTCAGCCGCCGCCTTTACAAACGTTGAGCCCCCTCGCTCTCTCGGTCATCAAAGTGGATTTTAAAATGGGCCACTGCTGGCACCGACGGTTGTACCCCTACGGCCGCATCCCAGTACGCCGCCTCACGGTTCCCCTCCACCTCCTCTCAGTAGTATTTGTATGCGCACCAGTTACTGTCCACAAACCATGGAGGATTGACGGTTAAGTGCACGTAGCCTTCGTCCTTCTCAGGGCAGTCATAAGCTCTCCAGCAATCAGATACAATAATTGTCCCCGGTACAATGCAGTCCTTATAACCAAGGCAGCAACTGACACAGGTAAGAGAGGCAATTGCACTTGGTTACAGGCTCAGAGGAGCGGGAGGTTCCGGGGGTTACGTCCGTCATCATGCTGGGTTGAAGAGTGAGTGAACTGTGCCGGTGAACTGCACCGGAACAGGGTAGGAAGGATAAAGTTGGGGGTGCTAAAAGTGTATTTCTGCTTTCAGTTTTGGGGTAGCGGAACCATGCTGCGCGCCTTATCCGCATTTTTAAAAATAATCTGGCAGGCCTGCATGCTCTGGCAAGCGGTAATACTGCGCTTCGCGCTGCGCCAACTACAGGCTTATAAAATATGTAAAAAGGTTTCTGTTAACGCTACTGAGAGAAAGTGGTAGCGAAACGTCCTGCAAGACCTTCTCTCCTACCCCATATACATGCTTCCTCCAGGTGCCCGCGACAAATGTAAAGTACTTGTAAGTTATTTATGGTAAAATCATGTTGCGAAGAGACGTCAATATATTTGTGAACGGAAAAGTACTGGAAGAACGTTGTAGGCACAAGCTACAACGAATAGGAAACGGTTATAAAACAGTTGAGCAAAAGGAATACATGTAACTGAGTTTATGTATCCCCCAAATTCTCCACCTGGGTGAAACGTAATGTTGGGGTAACGTTGCAACGCGATTGGTTGGGTACAGCCACCCGCCAAAAAACCCACCAACTACACTCTCAGTTGGAGGCATTGGATGAACCGAAAGCTCCCCTGTAAGACCGCGCATGCGACATGGCCTGAATCAGCAGTAGTAGTGGTATGTGAAAAGTGCCTTTGTAACGCTCGCACTAACCATTTATTCTTTATTTTTACGCTTGTTTTTCGTGTTCCAAATGACATATATAACTGGAAATACAACAATAAATTGCCCAAACGTTTTCCTGCCATTTACTCCCACCCAGAACCCCGGATTCCCAACTGGTCCCCTCACCGTGAGCTATTCTCGAAAGTGTTTTACCCACCCAGACCCAGATTCCCAACCGTCCCCTTACCGCTATTGCATTCTAAGGCAGTAATTTACAGCTTAATTCACAGCCGAGCGACAAAATATTACTTTTTTTAAATTCTTGTTCAGCAAGTAAAGTTCTATAGAAAAATGTCAACTGCCATAACCTAGCCCACCGCGGACAGCCGGCTTAGATCTACCGGGCCTTTTAGTGAAGAGGCTGAATGCCGGTAAGTAGAAAAAGGGAAAGAAAATAGTTAGTAGACCTGAAACATAGGCTGCTGGTGTTGCTAAATGGCAAAAGAACTATGAGCAGTCTTGCAATTACTGTACCATTTAGCCTAGCAGAGTTATTAATTATCAGGGTAATTTATCAAGAGCATCGTGGGCAAATTTGCATTTGATGAATTGTAAGTATAGAGGGTCAGCAATAACTAGAGTTGTTATCTAGCCTATATAGGCTTACGTGTACTATGTAGTTTAGAGTTCTGCCGCCAGGGCGGTGCTGCAGAGCCTGGGGGCATCTTTGAAAAACCATAACACAGCAAAAATTGGTAAAACTTACTTTAGGTTGCATGGCCTGACTCCTTCACCAGTTGCCAGCCGGACAGGTTACAGCCTGCTAGGCTAAGTAGGCAAGATATGGTTAGATCAGGACCCTTGTATTAAAGGAAAGGTTGTCTATTTATATATGAGAACCTGTCCTACCGATTCCACTGGCGGATCAGCCCTCGCGACTAAAGTCAAGTTTTACCCAAAAATTAACAGGCACTTTGCAATTTTTGTTTTGTTTGCTGTCTTCTTAATTCTTCAGAGAAAACGGAGTAACATTTCACAGGTAAGCAAAGCATACTGAGATTTATTTACCCATAATTTTGTGCTAGTCAGATAAATGTCTTGTTAGCAGTAGATACGCTTTCTGTTAACGTGGCTTATATTTTCAGCATATTATTATGGTACATAGCCTAAGTGCAATGATGACTTCAGTTTTGAATCGCAACATCATTAATCTCATACATGCCTCATAGTGTAAAGTAAAACTGATCTTGTTCATTAACAAAAATGCTTAGTAGCAAGTAGTTCTGTAGGTTGCTGGTTGTCTCGACAAGTATTGTCTTTTAAACATGTTACTGTGAGAGTATTTTAAGACAACAACATAACTGCCATAGAAAACAGCTATTACCTGTTAGAGGTGAAAATGGTTATATTTTTATGTATAACAAATTGTGGTGCAATGTGTGCTTTCTCATCAAACCATATCTCTCATAGATTAATAATAGCAAGAAACTGTAGTTTGCAGCCTAGGCTAGAACTGTCCCTCAAACTACTAGGTAAGATGTCATATCATTAAAACTCATTTTAATTACAAATTTATTTTGAATAAGTGAAAATAATTTCTGTATGGAAAAGTTATCGAATCATCATGCCAAGGAAAACAGCCAATGAAAATGGTAACAAGGAGGAAAAGAATCTTGGTCATGCAAATGTTAGGCTTATGCATATTGATCTGTTGGCTATGTTTATTGTTTTGTCCTTTTTGAAGAACAGTCTACTACAAATTAGCCAAAATTACTTTCTTATGGTAGCTCTCTGCATGATAGTTCTCTCTATATAATGTTCCAAAGGCTTAGAATAGATAGAAATGACTTTGCTAGCTCTTTCTGTCATTGATTTGCTTAAAAAATGCTTTCCCATATTTGAGATATACAGTAAACCCCCGTATTCACAGGGGATGCGTACCACACACCCCCGCGAATAGCTAAAATCCGCAAATACTTAAAATCCTTCTAAAAACACCTAGAACTACCTATTTTGATAGTTCAAACACAAAAAAAACTAAAAAAGCTTATACAAGTATTATCCTACTTATGATGGGGTTAGGTTCCAAAAAACCCATCATTTATTGGAAAACTTATCTCGAATATAGCTTTCAGTTTGCCACTAGGTAGTACCGTATATACATATATGGTAGCCTAGCCTACACTATAAAGTATACTCTATACATATATGGTATTGTAATTGTTAATATCAGCTAATTCTGGAGGTTCATACAGATTGACTTATGATAATTCAATATGAAGAGAAATTGAATAACAAACAAGAATTAGCTTAGCTTACACTATATCGTATACATATATGGTAGCATAGCCTATATTATACTGTGCTCTATATTCACATATTAATATCGTATTATACAAACATCAACATAACGAATATGCATCTTTTCCATGGGTCCGTTAAAATGTTATGCTTTACTTCACTGTATCCAATAATATTGTATATATTCTTATATTGCTTTTGTATTATAAATTGCGATCATAGTGATCAGTGTTTTGGTTTGGAAATCAATTACGCGGTAAGTTTATTTCATCGTATTTAATTCATTTCAGAGCGTTTTTCTTGCTTCTAGTTAGCGTAAATGAATCTCTAGATAATTTCTTTATATGGGGCAAGGTTATTTTTCATTATACGAAGTGTTTTTAAGTCGAAATATTACTGAAATATGTCTCGTTGTGAAATTATTATAGCTATTTTTTTCGTTAATAGATGACGTTGGCCATCTGGGGGCATGTTTGTTTTGTGTAAAAAAATCAAGATTCCGTTCTCTATTTCCACTTGATTTCATCATAATAAGGCCATATTATTTATCTTTTATCGGTGTGAAAACAGCGGTAATATATGTTCTTCCATGCCCAATAGTTTTGATTAAAATACTTTCTCACCAATTTTGTTTACCGTCGCATTTCATCTATGTTGCCGTTGCACGATAATTTATAGTCATGAGCAGCTTGAACATTGTTTTCTCTGCTTCATCTACAACTTGCAGCTTAAATTTAGCAGTATATTTCCTTGCCGATTTTTTCTCCATAGTGAATAAGGGTATAATGTAAAAATATATCAGTCCTATTCTACTTAACGTCGTTTGTAACATAGCTACAGTAATTGTTTACTACCGTATGATGGTTGAAATACAAGAGAAACAGCTGTTGTTATCCGATTTGGTTATAAGCAAAACAACAGTTTCACGTTCGGTTGTTTATGGCTGTACACATTTACACAAGAGTATAATGTTACTAACAATACTTGTATCATTCTCTTTACTTTTTAACTAGAAGATGGATAAAGATGGAGGAAAAGAAGGTCTGTTGTACTTGGTCTTCTGTGGCCTGATTACGCTGCCTGCCCCGCACGAAATTTAAAAATATTATATAAATATTCTCGTATCGGTATTAATTGCTTACCCCATTGAAAAGCAAATTATCGTAAGGTGAATTATCGTAACTCGAGCACTGCCTGAGTACCTGCGTATTTTAATAGTTTTATCACAAAAAGTGCATTTAATCATGAAAATATGAAAATACAGTAATTAATGAATATTTGTCAGTGAAAAATACCGTGAATGGGCGAATTTTCTGCGAATAATGTGTATATATGTTTCATAGAGAAATCTGCAAATCAGTGAGTCCGTAAATCATGAGAACGCGAATACAGTTGTTTTACTGTACACAAATTAGAATACAATATTCTTTTTATTACTAACAGATCTCAATAATGTTTGAAATGTATTGAACAGTAATGATTAACTGTAATAAATTGACTGTTTTGTAATAATTAAACAAGGAGGGGGGGGAAGCAATGCACTGCCATTGTTGTGTCTCTATAGAACATATACCATAAGCTGGACCGAAAGTTCAATATACGGTAGCTGACCAAGGTCACATGCATGGCAGGGAGATTGCCACTCCATGTCAGTGACACTCTGCAGTTGTAAGCCTTCTTTCGAAGACTGACTAGGAGTTGGGATCATTTGTTTATGAAAGACCTTTGCCTCCTTTTAATTATTTACTAAGGAGCAGAAATTTAGTACTGTCTACTACAACAGAAACGAATCAGTCAGATTAAAAATTTGAAATGGTTTTAGAGGAACACCATAAACAGGGCATTCAGCTAAAAGGCCTTATGCCAGAGCTTGTCTAAAACACTGAGAAAAGACTCCCAAGAAAAAAGACAAACACTACCATTCACACTTAAAACTCCTGAGTCGTGGATGAACCCCGAATGGAAACTTCCATTGCACTAGTGAAACATTCACCTCTCTCTACGTAACTGAAAAGGAAGTCAGTAACAAGATATTGCAATACACTCCCGAACACCTGAATTAGCCCTGGTTACCTACCAGCCCGGAACTATATCTCCAACTCTCATTGCCCACTAAGTGGGTAATTAACTGTCAGCGTTACCAACGCTTACAGGAAAATCCTAACAAATGAGTTACCTAGCGTACCGTTGGCAATGCTGCTGCAAGTATTAGCCCGACTCCCTTATTTTCGTTTTTGGATTGGATAACGACTTGGACTGGTTTTTGGATCGCCCCCTCTCTTCTGGGATTGTTCTTTTTCTCCCGTTTTGACTTGGCCTGGCTTGGATTTTGAAATGGATAAAATGGATAAGACACCACCCTTGGACAACTCCTTGGCTTCCACCTCTGCTTCTGCCGTGACGACGGAGATTGCTACCACTGGAGAAACTGCAGCCCATCGTTCGTGCACAGCCTGCAAGAAAAGGATGAGTACCCTTAAAAATGACAGACATTCGTTGTGCATAAATTGCAGGAAGGTATAATGTAGCGCCACATTATGATGTGACTTATGTAGGTCATGGTCGACAACACAGATGGAGGATTATCTCAAGCATAGGAAATCATTAGCTTCTAAGAGTAAACGTAAGGATTCAGCGGTAGAAACTCAGGGTTTTGACAAAGAGGCTTTAGAGTCAGAATTATTTAGGAAATTAGAAGACAAATTGTCAGCCAGCATGTCTAGTTTGTTTTCAAGTTTCATGTCAAAACTAACAGAGATAAAGGATCAGGAAAAGTTAATAGGGACACAGAACCTAACGCTTCTTTTTCAGCTCCCCGCCTGTCTCCAGAATCAGCCCTAACGGGTGCCGGGGTCATGTGAAGAACCGGCAAAACCTCAAAGGTAGGATCTACCGGCCCCGGGCGCGAGCAGGCAGTGTCACAGCAGATTTCTTTCACCCTGGTAACGTAAGTCCTAAGGTAAAATCTAATTTAGGATTGACGCAGACAGTTAGAGATAGGACGGTAGTAAAGAATCAGGAAGATAAATTGAAGGTGCAGTTGGAGTCAGGTGTCATTAAGGTTGCGGCTCCATTGTTGGATCCAACAGCTGTTCTTTTCCCAAGAGTAGGCTCTCTGCAACAAAAGGTTGCGAATCTGCAGAGTGATGATTCAATTTGGTTCCTAGCTCTTTCTAGTGTGATAGGTTGGAGTATCCCTTTCTTCTTCCAAGTTTCTTCTTTCCCATCGACAAACTCATTCCTTTCAGAGTCCAATTCAATTGATCAATTGCTGAACATTGCAGAGTATAATGCTGATCTGCTGGGACTCTCTAAAGGCTACAACAGATCTTTTGGTTAGAATTGTTTTAATATTGCTTCTTCAACATTTTTGAGCATGTCTTGAAAAATCTACCTGAATTTACAAATGATGCTTTACAGGATCATCAGGGGAACAGAATCGGTCTATTTTCTTTCCTTAAAATCTATGGCTTCTTCTGTATCCACGGACATCTCTTCTCCTATGGTTTCAAAATCTTCTTCTTTGGGTTTTTCTCAACCTTCCGTTTCGGGTCATTCTTCGGGGAGACTTTCGGTTTCTTCTCTCGCTCATCCGAGCTCTCTACCAAGGTTAACGGACTTGCCCTCTGACAATCTTCCACAAATCATATGTTCTCTCGTTCTCCGGAGCCTGTCGCTGCGACATCTAGTAGTGCGACTGAACTCCTGTGTTCAATGTTTGGCCCCGTAGTCTCAACAATCACCCAGCTAGGTTTTCGGGCAACCTATCATCCACAATCGCTTGGGTTCGGCACCCGCAGTTTCCCCATGCGAACTCCTGTGAGCCCGGTCCGGCCTGCGCGCTCTCTACATGTATGACGCCATCGGCAGGGTCTCCGGTGGTTTCCCCCGAAAGTGTGGCTTTTCTTCTCTCTTCCTCCTACTGTACCTCCTTCTCTACCTTTCCAACAGGTGTCTCTACTCCGGTTAGGACGGTTTTTGTAGGTTCAGGCTCGTTATGGTCACCATGAGTTTTTCCCCACCTTGTTCTTCTTCCGGCGAATAGCGAGGTGTCTGCTGCGGCGATTCTCATCAGCATGCTTCTGTTATTCAGCCTAGTTCGGGTTGGCGAGTACGTGCTTCTCCGTTTTCTGGAGGGCGGTTCGCCTCTGGTGTGTGTCTGGCTCTGCCGCAGGGCTCCACCGTTGTTGGAGAGTGCGGGTTTTGGCGCAACCCTTCGGCTGCCCGCAACATTGCGGTTGGGATTCCCAGGTGTGCGCTCTGTGCACTCAGGCATTTCGTGTTCTGGGTTAACTGATCCAGCGTTTTCAGGGTCAGCTCACCCTCTGTTCCTGTCTCTCGACTGGTCGGATCTTTCTGATAAGATTTCTCTTAAGTAGGAAGAGGATCCGGTATCGTGAAGCCTGTTCTCCTTCAATAACGAGCTAATACAAGCGATGGTGGACTTCATTCATGCTTACCACAGTCCAAGGCCCGAAGAACCTTTTCAACTCAATCAGGCAATGTTTGAGTCACTGTTCGCGATTTAAACCAGTGGTGGCTCAAGTGCACCAAAAGAATCTAGTTTGGTTTGGCCAGTCGAGCGGCATTGAGGAGTGGATCAGGTTAGCGCATTAATTGGGTCGGGTAGGCAGGATTCCGCCTTACTTCCTTTCCTCGTAAGGGTTTTTACAAGGTTGCGGTAACCTTCTGGGGCGGGTGTTAGGTACCCTTAACAATCAGTGGGAAGCTTCATCTAGGTCCTTCGAATCGCTTGGTTTCCATCACTAAGCAGAGAAGCTGGTATTTTGAAGACACTTTTGCTCTCAGTCGGAGGCTCTATCCCATTCGAGTGTGATGTTATCTGGTTTACCGGGGTCTTTAAACAGGACGGTTATTCTCCCTCGACCTGCTCTTGTTCGGACAACTTCATCACTTCGTGTCAATGGACTGGCTTATCAGGCAAATATATCGGCCGTTGTAATGACCTTCTTCGTAAGAAAGGAGGGATTTCTTTCTGAACCATCACCTTCCCAGATTATCCAGATATTCACAAAGCGGGTTTCGTTGAGAGCACCTTTGGCGCTTCAGCAACAGTCTTTTCAGGGAGAAGATGGGAAGCCATGGTAAATTTCGTTTCTTCAGCTGTCGAGTCACAGCAAGCCATGATTCGGCAGCACGTCCTCTCTAGATCTCCGAGGTTCCAGGATAACATCTCCAGCTAAGCGGACTTGCTCCAAATCACCAACCAGGTCCCCAGAAAGTCCGCTTTCATCCAAGACTTCAGCTTCTGCTTCAGATCCGAAACCTTCTGTCCTTAAGAAGGGTTTTCGGAAGTAGGAGACACTTCCCTCGTCTGCGCCGGTAGGAGGTTGCCTAGCTCCATTCTGGGAATCCTGGAAGGAGTATGGCGCATGGAGTTGGCAGGGAGGCAGCATAGGCTGGGCATAGAGTCCCTTTTCGTTCCTGCCTCTTCATCCAGCTCACCGGTTCATCTTTCAGTTATTCCCCTTCCATCAGGGAATAGCGTTAGCAGCAGAAGTCCGAGCCCTCTGGGAAAAAGGGGCATAGAACCCGCTCCTTCTTCCCTGCGTTTACAGGTTGATTTTTAGGTCTGTCGGGAGGATCTTGGCACTCCACCATAGATCTTCTCGAGTTCAACCGTTCATCATCTCCCCGGTTCCATATGGAAACTTCTCTCAGTCGGTGCTGCGGTTAGTCCCAGAGACGACTGATGATTTCAGTGGACTCTACACATGATCTGTTCACGTCCATCCAGAATCTCGGAAGTCTTCGATTCTCGGGTCCAACTGGAACATTTCAGTTCAGAGTCCTCTGCTTCAGTCTGACCACAGCACCTCAAGTCTTTGCGAGGGTGATGTCTCCTGATTTAGAGATAATGCATCAGTCAGTTTCAGGATGATGCGATATCCGACTACGTTAGTTCAGGTTTCTGTCAGTAGAGGAAGTTTTGCAGGCGAGACTTCTTACTGAATTTCCAGTCAAAAGTTGGGAATACGCATCAACTTAGAAAAAGAGCTCTTTGATTCAGCTCAGACAAAAACGTACTTAGGGATAACGATTCAGACGCGTCGTTTGAGGGCTTTCCCGACGGAGGAACGAGTTTTGGCAATGCTGAGCCAACTAGAAACATTCAGATCGAACAGAGCGCAAACTTGTAAGCTCTGCGGAAGAGTTTGAAGGCATGACACTTCCTCTCTAATCCAGGGTCTCGTCTCCGATGCTCTTTTTCTGGCATGTCTCAGGAACACTTTCGGAAGAGAACGCTGCTCATAGTCTGGGACGATTCTGCCTGAAGGATCTTTCGGTGGTGGTCAGAAGAATATCATCTGACCATCGGTGAAAGATTGACTCCCCATTCCAGATTTCCATCTGTACACAGATGCCTCGGATCAGGGTTGGGGAGCAACCCTGGAGGAATGTCAGGCCAGAGGCCTTTGGACGAATCTGGATCGGAGGGAGTCCATCAACCACAGAGAACTACGAGCAGTAGAAGAGGCTCTAAGTTGCTTCGCAGATCAGTTAAGCAACAGGACGGTAGCGCTTACACAATCGAATCACTGTGTCATAATTCTGAAGGAGGGGACAAAATCACAACTTGAATCAAGCTTTCAGAGAATTCTCCGCTGCAGCTTAGTGCCACAGGACTACTCTCGTTCTCAATTCGTATCGGGGAACCAATCGTTTAAAGGACGCCTCTAAGCCGGGTCGCAAGAGGTTCTAGGGGAAGATCGTTAGCAGGAGGAGTCTCAACTCTACGAAGAAATGGCCAGCAACCATAGACCTGTTCAAGCACGAGACTAAATCCGCCTCCCAGTGCATACTTCTCCCAGAAGATCCCATGTCATTCGGGACGGACGCCATGTTGCATTCTTGGAATGACATGCAGACGTATACTCCTCTCCGTTCGGAATGATTCAACAAGTGTTAATGAAACTCAGGATCTCCGCAACACCGAGATGACGTTGATTCCGTTCCTTTTGGCCTCAAAGACCTTGGTTCCGGACCCTCTCGATTTTACTAATAGATGTTCCGGTTTTCTGCCAGAGAGGAAAGATCTTCTCAGACAGCCGCACTTCCATCACTCCACCGAACCTCCGCAAGTGCTGAAGCTAGCTGAGACTATCCAGCCAGCGTTAACGCCATGCCGACTTCTAAGGCAGTGGTTTCGTTAGCTGTTTTTCTGTCTGGAGAAGATCATCCAGAAACTATATCAGGCCATGGGCAGTTTATCGCAGTTGCGCCGAACCAAGGTCATCGTATTTCTTACCAACGGTAGCTTAAGATAGCCGACTTTCTTTTTTCTGAGGAAAGAAAAGAAATTTTCGTACTCTACGATCACGTTACAGATCAACAATGCGCTTAGTAGCAATGCCCGCTTTTCCATCTCCTGAATTGGCGACCAGCAGAATACTTCACGATCTCTACGTCTTTTTAAGATAGAATGTCCAGTTCTTCTCGGGCACCATCGGGATTTGGCGGCGTTTTGACTCTCCTTAGGTCAGAATACGAGCTATTGTGGCAAAACACTCCGCTGTCATTAAGACAGTTAATCTAAGAAGGTATTATTTCTAGTTGCTCTGGCCACAGCTAGAAGAGTAGGAGAGATTCGAGCTGTCTCAAGAACTGCATCTTTCTCAGAGATATTTTTCTGTCATATTTGCCGGAATTCGTGAACCGAATCGGAACGTAATCTTTACCCAGAGCGCTTAGGAGTAACGTCCTTAGAAGATTTCGCGGGAGGTGACGCTCAGAAATGCTATTATGTCCGGTCAGGCGCTGAAGGCTACTTATTTATCACGCACAGAAAAGATGTTGCCTCACCCGAGAACGTGTTATTCGTTTCTCCCAGACGTCCTTCACACTCGATCTCGAAGAATGCCATTAGTTTTTTCCCTAAGAGAGGTACTTACAACAAGCCGCCGCTAATTCTTTCGCTCTTTCGAACCATCGAACTCCTCTGAACGCCCAAGAGCTCATAGTATTAGGAGGGGTAGCGACATCGCCGGTATTTCAAGAATTTCTCGGTGTCGGCAATCTTAGAAGCAGCTACTTGAAATCAGTGATCAGTTTTCACTTCCTTCCTATCTTAAGGACATTCAATTTCACGGATAAGGGTTACTCGGGCCCTTTTGTGGCGGCCAATTCAATTCTTTTAGTAAAGGGTAGATGAAAAAGGTGGGGAGAGTAGGGGCAAGGTTAGACAGCATAAGATAGGGGAGTAGTTTTGTCAGTGAATCGGAATTCTTTTACGAAACTGAGGATAGGTATAGCCAGGTGGTTTTCAGCTAGATTTATTCAACCTCCCGGCACAGCATCGACAGCAACGGACGGCAATGATTCGGAAGCTCCGACTGCACATTCAACTTATCCTCCGTACATGAGAGGCTACAATAGCCACATGGGAGACTCGTCGTTCCCCTCCATACATGAGAGGCTACCAATAGCCACATGGGAGGTTCGCCAGGCTCCGCTACATGCGAGGCTTTGATTAGCCACATGGGAGTTAGTTCCCTTCTTCCGTTGGAGGTTTTCCTTGAATACCACATGGGAAGTAGCTCGACCCAGACAGTACCATGACTCGAGACTGACGTTATGGGTACTTTCCTAGGCATCCCCACCTGTTAAGTATCAACAGGTGAGGTTTGTTGTTGCTTTTATGCAGAATAGACGATAATGAGTTACCTGTTTTACTTGTTGGCAGGTCGGTCTGACTTAATTGAACCCACCTCCACTAAATTTGCTAATCGGGCTAATTCAGGTGTTCAGGGAGGGGTAATACAGTTACAATAAAATTCAATATTGGGAATAATTTACCTGAACACCTGAATGATTCCACCCTCCTCCCACTTCAATATGGTTAATGAATAACGCACTGGGGCTCCCGCCATACAGTCGTGGATTTGCAGCAGCTGCCAACGCACGCTAGGTAACTCATTTGTTAGATTTTCCTGTAAGCGCTGGTAACGTTGACAGTTAATTACCCACTTAGTGGGTAATGAGTTGGGGATATAGTTCGGCCGGTAGGCAACCAGGCCAATTCAGGTGTTCAGGTAAGTATTACAATATTAAATGCATTATGAAAATCATTTTGTTTTTTTTGTCACTATTAAACTTACTTGTTTAGAAAACAGGTCACTCACATGTAGGTCCATGTTGCACATGCTGCTGTGTAGTTACTCTGATTGTAGGTAAAACTATCATCGTCAAAAGAAAATATCTATATTACTGGCTTATCTGGGATCTTTCATGACTTATAATCCCTTTTCAAAAGTCTTGTGTTATATTCATGGTCTTGTCTCAGTTCCTCATTCACCTCAAATCATTCTCATCGAGTTTCTTTGGCCAGTTCCAAAAGCGAACAATAATTCTTTCCAAGTTTGGAAACTGACGGTAATGACTGTAATGGTCTTGCCTGATTTGTCTTTCCAGACACCTAACTTCAAAACCTTCTTGTGAAGCAGAAAATTTGCAAAATGGGAACATTTCTCTTGCAAACACTGATGTATTAATATTTTCCTTTTGTAGTGTGGTGCTGTTAGAGTTTTTATTTCTGGAGATCATCCTCGATGAGGATGATTTGAGGTGAATGAGGAACTGACACAAGACCATGAATATAACACAAGACTTTTTGGAAAAGGGATGATGAGTCATGAAGAACCCAGATGGCTTCCATCCAGATATTTTCTTGTTTGACGACATGATGGCTTTACTTGTAATCAGATCTACACAGCAGCAATGTGAACCTGCTGATAAGAGTGTCCTGTTTTCCTAAGCAAAATTAAGTTTCATTAATTAGACAAAAGAAAAACAAAATCTTATTTAATTTAATTTCCTTTTCAGATATGATAAAGAGAGAGGCAATGTTTCCACTAGTGCAATGGAAGTTTCCATTCCAGGGTTCATCCCACGACTCAGGAGTTTATGTGAATATGGCAGTGTTTACTGTCTTTGTTTTTTCTCTCTTTGGGAGTCACCCCTGTCAGTGTTTTTTAGATAAGTTTTCCCAGATATACAGTATATACATTTTTACGTTTTTCCGTGGTTTTAGTTTGAAATATGCCCTGTGAGACAGGTAGCAACGATTTAAGGTAATTTAGCCTTGTGATTCTGACTTCGTGGTACAGAAAACAAAAAGAGGAAAACAAAGGAGAATTTATACGAGCATAGCTCTGTTACTGGAGGGAAATATTACGTAAAACACGTGGCAATTGAAGGAGTGTATTTACATAAATGACATCAGTACGGGAGAGAGAGGAACCTGGCAGATTTCTGATCCTGAAGGGGATTCTCACGGATTAAATGAAACTGGGGAATTCCAGACACAGTCCGAGAAGCTTCCACGAAATAGGTCCTCTGAATGAGAGATATGCACATTATTATACGCCAGTAATGAAATAGGTAAAGGAATAATGAATTGCTGCATCGAGGGTGCCAAAGGTGTAATAAAGACTTAGTACTGCCTATGCAAGAGGCGCACGACATTAGGACAAGGGTGATTTCGGCTTTCCTTGCTACAAATATTACGAGTCAAAAGCGTGACTGAAATGGCTCTTCCAGGCACTTTACCTTAGCAGATTTTCGAGGGTGTTAGAAGGCGTCCGACTTGGCGATTTCCGAGGGCCAGCTTCTTCCACTGCAGAGATGCAAGGGCTCGCCAGAAGGCAAGGCAATGGGGACCTCAAACCTGGGCACGGCGTGTGGCTCGAGGCAGACCAACGGTGGAGCGTAACACCTGAAATGCGGCGAAGGGCACGAAAGTATACTTTGAAAGGGCCACGGGTAGGCTGCAAGGGGCAACGTGTGGGACCAGGTGTTGAGGGCGTCTTCACTCCATGTCTTCCAGCCCGCTGCGGTGTGCTCTGGAGAGATCTCGTGGGTTTTGCTTTTATCCCTCCTATGTGGGGCAGGGGTGCGTCCAACACAGGGTTTGACTCATTGCACCTGCTGCCCGCAGGGGAGGTTTTGGCCTGTAAGAAAAACGCCCAAGACAGATTACTTTTGCCTTCGAAGGAAAGTGCTGCTTTAAAAGGAGGGCTTTAATTTTAAACCCTGTATTTCTGGATCAGGCAAATCGATAGACGATGGTCTATCGATCGGGTCGCCGCGGTGCAAAATGAAACACAAATAAAGGGGGCAACTTGCTGTTTAATTCCTTACAATCATAATACCTCCCCATACAAGATGATTTACATACCTCCTTCGGTGTGTACATCGACATTCAAGAATGAGCGGTAAATGCTTTACGTTACTCTACATTCTGCCTTGCAATGAACTTCTTACTACTATGCCTTTATGAAGCTGTGACATTACTTTTAATAACACATTGGGACAATTTCGTTAACAGAACGCAAAGTGATTTAAACACTTGCAAAGAATAATTATTTAGATTTGGTTACTCCACTGGTAACTTTATAACGTGACTTCGAACAATTGTGAATTAATTAAGATTATAGGACACGCATATGAGGCTATGGCCAACAAATGAAAAGAAAGGTTATTGTTCAGGAATTAAAATACACGGTTACTTAATTTTAGATAAAATGCATGCGTTATACAATCTGCCTTGAAGAGGCTGTAAATGAAAAACAGCGCTTATTTTTGTAAATGACATCCCTTTACGTGATACTACGTAATGACTATACATATTCGCCTTGCACTATTTATTAATAGTCCAACGCTAGCTAGATGGCTGACCTCACACAGGGATTTGACAGCCGTATGGCAAGAGTATCTCACAGCTGCACCGCTAACCTTAACCACGCTTAATTTTATGCGCCCACTGCCCACTCGTAGTACTCCATGTTATGACGTAAGTAGCAGACAAAAGATGGGTCTTAGGACAAACAGAGATCTTGAAGAATGGAAGGGGAAAGATAATAATAACAAAAGGAAAATTAACAAGATGATATGAATGAAAATGTGACCACATATGAAAGGCGGACACATCTCTCAGAGCTTACAAAAGGCATTTAAATCACAAGGGCAAGAGGTTATGACTCGTGATTCATTAAAATAAAGATAAATAAATGACTAAAAGAAAGTAAATGATATTGGCAGAAGAGCTAAGGGAAAAAGAGTGAGGGTTTTATTGTGTTAGGTGGGAATTTATTGTCCGCCTATAAATTACTGCCCGACTACTTCAGTCCTTAGGGCTGTGAAAGTGCACCCGGCGGGCGACTCCTTCAGGAGGGGCTGACACGACGCCTGGTGCCAAGGTATGGGCAAGGGTGTGCCACTTCTCACTCTGTTATTCTCAATGATTTATACATTGTGTGGGGAATGGTATCCCGTATTTAATTGCCTCTTGTGGTGATAATTTAAGGGAAGATTAATAGAGGTTGATAAGAGATAGAAGTTCCTGAGGAACTGAGGAAGATAGAGGAGGGCCTGACATCCCCTTCTGGATTAGGGGTGCCAAGACCTTCGAAAGATGAAATGGTGGCACAGGTGCCAGGGGAGCCTGAGCTCTTGTAAACTACCTGAAATTCCCACGCCGTGGTAATTTCTGCCCGAGCCTTTCTCACGGGACAATCGCCCTCGGCCGGGAAGCGGAGGGGCCAGCGATCGGAGGGCGCACAGAGTACCACCTGGCTGCTGCTGCGACAGCTGACGCAGAGGAGCTGCCTGTGCTGGTTCTACCATAATCCGTCACAGCTCTTGCAGTTCATCGCCAAGGGAGATATGGCAGAATCCTGATTCTGCAAATTACGCCGGGCGACGGCTGAGTGCAGAGAAGGCGGTCGGGGCTACGTGATGGCTCGCAGGGTAACGTTGGACCAGCTCAGGCACCGGTTATGCAGGCCGCACTCGCTGGTGAGCTTCCCCGCGGTGGTCGGGAGGAACTGTTTCTGACCGACGCTGGTAGCGTGTGCCAGGCCGGGGAAGAGGGGTCCTGAGTTGGATCCTGTGAATGGAGATCGGGCGAGTACTCTGGCGCTGCACCAGGCAGAGTCAGCGCTTATCAGAGGTTTCCTTGGCTCGTCGGTCAGACGGACGAAGCTTGGCACTGCTCGCATGCACGGCAATCGACAGGAATTTGGTATCTCTGGAAGCGGTGATCTGATTGGGGCCCTGGCACTGGCACCGAGGGGCAGGCCGGCACTGGAATTGGATCGGGAACCGATCGAGGGGCCACTGTACACGTACCAGGTGGCACTGGTGGGGACTGCACGTCCTCCTGGTACCCAGGGGCACCAAACGGACTGAGGAGTAGCGCGGGGAGGATTACTCGCGTCCAAGGAATGATTCGGGAATGTGGACCCCTAGATTGTCGTGGATTTCGGTGGGGACTGAGTCCTGTCCCAGGATGACGTCATAGCCGGGAGATGGCTTGCTACCGCAAGATTGCAAATTTTGGATTGGTGAGGTCTTGTGACCCAATTGGACCGTAGGGAGTATCATTTTAAATTGATTGATTCCCTCGATCGCGGACGAAGTTTTCGCCTATTGACGATAGTTCGCAGGGAACTCTGTCTTTCTCGATGAGGGAGATTTGTGCTACCGAGTCCTCGAATGCAGTGACTCGGGCGCGTACTACCTCGTGAGGAAACACGATAATGGCCCTTTGGCGGAGGGCCCCACGACTGGGGATCTGTGACGGCTACAGACGGTGGGAGTATTTACTTTATTATTAAGTGGGCATTTTGCCCATGCGGGAGAATGTATTATAAACCTTGCACGCCGCGGCAAAAATGTCTGGCTGAAATGCTCCGCTGCTCCCCGTGGGAGGCAGGCGAGTTATTTGTCGGCTCGGGAGAGAGAGGGAGCGGTTTCTTTGTTCCGCACTGTTTGGAGGAATGCCCTGTTTTTCTTGCAATAATGGCGTTAGGGCTTGCCCTGAGTTCCCATTTTTGTGGGGAATTTGAACCTCTGAGGAGGGACGGGGGATTTATCTTCTCCGCCCATGGACCTTCTGAGGGTGGTGGGTTTCCCACATATTCGTTATTCAAGCACACTGCAGCGTTGCTGGGGCTTTTTCCACTATATGAGTGGCGAGGCAGGAGGGCGTGAGCGGAGGAAATGCTCTCGAATTTAAACCGGCCGAGTACCTCGGGCGTGTTAGTGGCTCTTCGAATCGAGCCATTTTGTCAACGCCCGTTCGAATGGTACGCCCAATCGACCAAGTCTGGCCTGCTTCTCTGGGATGCTCTCTTCAACGCCTCTCCACCGTCAGTAACTGTACGGCTTCGTAACTGCTTGGCGCGACGGGCTTCCCAGTTTCCCCGACGGGTTCGCTGGAAGCGCGTGGTAGGCAACGAGGGCCTTTCCGCCCAGGGAATTTAGTGGAGAACAAGGGAGAGTTCCGCGGGTAGATCGCAGCACTCCAGGACCTGCTCTCGCCGCCTTTCCAAGCCATACTGGTTTGGACTCGGTCCATTTTGGCATGAACGAGTGAGCTTGGCTGAGGGCACTCATTCCCGTGGCAGGGCGGGGGAGGCGGGCTGTCGCTCTAGCATCTGAGTCGGCCGCTGTCGCTTCCTCGATCTTCCCATTCTCGCTCCTCCTTTTCTTGGCGATTCTTTCTCTGTCCTCTCGCTAATTCTTTGGGCAATTGCTCCCTCTCTCTCTCTGCACGTTTCTTTTCCTCCGTTGTTCTTGAGCGCCATCTGCTCTCTCTCTCTCCTCAATGCCTTCTCTCAATGCCTCTTGCTCTCTCCTCCGCCTTTGGCATCGCCCACTGGCTTCTTGAACCCATGCTCTCAGATCTTGTCCTTACAGTCCCATGTCCTTCCCAGCAGACATGTAGAATTTGAAACTGCTTTGTTGGGCTCTGTATTAGCCATCTTGGAATACCGGGTAAAGGATATGTCTGAAAAGACTCAGGTTGTCTGAAAGACTCAATTGCAGGAATCTGAAACACTCAATTGTTCAGACTGCAGGAGAATGGAGCTGTCTGAATAAGACAGGTGATTAGGGGTAAGTCTGGAGGAGACTTTGTTAAAATTTCTGATATGTCTGGGAAAGACGCGGTGGTTCTTGGCTAACTAATTTTTAATATGTGTCTCGGAAGACGAAGGATTTTGTCACGCCGACTTGGCCGGTTGTAGCGTGAAGTTAAGGAGTTGTCTTTAACGAACTAGAATGATCATCCTGTAAGGGCTTAGATGTGTGTGAACTACAATGTGTATAATGTCTCAAAAGGACTTAATTTTGGGTTCCCGCAGGAATGCAGAAATTCTCAGCTAATGCATGCACGAGAATTTTTGTATGAGTCTCTGAGAACTGGAATTTGGAGAAATTCTCGCCACGTGCGACGTAGAATTTTAGGAGTCTCTGAGGACTGGAATTTGGAGAAATTCTCGCCACGTGCGACGTAGAATTTTAGTAGGAGTCTCTGAGGACTGGAATTTGGAGAAATTCTTGCCACGTGCGACGTAGAATTTTAGGAGTCTCTGAGGACTGGAAATTGGAGAAATTCTCGCCACGTGCGACGTAGAATTTTAGGAGTCTCTGAGGACTGGAATTTGGAGAAATTCTCGCCACGTGCGACGTAGAATTTTAGGAGTCTCTGAGGACTGGAATTTGGAGAAATTCTGCCACGTATGCACGAGAATTTAGAGTCACTTAGGACTTGAGATACGATTCGTCCCTTTAGGACTTAGAAATTACTAACGGGAAACCCAAAGAAAATGTTTGCTGGAAACAACAGAGGAAAAAAAAAATGCTACACGCGGCATGGGCGGTGGGTGCAGGTCGCCTGGCCAACACCGGGGTATTTTTAGATTCTGTGTGAATGAACCCAGATATTTATACAATCGCCTGGGGATTCCGGGAATTTCCCAGTCGCCTGGGAGGATAACAGTAAAACGACTCAGTAATTTTCCCCTATAAGCGGAGTTTAAATTTTGCTTTCCTAACACCTAACTCGAATTCTAACTACACTGAGAGAATTTCAGCAATGCAAGCTGATTTCGTCAGAAACCCACGAGGGAATTTATTGCACGTAAATAATAGTTCACTAATCTGAAATGCTAAGTAAAATTTATCACAGAGGAATTTCTTTCGCACTATTCCTCAAAGCAAGAATATGGCAAGGATTTTAACACAGGAATTTTCGCACTATTCCTTGAAGCAAAAGATATGGCAAAGATTTTAACACAGAGGAATTTCGCACTATTCCTCGAAGCAAAGGATGGTTAGCACTGGTTATTTCCTAACTACCTATCCTGAAAGGCATGACAACGAATCTAATACGGCGGTTCTTTTCTCTCAGTGAATACATGCGTCCCCTATTTCTTATTCCTAGAACAGTCACGATTGTAAAAGTGTTTTGCCAAGATAAACACACATTACTACATGGGAATTTCTGATCTGTGTGCTGGTTTTACACAAAAGGTCTGTAATTGTCTCGGTACCCAGCTTAGCTTTGCTAATAGCTCTGGCACGTTGCAAAATGTGCAATAGCAACACTAGGGAACCTGCAACTGCAAAACGAGATCTACGCCAGGTCGCCATTTACGCTTTTTCCGTGGTTTTAGTTTGAAATACGCCACCTGTGAGACAGGTAGCAACGACGAAGGTAATTTAGCCTGGTGATTCTGACTTCAGGGGTACAGGAAACGTAAAAGAGGAAAAAGAAGGAGAATTTCACACGAGCATAGGCTCTGTTAATGAGGAAAATATTACAAAACACGTGGGCAAATTTAAAGGAGTGTATTTACACAGATGACATCAGTACGGGAGAGAGAGTGAACCTAAGCAGATTTCTGATCCTGAAGGATTCTACGATTAAATGAAACTGGGGAATTCCAGACACAGTCCGAGAAGCTTCCACGAAATAGGGTCCTCCTGGAATGAGAGATATGCACATTATACGCCAGTAATGAACAGGCAAAGAATAATGAATTCGAGGCTGCACTGAGGGCGCTAAAGGTGTAATAAAGACTTAGTACTGCCGATGCAAGAGGCGCACGGACATTAGACAAGGGTGATTTCTGGCTTTCTCCTTAAGCAAATATTACGAGACAAAAGCGTGACTGAAATGGGGCTCTTCCAGGGCACTTTACCTTTGCAGATTTTCCGAGGGCGCATAGAAGGCGGTCCGTGGATGACTTGCGATTTCCGAGGGCGAGTTTCTTCCACGTGGTGAGATGCAAGGGCTTCCGTAAAGGGGCAAGGCGATGGGGACTCCTCGAAACTCCAAGCAATGGCGTGTGGCTTGAGGCAGGCCAACGGTGGAGTGAACTCCTGGAATGCGGTCGAAGGGCACGAGGAAAAGTATACTTTGGAAAGGGCCACGTGGGTAGGCTGCAAGGGGCATCGATGGGGGCCAGGTGTTGGAGGGCCTTCAATTCATGTCTTCCAGCCCGCGCGGTGTGTCGAGACCTCGTGTTTTTTGCTTTATCCTCCTATGGGGCAGGATGTCCAACACAGGGTTTTGACTCATTGCACCTGCTGCCCGCAGGAGGCTTTGCCTGTAAGAAAAACGCCCAAGACAGATTACTTTGCCTCATGAAAGTGCTGTTTTAAAAAGGGTGTGGCCTTAATCATTTAAACCCTTGTATTTCTGGATCGGTAAGCTAAATCGAGACAGATGGTCTATCGATCGCCGGCTGGGCAGCAAATGAGACACAACAAAGAGGGGGCAACTTGCTAGCGATTCTGTTAATCATAATATATATATATATATATATATATGTGTGTGTGTGTGTATAATATATATATATATATATATATATATAGATATATATATATATATATATATATAGATATATATATATATAGTGATATATATAGATATATAGATATATATGTGTAGATATATAGATATATATATATATATATAGATATATATATATATATATATATATATATAGATATATATATATATATATATATATATATATATCCCCTACCTACCCTTATCCCACCCCAGGTGGATAAACAGGTTTTAGCAGGAGGGTGGATGTCTCCCACCCCTCCTGTTCCCCACCTACCCCACCCCCACCCGGAGTGGACAAACTTGGGGGGTGGGTGGTTGTGTCATGTCTCCCTACTGTCACCAGGGGAGGAAAACAAGATCCACTCTGATTTTATTACTGCATATACAGTATATATATATATATATATATATATATATATATATATATATATATATATATGTATATATATATATATATATGTGTGTGTGTATATATATATATATATATATATATATATATATATATATATATATATATATATATATATATATATATATATATATATAAACACAAATAAAAGAAAACCACTGGGAAATAATAGTCAGAAGATCATGCCAGGAGCTTTCAGGTTTATTCATGCATCATGAATAAATGTGAAATGGCTTGGCA
Source organism: Macrobrachium rosenbergii (assembly GCF_040412425.1). NCBI lineage: Eukaryota > Metazoa > Arthropoda > Malacostraca > Decapoda > Palaemonidae > Macrobrachium > Macrobrachium rosenbergii. Next base: position 95,592,451 of record NC_089752.1, read on the forward strand.
TGATCTTGTGATTGTTATTATCCTGTGGATTTGCATGTATTAAATCATGTGTACCCCTTGTGATTTTTTTATGAATATATAGACACATAGTTTATATTATATATATATATATATATATATATATATATATATATTTTATATATATATATATATATATATAATTTTTTTTTATATAAGTAACTTAGCAGTCTAACTATCACGGCAGCTTAAATTTTGAAATTTGCGGTAGCACTTCTATTGTTTTGGTGTAGGTAACTGGCCCTGCCCACTTTCGGGTAAGAATAGGTACAACACAGCTGAAGAGCTCAATTCATTTCTGCCAGTCAACAACTGATCATCGGTTGTTTGAGCAGCTTTTGTTTTGATTTTGTTTCACCGGATGGTTGTGGTGTCTTTGGTGAAGTATTCTTGCTTTTTAGTGGCATTTGCGCTAATTATATTAGCTTATCTAGATTTGACTTTTTCCCAATTGTGACTTTTAATTATGTCCGACTCTAGTTCGACTAGTATCCATATTGCAGCAAAGGTTGCAATACTGCACTGACGTCAGCCAAGTATGACTCTCATAATATTTGCTGTCATTGCAGAGGGCAAATTTGCTCTTCTGATCAAACTTGTGAAGAGTGTGTAGAATTGGTTCAGGGGAAGTGGAAGACTTTGACTACTCACTTAGGCAAACCTGAAAGAAATAGACAGAGAAAGGCAGCCACTAGAGACAAAACTAGGGGTTCTGCTAGCCAGGGTTCTCCTGATGTACCTGCTCTTTCTACACCAGTGACTGCTTTTCCCCTATTACCAGCCATTACCAGCCCTCCAACTTTTCCAGCAACTCTGTTACCTAGCTCCCAACCGTCTGAATCCAATGCCATCACCAGTCTCAAAACCAGGATAGACCAGAAATTTAGTCTTTTGTTAATACTGTAGCCCAAATTGGGGCTTCAGTCAGAGGTCTCATGGACAAGATTTGTGTTAGTGGTTATGGTGCAAGTGTAGTGTCTGGAGGAGGTGACTACTCATTCCACCAATGCTTCTAGACGAAGGTCCCTGTAAAACTCCCCTAAACCTTGGAGGATGCAAACTGGAGGTCCAAGGGGGGTCGGCGGGGTTGCCCACGGGTAGTTGCCCCCTTGGCCGAGCCTGTTGTATGTGGATCCCCGGACTCAGTGGACAGCCACTGGAAAGGTGTCCAACTGGGAGTGCATGAGTTGTTGTCCAGTGATTTGGACTCCAGTGCGGGCAAGGGACACAGTTGGCATTTTTCAAGTGCATCCAGGCCATTGAAAAGGCATGTATCTGCTGGTGAGTGCGCTTTGCTTCTGTGTAAGCAGCCCAGAGAACTGGAGCATAGTCCCAAGCCTTCGTGTAGATTTTTGGACAAACCCAGTCGTTCGTCTCCAGCTGCTTCGGAGGTAGAACACCAGTATTTGGCGCCGAAGTGGGCTTCCTCTTCTAAGAAGCATTCCGAGCGCCCAGTGGGATCTGAGTACTCAGTGGGATCTGAGCTTCCAATGGGATCCGAGCACCCAGTGGGAGCTGAGCGCCCAGTGGGATCTGAGTGCCCAGTGTTATCTGAGTGCCCTGCAGGATACGAGCGCCCAGTGGGATCTGAGCGTCCAGTGTCTAGGCGTCGAGTGTTCAAGCAGCCAGTGTCTGAGTATTCGCTTGTGCATGCGCGCCCACCCGTGTCTGTCCGCCCACCTGCCTGCTTGGTGCTGGCATCTGCCAAGCAATTGGCACACACTCCGGGCAGCAAACGCCACCTCTTCAGTCTGGCTCGAAGGGTTTGTATACCCCTGCAGTTCAGGATCCTTCATTGGAACCTATCCAGCACCATCTGGACAGTATTCTGGATCTTGTGCAAAAGCCTTCTGCAGCACCTCAGGAGCCTTCGGACTGAGCTCCTTGTATTTCGTCCGATGAAGAAGATATCTAGCAGGAGCAGCCTTCTCCATCCTATGCAGCTCTCTTGAAGCACTTCCTGTTCTGTTATCCAACTTTCTTCACTCTGGCGACCCCGTCGTCTCTGGGTTCAGTGTTCATGATGAGACAGCCTGCAGAGTCTTCCAGGCTGCTCAAGTTGGTCCTATCCTCCTGAGGTCGTAATAAGTTACCAAGTCAGGATTTAATATTTTGCTATTTACCGGCCAGTGATTAATGCATGATATTAATTTTTTAATTAGTCAGCTATTGCATGACAGTATTAGGGGCGCTGTGCCGGACAATTTATAAGTCCATAGCTTTCTTGCATAACAGCAACTATGTCAGGATAGAAGGCCCCGACGGACAATTTATAAGTCCATAGGATTTCTTGCATAACAGCAACTATGTCAGTCCTAGAGAGAAGGCCCCCGACTGAGCGTTAAGAAGGCAATTACTTTCGTTTTCTGTCTTTATAACGTAAAATAGGCCTAACTTGCATTTGTGGTATTTTAAGTTAAAACTTGCATTCCCACATAAGCTTCATTCGTTTTTTAAGAGGAATTTGAGTGCTTTGTTCTTTTTTATTGTAATAACATAGCGAAGGAAGGCGGGAGGTTGTGTATTCCTCCGCCAGTCGGTCTCCCGCACTTCTTCCAGTAATGCATTGTGTTTTGAGCCTTCAGCTGTGTAGTCAACGTGACCCGTCCGACATTTTGAGAATGGGTTGCCCGCGAGCCGCCATCTTAAAACCTTGTTGTTGTTTACCTGTGTGACATCACAATAACGTCTGCCTCGTCTGCTCCACTTAGCGAACTGCTTTGTCTCATACATTACCAAACTCGCAAATCTTAGGAAAAAAATTTACTTCAATATTAAAGGGAAACTAGGTATAGGATTTGATGCAACAGGTAAAAGTTAATAATTTAGTCAGGGAATAATTTATTTAGGAAATGTAACAAAAAAAAGGTTCCTACACAAAATACTGTACAATTTTGCAGGGAATTATATAAAAGAAAAAAAAATTCATAATTTAACTTTACTTATCAGCCTAAGATGTAAGACGCGAACTGTAATAGGGCACGTTAATATTGGCAAGACAACCCATTACCTAACATAGCCGAAGTAAGAAGTATTTAAAAAAGAAGAAACTTGTTAGTGTGCATTTACAGTTTTACTTATTTACTTATTTACTCGCTTGCTGGATACTTTTCTTTCTCTCTCTCTCTCTCTCTCTCTCTCTCTCTCTCTCTCTCTCTCTCTCTCTCTCTCTCTCTCTCTCTCTCTCTCTCTCTCTCATTTCTTTTATCCATTTATGTAAGCTCGTAAGATATCTCAGAAGTCTACATGCACTGTCTTCATTGAAAGAACAGGCCAACATAGGAATAATTAATTAAGATAAAACAAATAAAAAGAAACACCTCTGTCCCACAGATAGATGAGGATAAGTTAAGATTAACCATAGTTATAGAAAACTGTCGGCCATGAGTGGGGTCTTTTATCCAGACTAAAGCATAAAAGCCTTCCTCCCTCTGCATGAAAGGAAGTAGCACAGCTGGTACTAGGAACTAGTCACCCATGAGGGCCAAAGCAACCAAAATTGATTTTCCTTTTCCACAGTGCCACTAATCCGAGGCACTGTCATAACCTGAAGCGCCTGCTTATCTGTCTTTTCCTACCTTCCCTTTTTCTCCTACTTATTAGTTACACTCTGCTTGGGCAGAGTGCATTTTCCCTTAGTACAATTAATTGTACTCCAAGACAAGTGTTGAATCTTAGGAATACACTGGCACCATAGTGCCACTGAAGACAAAAGTCCTTTGTGACTACATAAGCTACACCTGTACCTATAGATACAGAGTACCATCAATGTGACCTTTGCACGGCACACTCAGCCACAGTGCCACCTTATTGAAAAGGTGCCACACCACTGAAGTGTCACCCAAATCTGAGGGACACTTCCTCAATTACAAAGTATGTCCAGTCAACCCAAGTAGACGCCCTTACCTACCAGAATCATGGTGACAGAGCATTACAGAACCTTCATTGATCTGGGGAAGGAGGCAGGTCTCATGGGACCAGAACTTGCCAAGTGAGTCAAGGAACAGCTGGATGACTTGGCCAAGCAAGAGAGGGACAGAAGAGCAGAACAGAGGCAGTATGCTGAAGAACAGAGGCAGCTGGAAAATGCAAGAGAAGAGAAGAGAAACAGTATGAATTAGCCCTCTGAGAAAAGGAGCATGAGCTGGAGAAGGCAAGAAAGGAAAGTGCTGAAGCTATGGCTATCCAACAAGCCTCCAACCCCACACCTGCTGCACCAAATGCTCTGATCTCAAGCATTAATTCCCTAGTTCCCAAGTGGACTGAGGAAGAGGCAGAACATGGTTGGAGGAAATAGAGTCGCTCTTTGAAAACTACAACACCACTGAGACAAAGAGGGCCCTAGTGCTTGCCAAGCACATGGAAGGAAAAACTAAGGCAGCCCTCCTCTCACTGGAGAAGAGTCAAAGAGGTGACATGGTAGAAGTTCACAGGGTCATAACGAAAGCCTATGAAATAACCCCGGAGAAATGGAGACAGCGATTCCGAGGTCTTGCCAAGGAAGTCGGCTGGTCCTGGACTGAATGGGCCTGTCACAAGACCCAGTCTGGTACCCACTGGTTCGACTCCCTGTCGTGCACTACATTCGAGGACCTATTCAATCAGACCATGCTGGAGATCTTTTCCAGTGTGTGCCTGGGTCCCTTGCTGTGTATCTCAATGATAAGCAGCCCACCACACTTATGGAAGCCTGCCGTATGGCTGATTCATGGGAAACCCACAGCCAGTCCCACAGCACATCTCACCAGCGCATAGTGCCACCCGGGTACCTCTCAGGCTCGAATCGACCAAAGAACAGACTGCCTAGCAAGCCACATGCACCCACTGTAAGAAGTTGGGGCACACTGAATCTGATTGCCACCACAAGTTGGGCAACAATAAGCAGCCTTCTACTAACAACCAGAACTCCTCTCCCTCTACGTTCACTCAACTCTCTCCACCAACAGTCACCACAGATCAACGAGCCCCCACAAAAGGCTCTTGCTGATCCTCTGGTGCTGCCAGCCACTATAGAGCTGGACATCTGGCCTGCCCAAATCGTGTCCCAGCCACCAAGTTCATCAACTTAATTAGCACCTCATTCTTCGCAGCCGGGCCTCAGAAGATACTTCACCCCGAGAGGCTGGATGCCCAGTTCATCTGGGTGGCACCCCTTAATGGCTTTAGCCTGCCCATGGCCCTACCGGTCACAGTGGACACTGCAGCCGACATTAGCCTGATTGCCAGGCCCCAAGTGCCAGCCAGTGCCAGAGTTGGTGAGAAAACTTGGTGGGAGATGAAATGGCTAGAGGGCCACACCAAAACCATTCCCACAGTTAAGCTCCAGGTCATGACACCTTGGGACACGCTACCTCACCGCCTTGGTGTGGTGAGTGGAATTAGGCCCGGAGTGGATTTCCTATTGGGTCGGGACCTTCTCTGGGGAAGCCCTTCCCCAACGCCGCTTTGCCTCCATGCTACCCCCTCAACGGAGGCCCTGACTGTAGGATCACCAGAGCAAAGTGCAGCCACTTTGACTGGTGTGCCACCAAAAGAAGAAGAACCACCTTCCGCCTGCCAAAGTGGTCAGCGGAAGGGGCACACGCAAAACAATTCCAGGCCTAGTCCTCTCTCTCCATGAAAGGACGGCCAAGAGAAGCAGTACCACTGTAGAGTGTGCAAGGTGACAGGCCACTCCACTAATTGGGAGGGCTGCCCAAACAATCAACACCCAGTGGATGCCCCAAATCAAGACTCTCCAAGAGGCTCTGACCTCCAGCTGGGACAGGAATCTCTGTCTCAGCCCAACTCAAGCCATCCACGAGGTAATGCATCTCCAGACCCCTCGTCAGGCATGCCTGCCCATCAATCGCTGCCAGTGCCACTTGCAAGCTCAGAGCAGCGCCACGCTCCGTCCGTCTCGGACGTTGATCCACCACAAGAATGGTACCCTGGTCTCGGACGTTGATCCACCACAAGAAGGGGACCCTGTGCCAGATCCAGATCATGAGAAAGATCCTCCTCCAGGAGATCCAGGACCCATCACTGCACTAATCTTAGCAACCTGTGAGCCTCCAGCACCCAACACTTCTTCCTCACCAAATCTGTCCCCAGAGGATGAACCCTTGGTGGATCAAACTGCTACACTTTTCTGGGAGACCAGGAACTGGCCTCCCCAGACGCAGAGGTTGAGACTGTACTTGCTCCGGTTGTCGCAGCAGCCGATAAGGAGCCCTCTTGTAGCCTCTGAGGTTACCCCTGACTTTGCACCCACTAGCCCTTCTGGCCTTTCCCAGAGTCAGTGCTTTCATCACCTCCTAGGACTGACGTAGATAGGCCTTGGAGTAACCTGAAGAAGAAGAAAGGGTAGAAAAGAACCAAGTAGTTGCAAGAGCTGTGAGCTCATCCTGGCACTTGTTCCCTCTTGGCACAGTGCCTTTCCATCTCAGAGTGATCCTGGCCCCTGCCCAGAGGAGGTAGCCGGCGTGATCTCTGTCTTAGTAACAGCCTAGACCTGACTGAGTACGTAGTAATAGTAACCTTGTCATTTAACCCTTGCAATGAGCAGCAGTAACCATGTAAGTATAGCCTATCTTGTGAAGCCAGTAATTGTAACTATTGTGAATAGAGCCACTGAGCTCATGACACGCATGGCACAATACCTCAGTTGAGGCAATCATTTACTATAAAAGGAAAGCCTCATTTAAAGAACTCAGATTATATCTTTGTTTACTGCAATTGCAAATTCTAGTGTAAGACATTCTATACTTGTAAGAATATTGTAACTTAGCTAGTTCATTGTCCTTTACGTTGGTGCTACGGCAGTGTTCTAATAGGTTATGTCATAGAAGATATCATTGAATGTACCATTTGGCTAGGTCTGAATATCACAATCATCAGAGGTAGCACGTAAATATCTGTAAGCACCTTTAAGAAGTGTTTGGATTCTGTAGAAGTAAGTGATTAAAGCTCACATCTCATTCTAGAGTCAGGTAGATCCTTAGCTAGCTGCATTGCAAGGGACAAATCTGTTCAGGGAAAAAGAGTGAAATAATCGAGGCAAACAGCTTACTTAGTACAGACCTTCATGCCTGAAAGGGAGTGAAGTCCTTTTTTAAGGGGGGAGCTATTATAAATATTCCCTGTTTGATCTTTCTTCCTGGATTCAATAGAAATATAAAAAGAAAAAACAAAGCTTTCTTTTTGTAAAGTAAAGAGGACATTCTAGGGAGGGAAGCAAGAGCAGGGTTGTTTTTCTAAAAGAGCCAACCGTCAGAAGGGGTAGGAAGTTTAGTTTAGAGGCATATTTGACAGGGTAAGTTTTGCTAGGACCACCCTTAGGTAGATTGTACCTTAAGCTCACTTTTCTGTGACCTTTGTACTGGCAAAGATTTTGTCATTTTGGCGGGGAGGAGTTTTTAGAAGCAAGCACCCACGCTATTTGACCCAGCTTGACACAGTCTTGGGGCATCCTTCATAGAGAGCGCACGCAAATCGGTGTCTTTCGTAACCCATTTGTTCTCCCCCTTTGTTGAACAGCTGGGGAAATTGCCATTTCAATGGACCCAGGACTTCTGATGCAATTGATCACTGCATTATTTATTCCAACTGTAGGTCTGAAGGTGACAATTACTCCAAGTTCTCTTTCTTTTATCTCCCTCTAAAAAAATTTCACGTGTCAAGTTTCCCTCTCTTAACCAGTCACTGACTAAGGAAATTCCTAGTAAAACCATATCCCATTTATGAAGTCAAATATATGAAGTACAATTATTGGTGCCTAGTGAAATTGCATAAATTATCCTCCATGGTGTTACCATAATATTCTTGTTCTAAGATTCATCCCATGCAGTCATTTAATGATAAGTGAGAGGTCTTTGATATAGGAATGTTATCTGGATACGTCTCTTCCAGAATTGGGCACGCATGTCTTGGAACCTGGCCAGAGTCTTATTTGGAGAAGAATTAGCATCCCAAGTTCCTCAGTTCACGTGCTCAAAATTGCTTATAGACGCGTTGCGAGAGGTCCCAAAGGTTCATTATTCCCTAATTCATGTTGAAATATCTTGTGTCCAAAGTGGGACGAAGTTGGAGCTGTTATTAGCTCTCATAAGAACCTATTTATATTGTATTTTTGTTGAACTAGTAGTTTGAGTAATGTTGTTGATTTAGTTCATGTGTTCAGAATAAATTGATATATTCAGTAATCGAGTCTCAACTGGTGACCGATCTAATTATGTTAATTGTCTGTCTCCTTTTAGGTAACTTTCAGCTGTAATTGATAGGATTTTGTGGGTTTTAGGTTGAGCAGGGCAATATAAACAGAAATTAATATTTAAACTCATCAGCCGAATGATGCATGTAACAACATATATATATATATATATATATATATATATATATATATATATATATATATATATATATATATATATAAATAATATATATATATATATATATAAAGAACCAGCAGGAAATGATGAAAAGCAGCTGCTTTTCATTATTTCCTGCTGGCTCATGATATACAATCTTCATGTGTTACTTGTGATTGTATAACACATATACTGTATATATATAATATATATATATATATATATATATATATATATATATATATATATATATATATATATATATGTATATATATATATATATATATATATATATATATATATATATATATATATATATATATATATATATATATATATAATGGACGTATGTGCATGTATGTTCCACATACACTCTGAAATACATATAGCAATTTCAACCAAACTTGGTATACATATGACTTACTATCTCGAAAAGAACACTAAGTGTTCCTTGCTGGGTGAGCCGGTTCCGTTCTCAGCTACCACTCTGTTGGTCGCTAGTTCGAACCTCCAACCGGCCAGTGAAGAACAAGAGGAATTTGTTTCTGGTGATAGAAATTAATTTCTCACTATAATGTGGTTCGGATTCCACAATAAACTGTAGGTCCTGTTGCTAGGTAACCAATTGGTTCTTAGCCACATAAAAATAAATCTAATCCTTTAGGCCAGCCCTAGGAGAGCTGTTAATCAGCTCAGTGGTCTGGTTAAACTAAGATATACTTAACTTAGTAAGTGGGTAAAACATCACTGGTACCAAAGGGTGTGTGTGTGTGTGGTAAGGGGGTGACATGTAAAAATAACAGAAAATGAGAGATATTAGTGTCTAATCCATAGTTTTCGAGGTTGCTGAGATGAACAGTGACACTCCCAATGCCCTTACAATCCAAGTTCAGCCCCAATAGGAAGTGGGGGTGGGAAGGGGGAGACATAAAGATAACCGAAAACGATAGATATTAGTGTCTAATCCGTAGTTTTTGAGGTCACTGAGGTGAATAATGACACTCCCGATGCCCTTTAAGTCTACATTCAGCCCCGATAAGAAGAAGGGGTGAAATGGGTGGTAAGGGGGTGACATGTTAAGCTAACCGAAAACGACAGATATTAGTGTCTAAGCCATAGTTTTTGAGGTTCCTGAGATGAATAGTGACACTTCCAGTGCCCTCTGAGTCCAAATTCAGCCCCGATAGGAAGACGGGGGTGGGGTGAGATGGGGTGGGAAGGGGATGACATGTAAAACTAATCAAAAACGACAGATATTAGTGTCTAATCTATAGTTTTTTAGGTTGCTGAGATGAATAGTGACACTCCCAATGCCCTTAAGTCCAAGGTCAGCCCTGATGGGGAGTTGAGGGTGAGGAGGGGTGAAATATAAAATGTCAGAAATGCTGGGTAATGTAATTGAAACAACTATCTTAACAGGAAAGGGAGAGAGTGAGAGGGAGAGGAAGTGAGAGAGAAAGAGAGTAGAGGGGTGTTGGGAGGAGAGAGAGAGAGAGAGAGGGAGAGTTTATTGGTTGTCATTCAGAGTTTTCCTGGCAGTATTGGGTTGGTCAGCTAGTATATATATATATATATATATATATATATATATATATATATATATATATATATATATATATATAAATATATATACACACACACACACACACACACACATATATATATATATATATATATATATATATATATATATATATATATATATATATATATATATATATATATATAATATATACATACATGTATATATATATATATATAGTATATATATATATATATATATATATATATATATATATATATATATATATATATATATTACTTCTGTAGAGAACTCAATAATATAAATAATATAAGGTTCAGAAAAGAAGATTTATTCCAAAACTTTTGGAAACCTGTGTGCCTCCATCTTCAGGGAACCATTTTCAATATCTGGTTCCTTGAAGATGAAGGCAGACAGGCCTCCAAAAGTTTGGGAATAAAGAATCTCCTTTTCTGAGCCTTCTGTATTATTGAGGTCCTCTACAGAAGTAATATATATATATATATATATATATATATATATATATATATATATATATATATATATATATATATATATATATATATATATATATAATCATGAAGCTACAAGTGTCGTTTAATATCCAGTTCACGCTACTTTGGGAATATCCCTGATGGGGAATTATCACAGAAGGGGAATTTTATGTGGTGAATGGATTGGTACCGCCGGGTCTCAATCCCTCGACACAGTACCTTCCAACAACTCCAGTCAACATTCAAACCACTGAACCACAAAAAGAGGTATAAGACAATGCTTAATCTGCCATACTTATTTACCCATTGAGAATGGGGAAATCATACTTAGCTTCGGCATTAACCCACCTTCACCATGATAGCTTATTGGTACATTTGGAACATGCAGCTCCTATTATGAAATTTTTATCACACCATGGTTTATATACAGCCATGAAGCTACAAATGTCATTTAATATCCAATTCATGATACTTTGGGAATATCCCCAATGGGGAGTTATTACCAAAGGGGAATTTTATAAGTGATAAATGGATCAGTACCTTCCAACAACTCCAGTCGATGGTCAGACCACTGAGCTACCAAGAGAGGTGTAAGTTAATGCTGAATCTGCTGTACTTATTTACCCGTCGAGAGCAGGAAATATATAATTAACCCACCTGAGCTCATTGGTACAACATGCAGTGTAATGGACAACACAAACTCAGAAACTCGACTTCCCATTCCTTTAACAGTAGTGGTAGTGGTAGTAACAGTAGTAGTAGAAGTAGGTTCATTCCTGAAAGGAATTATTGCACAGATTGTCAAATAATAATGCATATTATTCAGTAAATAACAGTGACATTCTCACAAAGTTAAATACACCTTTATAATTGGACAATTTCATTACCACCCCTTTGATTATATCTATTTACTATAATTATGGAATAAACAAATATTGAATGTCAAACAAATTTAAGTCTTTAACACTTAATGAATGATAAGACAGAGCAAATATATATAAGAGTTCGTCAAAACTGATCTGTGTGCTGCCCTTTAAATCACGATATATTACAACTGCACGTTTGAAGACCTTGGGACTACAAAAGAAACCAATCTTAAGAACTGAGACAAGATTACGTAATTTATTTACACTTCTTTTAAATGACAGCTCAAAATTAACGACATGGTTTGGAACACTAAATATATTTGTATTTCTGCATTGACACGCATTTTATTATGAAATTTTTATCACACCGTGATTTATATACAATCATGAAGCTACAAATGTCGTTTAATGTCCAATTCATGCTACTTGGGGAATATCCCTGATGGGAAATTATCACCGAAGGGGAATTTTATAAGTGATAAATGGATTGGTACCGCCGGGTCTCAATCCCTCAACACACTACCTTCCAGCAACTCCAGTCGACGGTTAAACCACTGAGCCACCAAGAGAGGTATAAGTTGATGCCGAATCTCCCGTACTTATTTACCCGTTGAGAGCAGGGAAATTATACTTAGCTTTGGCATTAACCCACCTCCACCATGATAGCTCATTGGTACGTTTGGAACATGCAGGTCTTATTATGAAATTTTTATCACACCATGATTTATATACAATCATGAAGCTACAAATGTTGTTTAATATCCAGTTCACGCTACTTGGGGAATATCCCTGATGGGGAATTATCATCAAAGGGGAATTTTATAAGTGATAAATGGATTGGTACCGCTGGGTCTCGATCCCTCTACACACTACCTTCCAACAACTCCAGTCGACGGTTAAACCACTGAGCCACCAAGAGAGGTGTGAGTTCATGCGGAATCTGCTGTACTTATTTACCCATTGAGAGCAGGGAAATTATACTTTGCTTTGGCAGTAACCATTAAATGGATCGGTACCGCTCTCGACAGGTAAATAAGTACGGCAAATCGGCATTAACTTATACCTAGGTCTCTTGGTGGCTCAGTGGTTTGACCGTAAACTGGAGTTGTTGGAAGGTACTGTGTCGAGGGATCGAGACCCGGCAGTACTGATCCATTTATCACATATAAAAATTCCCCTTTGTTGATAATTCCCCATCGGGGATATTCCCCAAGTAGCCTGAATTGAATAGTAAACCTCATGATTGTATATAAATCATGGTGTGATAAAAATTTCATAATGAGAGCTGCGTGTTCCAATGTACCAATGAGCTATCATGGTGGAGGTGGGTTAATGCCGAAGGTAAGTATAATTTCCTCGCTCTCGACAGGGAAATAGGTACGGCAGATTTGGCATCAACTTATACATCTCTTGGTGGCTCAGTGGTTTGACCATCATCTGGAGTTGTTGGAAGGTACTGAGTTGAGGGATCGAGACCCGGCGATACCGATCCATTTATCACTAAATAAAATCCCCCTCTCCCGAAGTAGCGTGAATTGGATATTAAATGACATTTGTAGCTTCTTGATTATATATAAATCACAGTTTGATAAAAATTTCATATAAAGTTCATTTATTGCGAATTCCAGGGGACTGTCATCTGCAACTCGCTATATTCATCATTCGTTATAAAAGAAATACTTGAAATGATTGGATTACCTCCCTTGTTTTGATGCAGAATGAAATCCAGACGATAAAGTGTCGATTCTCTTAGTTGTCAAGATTTCTAATACATTTCAATAATAGTCGTCGTTATTTTAAGAATTGAACATGTATTTTAAAGTTTAGGCTATAACAAAATTAATTATATGTTTTTAGTTTTTTCTTTATTTAAAATTTTAAATGAGATTAAGTTGGTACACAGTGTCCACAGTGTCCGGGCCATGTGTAATACGTGTAACCTACATGTGAATTTTGTTACTCTTCTAGTGGTTGTTTATTGAACGTAATAATTTTCTATTTGTGTGAAGAAACAATCTGTTGAAACGGATTTCACTTGGAATAATAAGAAAGTAATACAGCATATTAATTTTAAATATTTTAATTATGAATAACTTAAAAATTTTTCATAGACGACAAAAACAAAATTAAGAACAAAGTGATAACAGGTGTTTGATGTTTGTTTAACAATAAAATTATTACTTCGTTACAACAGGTACTTTTTGCCAATAAAGCTGTCACAGGGACGTACAAAATAGTTCGTTATATACCTGATTTCTTAATAAAGAATTCGTTACATACCAACAATTTTAAGTTCATTTATTTGAATTGAGACCTGGGATTTCACTCTCATTTTTCATAAGCCTGAATTCTTTGACAAACATGTACGTTATAAATTACTTTGTTGTTTAAATATTATATATATATCTATACGTATATTTATGTATATTATATATATGTATATTATATATATATATATATATATATATATATATATATATATATATATATATATGTGTGTATATGTATATATATATGTGTGTATGTAATATAATGAAATCACAAGGAAGATATCAGGTGCAGTTTATAGGATTTATTATACGTTTTGGGATCCAGCCCCATTTCCAAGGTAAAAATACATTAAAACAGTGTTAAAAACCACTCATCTTTACATTTATATACTTGTATATATAATTATATAATTTGGATATATATATATATAAAAAATACATTAAAACATGTTAAAAACCACTATATATACATATATATATATGTATATATATATATATATATATATATATATATATATATATATATATATATATATATATATATATATATATATATATATATATATATATATATATATATATATATATATATATATATACATATATATATACATACACACATACATACATATGTGCATAAGTACATAAAACAAAAAAACACATTCAATATAAATACACAATATTTACAGGTAAAAGGCAATCTTAAAACTTCAAGTCTAACAATGGGAGGAAGATGAGTGACCGAAAAAGAGTTAAGAAGGCACCAGGGATAATTGAATTCAGGGCCACCTACCCTTGGAATTAAAAATTCAACCTTTGACTTATTACTACTTACAAGTGCCTCAGATAAAAATCTCAAATTATAGTTACGGTTTAGAACTCTGGATTTCAATAAAATTTGACCTTAAGCCTCGAAGATCTGAGTAAAGTAACAGGCCCAGGGTTCAGCCCAATGCCTCCTAAAAGAATTAAAATTAACAACATAAAACTAGAGTCAAACATATAAATAGATTCTGAAAAAAAAACATCAAGGTTAAAATCAGCAACAGCAAAGAATAAAAACAGCAACAGTAGTAAACAAAAACTGTATATACGTTATTTTCAATAATTCCATTAAAATGAGGAATAAAGTTAACTATATGTCAATACAAAAGCGCCGGAAGCAACTGGTTGACAAAGTGGAGCCGGGACACCTTGTAAGGCAAAAAAGAAACCCACCAGGTTTGCCACAACAACTGGGTGGAGGGCATTTAGGATGGATTTAGAAATTACAGAAAGTTGAGAAGAAAAAGTTGAGGAGAAGGTGCTCTGTTTACAATCCACCAAACAACTTTTGATTTCTCATCAGCCTGTCCCACATACTTTTCGAAAAAACAGGAAAGTGAACAAGAAAAGAGGAAAAATGCCAGACTGTACCCTCAAGCAAGGGAACTCAAACACAAGACCATGAAAGGCCACGGTACAATGGCCATGGCACAGTCCAAGTTTGAAGAGTAAGGTTTGTATTTAGGGTAGCCTTCTCTTAGGAGGGTTGCCCACTGCGAGACTGAAAGAGTTCCTTGTCCTTCACATGTCTGCTATGTTTGATTTCAGAGTGTCCTTCTCCTATATATATATATATATATATATATATATATATATATATATATATATATATATATATATATATATATATATATATATATATATATCTTAATAGTCCGATTACCTAGGAGACACCTGCCATCGCCAGCAGGTTTCCTTAGAAGAAAGGATCATAGCATTCAGGAAGTATCATTCCACCACTGATCGAGGGTAACCCACTGCTCCTGAACCCCTGCTACCTTGTGCAATGTGTTACATAGGTTACAAGTCCATGGAAGTGGTTCCTTGCTTTCCCAGTAGCGCCGCCATTGCAAGTAGCGCAAATAGGAAACAGGGTTATTACCCAGGTAAACCAAGTACTTTGCCAGTGCCAATATGTTTTGAAAAGATTGTGAATTGATATAAGAACCTGGCGGTAAAATTTTGTTGTATTCCGTCCCTCCATACACGATCGGCACCATTCCGTACTCCATCGGCCTCCACAGCTTCTCGGAGGTGTAGTCATCGCATAAAGCATTTTCCAGAGAGAGATAAAAGAGGTGAGAACCCGCAATCCAGCGATAGCAGAATCTGTCTAAATGGTTCCTGCCGCATTTCATCTCACCGCACTTCCCGATGGTCGTCACCCTCACGTGCCTTTGCAGGGCGGCGACGAAATCCTCTCTTTTGGAGTCTGTTTGGCAGTTGCTTGCCATCCACACAGCAATTTTGGGACGCAATGCCCACCTCACCTCCTGCTCTGTAAACTGGAACTTGTTTTTTGTACGCTCGTCTCCTTGTGTAGTGAGAATGATGTTCTCTTTCGTGCTCAGAGGGCGCTCTGTTGATGGCACAAATTTCTGCTGGAGATTTCTTGATTGGTTCTCACTTGAATTGGAAGATCCGTTAGCTATTTCGTCTTTCATTAACACTTCCTGAGTGACATTTCCCTTCTGAGACTTTGTATTGCTGTTTTTGTATCGCCTAGACTGACTCAGAATCATTTGATTCAGCATAGATCCTTCCCTATTTATTATATCATCATAATTCCTCAGATGTTCAATATACGTCTTGTAGGTCGTACTTGAAACATCAAGCTCGTTTCCTTCGATAAAGGGACATTCGGTAGAAACGTCCAAGGGCCTCAGGGCGGTATTTAGTGTTGTTATGTTACTCAGATGATGGTACGACATTGTCAGGTTGAAGTAAATTCCATTTATTTCTGCTGCTGACCATGCTCCTGTCGTGTGTTGACTTAAAGGCGGTGCCTGGAAAGTGACAGATGATGTAGAGATGAATAAACATGGGATAAATGGTTTTGCAGTCTGACTAACAGGTAAACATTATGATAAGCATTCAAGTACATTCTTGACTTTTGATGAGTACTTTGTAACAATAAGAATTTCTCGATTTTCTAAGACACTGATTCCTAAAATCCTTGGGGATATGGAGAAGGAAATGCATGCATTTATTATCAATTTTCAAGTTAGAAAATAAAAAAATAAGCTTGTAAGAATTATACCACAAAATTGATCAGCGCCTAACTTAAGTTCGGCTCACCAAAATTATCTCGGCTCAACTTGTGTCATGAATTTGCAAGCAAATGAATAAGTAAATGAACGAAGATACCTCTAACTCTAGCCTGATCCAGAGCTGGTGTGGCTTTCGAGGAGGAAGGTCTCCAGTGTTGAAGTCAAAACTGAAAAACACCACCGCGTCAGCTTCGCTGACCCGTTCCCTGGATCCTCTTTTAGTCCAAACAAACTCGCACCTGTGTCAGGTATGTGCACGTTGTTAATAACATCAGTTTTTCATGGATGTCTCTCGGACAGACAACTACCTTTATCAAGCCCAAGCCTAACAGATTCTGAATTCTACATTTTGACGGATTCACTCATAGTATCTGTCTGTTTGCTTTTTTAGTGTAAGACAGAACAAACACCGTAGTGGATGCCTTCTCGTTGTAGAAACAAGTGAACAAAAGAGAGAAAATTATTACTGAAAAAAAGGAGAAGCAGTCACTTCATATTTTAGAATTCAAAGACAAAAATTGAGAGAATTAATTTGCACCAAAAAAATCATCTCAAATATTTTTTATTTGTTGCTAAAGAAGCAACAGTGTTGTAAATGATAATTACGTTATTGTTCTGATTAAGTGGGAGAAGTGAATGTAAAAAACAAGACTTCGATAAGTTTTTGTATTTATAGCCTCATTAAATCTGTTAATTACTTCCAGGTCATTATTATTACTAATACTAATAATTAACGGTTCGTTTCTAGTATAGGCTTGTAAGACATAATTCTAAAGTAGTGACTTATTTCTGTAGTTAAAAAAAGGGTGGCGATCAGTAATTGTGTATATATATATATATATATATATATATATATATATATATATATATATATATATATATATATATATATATATATGTATAGCTGATATATATATATTCGTGTTTGAGAGATTTATATAGAAGTTCGTAACAACAGAAAATCTGCTAGTTGTCTGTACGCCTTTGTGATCAGTGAGTAATGAACAGATACTGCTGATTCTTCGAACGCCATACGATCGTTGGGGTTTGGCGTGAGCAATTCAAATGAGTGTCATACATCGAAGACCCTTATTGGTTCCTTTTCGATTATAAAAGACCAATCAGCTGAGGTCTATGACCTAAGCAAGTTCAGTTTGAAAAGTTAATGATCAGTAAAGGTTTAGCGGTCGACGGGTTAGGAAGTGCGTCTGAAAGACAGTGATGGTGCGTACTGCCTCAGAGTACCTTCTGACTATAATTGCATAATTAAGTAGCATAATATTAGCAACAGGGCCTGTGTAACTATTAGGGAAAATACACGTGTTAATTGTATCGTACGCATTTCATTTGTACTGGTAGAACCTATATATGACCGAAAATCAGGTCATATTTTTAGTGTCAGTCGCGGGGTATTGCCAGTAGATATAATAATTGACAGCGTAATTGTGAAGGTGAAATAAACAATAAAAACTCGAAAAATCGGTGCACGACGGCAGGAGTGCCAGTGCTAGCAGTACCAGTGCTAACAATAACAGTGCCAAGGAAGAGAACAGTGCGAAAGAGCTGTCAACGAATATCCAACGCGTGTTGAATTGCACAAATTAACAAATGAAATACAAAATAAAAAGCCCATCGACCCACCCACAATTTCGGCCGACATCGCGTCGTCCCCGCAAGCACGACCAGACGAGAAAATAAAAAAACTACCGGTGCTAGATGGATTGTAAAGACGTCAGACGTCTCTTCATTTCACGTCAATCATATTCATGCATCACACTTTTCAACATGTCAAGAATCTCATGTAAATATTCATATGTAGAATTTCCTGGCCTTTCCGCCGATATATATTTTATCATTGTATGTATGTTCTGTCTCTTAAAATTGCCATTTGTTTGACTGTCAACTAACAAAAATTGCTCAGAGTGCGGGTCACGGCAATCAGAGGTCAGGCACTACGTTTCTGTCCGCACTCTGCCATGAATACCTGAGCCCAGATGAATAAATCAGTTAATACCCAGTTTGACCTTTTTGTCCTCACAACTGGTGACCCGAGGAGTGATGGTAAACACAGCGGTTGTGGCTTTGCCATTAACAGACTCGCTACGGCCACTTTAACTTCAGAGAGCCTTTAACGGAACCACACGGCAACAAAAGTCTAGGCCTCTGAAAGCTCCTTCCTCGGAGAGCACCCATGCCAGTAATGGACTAATTACAGCGTACCCCTCCAGGTACATTCTGGTGTGCTCGAACGGTTTGGCTCTGCCATTTACAGTTCACGTCGACTGTACTCAGAAGTCATTAACAGAACCACACTGCGTATAGTTTTGACTTCTGACAAGCCCAAACACCATTAACGGACTAAATATGGTGCATATTTTGCATTTTTGTGTGAGGAAAAAATGTCAGACACTGAGGTAGAAAGTCATTCCAAGGACGCACAGGTCCTCTGCATCCCCCTCTCGCCTTCGAAGGCAGCAATAAACCAGGCGATAAAATTCCCTCCCTTCTCACGACAAAACACCGCACCCTTGTTTCTGCGGGCAGATGTCCATTTCCGTGGCGAAAAATAAAGATGAGGAGACCAAGGCAGACGTAACCATGACAGTGCTACCGGAGGAGGTCTTCAACAAAATCACCCCATGGTTGGACTTGCAGCTGGGCAAAGTCAAGTACAGAGACCTGCGAGATAAGCTCATCGACACATACTCCATGCCATCCCAGAGAGAGCCCAACATGCCCTCGACCTGATGACCCAGCCCCTGGGGGATGCATCACACAGGGATGCCTGGGACAAACTACAAGGTCTCCTGATGCTGCCGGGCATTGACACGGACGGTTGGAGGAAGGAGATCAGCTTGTTGCGAGAAATATTCCTGCAGCGCCTTCTGCAGAAGGTGAGGGGGCAAACCACGGATGCAGATGCCCTTTCAATGGACGAATTGGTGAACGTCACACACAAACTCCACGAGGCCACCAAGGCCTCCAAACACTCCACAACACTCGCAGCCTGTAACCTGGTAACAGAAGAAGTAGAAGCAGAGGACACGAACGCGGTGTACAGGAAGAAGGCATTGCCGCAGCAGCAGAGGACATGGACAAACCCAGCCTGGTGTTACTTCCATCGGAGGTTTGGAAGTGCTGCCAGAAATTGCAGAGCCCCCTGTTCTTTCACAAAAAACGAGAAAGGCAGCCACAAATAACAGCAGTGTCCGCAAACCTTAAGGAGCCCTGGTCAATAGGGTTCTTCATACACGACGCCATATTGAAACGACGGATGCTGGTAGACATCGGGGCTATGCAATCAGTGTTTCCGCTGTAGAGGGAGGACTGCAACCGCACGTCCAGTGCCGCAACCGCACTGGTGGCCGCAAATGGAAGCCCCATCCGCTGCTACAGAACTTTGACCCGCAGAATATCCATCCTGAGCCATAAATATGATTGGCCCTTCGTCATCGAGGACGTCAAGTTTCCTCTCATAGGCACCGATTTCCTCACACACCATGGACGTCTGGTAGACGTCGGCCAAAAATGCCTGCTGGATACCGGAACCTGCCACTCCCAGCTGCTCTCCACCGGGCCGGGGATGCCCGCCATCTGCTCTATCTCTTAGAACAGATACAGTGCCCTCCTCCACGAGTTCCCAGATGTCTTCAAGCCAGAGCTGCATCGGTTACCAGGAGCCCAGGCCAAGCACGGCATCCATCACCATATCACCACGACAGGCCCACCAACACATGCCAAATTCTGCCTCTTGCCCCCCAAAAAACTCCAAGATGCTAAACAAGCCTTCACTGAGATGGAACGGATGGGAATCTGCAGGAAGGCATCGAGTCCATGAGCGTCCCCCCTCCACATGGTAAGGAAGCCAGACAGCTCCTGGAGGCCCTGTGGGGGCTATTGTCGGCTGAACCTAATAACGACGCCGGACCACTATCCCTTGCAGAACATGCAGGGCCTAACAGGTGCCCTGCAATGGGCCAAAGTATTTACAAAAATGGATTTGCTCAAGTCTTATTTTCAGGTACCAGTGCACCCCGACGATGTTCTGAAGACAGCCATCATCACACCGTTCGGGACATATACCTTCTCCTACTCCTTTGGCCTCAGGAACGCCGTGGCCACATTCCAACGCCTAATGGACACCATCTTGGGGGACCTATCTTTCTGCGTTTGCTACGTAGATGACATCCTGATCTTCTCCAGGTCCCCGGAGGAACACCTGCTCCACGTCCGGGCTGTGCTGAAGCGCCTGCAGGAGAATGGTTTGGTTGTCAGGTTTGACAAGTGTACCTTCAGAGCGGAAAAGGTAGACTTCCTGGGCCACGAGATCTCCCTGGCAGGTGCCCACCCTATGGCCTCCACAGTGGACGCATTGAAGAAGTTTCCAACACCAAAATCCATCAAGTCCCTGCAAGAGTTCCTTGGCATGGTCAACTACTACCGTCACTTCATACCGGACATTGCCTGCATCATGTATCCCCTAACCGGAGCACTGATGGGGAAGCCGAAAGCTCTGACGTGGGCAGCTCTGCAGCAGCAGGCATTCAAACAGACGAAGGCAGCCCTCGCCAGAGCCACCACCTTAACACATCACGACCCCACCGGCCCCCAGAGACTTAACACTGACGCCAGCAACATCGCTTGCTAAGCCGTGCTGGAGCTGGTAGTAGGCAGTTCCCCCTCCGTCTGTCCTTCTTCAGCTGCAAGTTAAAGCCGCCAGAGACCCGCTACAGTGCATTCGACAGGGAGCTGCTGGCAATCTACCAAGCTGTGCGGCACTTCAAGTACCTCTTGGACGGCAACCCTTTCACCATCCTGACAGACCACAAGCCGTTGGTGCATGCATTCATGAGGGCAGGAGATGCATGGTCGGCGAGACAGCAGCAACACCTGGCCGCTATCTCCGAGTTCGGCTGCACCATTAGCTATGTCCCCGGCAAGGAGAACCCAGTGGCTGATGCCCTATCAAGAGTTGAGTTATAAATTCAGTCCACTTGAGCATAGACTACGAGGACCTGGCGAAGGAGCAAGCTGCGGACCCAGAAACAGCAGCCTACCGCACAGCACTCACTGCACTGAGGTGGGAAGACATGCCAATAGGTGGATCCAGTTCAACACTTCTCTGCGAAACCAGCACTGGCTGCCCGCGCCCCCGATACCTGTGTCGAGGAGAAAGCAGACATTCGACGTCATCCACGGAGTGTCCCATCCATCAGGACGAACAACAGCTCGCCTGATGACAGAAAAGTTTGTGTGGCACAGGATCAGGAAGGATGTTCGAGAGTGGGCAAAGGACTGCATACTGTGCCAGACGAGTAAAATCACCCGACACACGGAATCAGGCATCGGAGATTTCCCTCAACCATGTTGGCGTTTCGGGCACATCCATGTAGATGTTGTAGGGCCTCTGCCGCAATCAGGGTACGCCAGAAACCTCCTGACGGTCACAGACTGTTCTACAAGATGGCCAGAAGCAACCCCGATGATGGAAGCATCAGTGAGCGCCTGCGCCAAAGCCCTCCTGTCAAGTTGGATAAGCCGTTTCGGTGTGCCCGACAACATAACTACAGAGAGAGGCCTGGCATTCTTATCAGAGTTCTGGGTTCCCTAGCACACCTGATGGGGACAACTCTCCACAGTATGACGGCATATAACCCTGCATCCAACGGCATGGTGGAAAGGACCCACTGTTCATTGAAGGCAGCTCTGATGGTGCGTTGCACCGACGACAATTGGAAGGCTCAGCTTCCCTGGTTCCTGTTGGGTCTCCGCACCGCAATGAATCTCCTGCAGAGAAAGTCTACAGTGAAACACTGGCTGTACTGGGAGAGTTCTTCCCTACAGAGCCAGACATCGCAGATACGCCCCTTCCAAGGCTGAGGGAAATAGCAAAGAGGTTCACGCCTGCTGAAAGACTTTCATGGAGAGGACCCACTTCTACAGCCCAAAAGGCCTGGATTCCTGCATGCACGTCTTCATCAGGATCGGCGCCCACCTCTCACCCTTGACCAGACCATACAGAGGCCAATTCCGTGTCGTCAGTAGGGCATCCAAGGCCTACCTCGTCAACATCCACGGATGGGAAGACTGGGTTTCTGTTGACAGGCTAAAGCCAGCCTTCCTGATGGACAGCAGAACTCGGGAGGAAACCGGCAGGCATCCCAGAATTCATCCACAAAACAAGGCCTCGGGTGAACCCATTGGCATCCCAAAACGTGGTCGAGGGCCACACTAAGGAAGTCATCCGCTCAGCAAAACTGCCAGGCGATTCAGCAGTTGAAGCCACCCCATGTCTGCAGGTATCAAGAACTCGGGGCCGGCTCCTGCTCCCAAAGAGGTTCTGTGTTTGATTTTCAAGAAGTCTTCCAATCATTATTTCATAATAATTGTGTTGTAGGGGCCGGGGGAGTACTTTAAAGACTTCAGACGTCTCTTCATTTCACATCAATCACTTTCATGCATCACACTTATTAACATGTCAAGAATCTCATGTAAATATTCATATGTAGAATTTCCTGGCCTTTCCGCCGATATATATTTTATCATTGTATGTATGTTATGTCTCTTAAAATTGCCATTTGTTTGACTGTCAACAAACACAAATTGCTCAGAGTGCGGGTCACGGCAATCAGAGGTCAGGCACTACGTTTCCGTCCACACTCTGCCATGTATACCTGAGCCCAGGTGAATAAATCAGTTAATACCCAGTTTGACCTTTTTGTCCTCACAGGATCATTGCCTGAGTTTGACAACTCACTCACTAGTGAAGGTTTCCTTTCGATCAAGACCTTCATAAAGTATATTGGAAATGCCACAGTATGCTGGACAGATAGAGAAAAAATTGTGCAAACAAAACAAAAAGTGACCGGGAATGCAGCATGGCAAATCAGGAGTTGGAACACCAGTTATTCTGCAGACTGGGGTACTTTTAAAAAACACCTCACCCAGCAGTTTGCCATGCACCGAGAGGAGAAGGTGGAACTAATGGAAGCGTCGGTGAAGATTATGAGTCCCTTACCCTGAAAGAGACCAGACTGTAGAGGGAAAAGAAGCCTTCTGTTGATGCATGCTGAGACGAATTCTTCCCACCTCCATAGTGGGATTCCTTATTGGCAATGAGAGGCCCTTAGAAGCCTTGCTGACGAAGGTTCAACTTCTGTTAGACCACGAACAATGCCAACAAGCAAGGGGGAGGGGGCAGGCCACCTCCCAACTGTTTGTTGCAATGGTTAAGCAACCTGACCAAGTCCTCAGCCAGCCTCACCTACCATCCAAGGGGCAGGGTCACGCACCCAGGAACCTCGAAGAGGCAAGGGGAAACCAGCCGGGAAAAGGACGGTTGGCCGTTGCTGGCGGTGTGGAAGGGAGGGCCACATGAGGGCCCAGTGCCCCTCTCTCACTGAGCCTCTATGTTGTTTTCGATGCAGTGCAACAGACCATCTCGTGAACGCTTGTTCTAAAAGAGATGGCGGCCAACAGAACAATGCTCCCCCTACACCAAGGAGAAAAAGTGTAAATTAGTTTTACCAGACCACTGAGGTGATTAACTGCTCTCCTAGGGCTGGCCCGAAGAATTAGACTTATTTTATGTGGCTAAGAACCAATTGGTTACTTAGCAACGGGACCTACAGCTTATTGTGGAATACAAACCACATTATAGCGAGAAATGAATTTCTATCACCAGAAATAAATTCCTCTAACTCTTCATCAGCCGGCCGGGGACTCGAACTCCGGCCTGGCGAGTGCCGGTCCACAGCTCTACCGACTCGCCCAACAAGAGCTTACACCAAGGAGAGGAAGGGGAAGGCAGCATGGAGGAGGAGTCAGGAGGAGACCCCCAACTACACACGCTCATCAGGTCCAAACAACGACTGTGCCCCTGGAAGAACAAGAGACGCCTTGTTGGGGAGGAGGGAAGTCACCCAATGCCCCAAGAAGTAGTGGACAGCCCTCCACCAACTGTCGCTGCCCCTACCCAAATGTTGACGGTGCAGGGAGGAAAGGTAATGCCCTCAATCCGCGAAGGAAGTCGCTGTGTCTATCGTGGAAATATGGGTGGGAGAGCGACAGCAATGGGCATTGGTCAACACTAGCGCAAGTGTGCCTTTGTTAGAAGAACACCTTTTGACAGGGTCGGTACAGCCTGTGAAAGGTTGTTTAGTTTTAAATACAGCAGGCAGCCATCAGATGGTAACCCAGAGAACTGTGAAGCAGCGGGTAACCACCGAAGGACAAGTAGTGAACATACCTTCTATGTAGTACCAGAATTACAAGTAGAAGGAATTTCAGGTATGTTAGGAATTGATTTTGTGGCTAGGAACGAAATAGTAATAGCTGGCACAGATGGGATGGGGATCGAAGTATATTTAAAAGGACAACGAATCCCGACAGAGGGGGAAAGACCGAGGTGTCCACGAGTCTCACTAAGACCGAAGGGTGGTGGAGGGGAAGTACCCGCCACCCAAGAGGCAGGAGATGTGGCACCACCTGGACCCTCTCATCCCTCACCGTGACTCCCGCATGGAATTTACCTGAAGACACCCTAGTTTTGATTAGAACCCATCAGAAATGGAAAGGTTTTATCATTCCGGGTCTGAGCAAGCTGATACAAGGCGAGGTTAATGTGCCATTTATTAATGTTAATGATCAATGTATCATATTAGACAGTGGGTCGGTATGCGACCTTGAACCTTGTGAAATAGCAGATGTTTCTCACACACTTCGCGACCTTGAGTAGCACGCATCAGGGTCACGGTGAAGAACGTCTGGATAGACTCCTGCGAACAGCTGATGGGTCTACCCTGTTACTTATCAAAATATTGTCAAGGAAATGATAGAAAGTTATCAAAATGTAATCCTGATTGGTGACAAAACCCCAGGCAGAATAAATAATTTTCCTTTTGTTAAAGAGACCGGGGATCAACCACCCATAAGATCTAAGCCGTATAGAATTCCAGTTTGTTATCAGCGGGAAGTAAAGAACGAAATTAATAAATTAAGGGAACAAGGGACAATTAGAGAAAGTGAATCTCCTTGGGCCTCGCCAATCGTGATGGTTAAAAAAGAAGGATGGTTCTCTTAGACTATGTATTGAATATAGAAAGTTGAATAGTATCACGAAAGACAATGCATTTCCATTGCCCTCCATTGAATAACTGTTGATTAAGGTCAGAGATAGTAAATTCTTCACCACCTTGGATTTAAAGTCAGGTTATCATCAAATACCTATAGACAAGAGTAGCAAAGAAAAGACAACCTTTATACCTAGTGATCAGTTGTTTGAACATAAGTAACTTCCTTTTGGAGTAAAGAACGCTCCTGCCCATTTTTCACATGTTATGATGTCTGTATTAGCTTCGCTATTAGGGCATAGTGTGTTTGCATACTTAGATGACATAATCATAATAGGGGCTACAGTAGAAGAACATAAGAACAACATTATTGAAGTCTTAGAAGCTTTAAAACGACACGGTATGAAAATTAATCTATTAAATGTAAATCCTTTCAGCAAGAAGTTGAATTTTTGGGCACATCGTAACATCTGAAGGCCTAAAGTCTTGTCCAGATAAGGTAACAGCAGTTAAAGAATTTCCCCAACCAGAGAATGCAAAAGAAGTAGCCAGTTTCCTCAGGCTTGCAGGCTACTATCGTAAGTTCATAATAGATTTTGGTAAAATAGCAAGACCACTAGATTCATTGATGAAACAGTCAGATTTTCATTGGGGACAAGAAGAAGAAATAGCTTTTCAAGAATTAAAGATTTCACCCACTAGTAATGAACTGTTAGCTTATCCAAAGTTCAATTTACCATTTCTAGTAACCACTGATGCGAGCAGTATAGCTATTGGGGGAGTGATTTCTCAAGTTGACAATGCAGGGAATGAAAAACCAATTTGTTTTGCATCACGAGCATTAAAAGGGGCAGAGAAGAATTACAGTACCTTTGATAGAGAGGCATTGGCGATTCTATGGATGTTGGAGAGACATCGCTACTTTTTGCTGGGGCATAAAGTCAAAATAAACACATCATTGCCCATTGAGAGATTTATTCAAGAAAGGGGATTTAACCACTCGCCAGGCTCGTTGGATTGAGCGACTATTAGAGTTTGATATTGTGGGAATTGAACATATATCAGGGAAAACAAATAAAGTAGCTGATGCTCTCTCCAGGAGTGCCATAATGGGAGTTACAACCCGAGCAGCAAAGAGAGAGGAACAGCGACAAAAGAAACAGTTGCATGCCTCAGAGGCATCCAGTGTAGAAAGCATGAATAACTCGGTAACTCAAGTGTTGGGGAAAGAGAAAAGGGGTGCAAGTCAAAACAGCTGTGAGAACGAGAGAGCTGATCCTCCAGGGGGCTCAAGAAGCGGATACCCTGGGAGTGAGAGAGAGTGTGTGATTGATTTGTGTGGTTGGAGTGTAAAAAGGTGATGAGGCGTCAGAAGTCTGAACCCTGGATTGGACAGGTTAAGGCTTATGTAAGGGGTGTGGGTAACGAGTTTCCCGGTTTCCTAACAGTGCCCAAAGATATGTTCTTCCTTGAAGGAGATATCTATTTCGTAAATATGAGAAGAGACCGGGCGATATCCGATCTCGTGTCGTCCTTCCTCCCTCTTTGGTAGAGAAGGCCATCCACATGATACATGTAAAGTCCCTATGCCTGACATATAGGTGTAGAAAGGTCCCTCAAGAGGGCACGAGAGTCCTTTTTTTTTGGGTAGAGATGAAAAAAGACATTGTAAAATTCATCTCCCAATGCCACATCTGTAATACCATGAAAAACCATAGACATACTATTCTGAAGGCTCAAATGTGGCCAGTGGAGCCAATCAAATTTGCCAGAGCACACACTGATGTTGTGGGACCCTTCCCCCCAGGGGACGGGCAATCCAGGTACATGTGTGTGATGGTGGATGCATTCACGCTGTATACGCACACGTATGCGATGGTGGATAAATCTGCGATATCAGTTGCCAGAGCCTTGTGTTCATTCATAGTGAAGTTCAGCTGTCCCCGTACGTTAATCAGTGACAATGGACATTAATTTATTAACGAAGTATAAGAGACCTAACAAAAATGTTAAACGGAGAACATTTCACGATCGCTTCTTACTGGCCTTC
The DNA here is from genome assembly GCF_040412425.1 of Macrobrachium rosenbergii. NCBI lineage: Eukaryota > Metazoa > Arthropoda > Malacostraca > Decapoda > Palaemonidae > Macrobrachium > Macrobrachium rosenbergii. The sequence goes on from NC_089752.1 coordinate 95,620,206, forward strand.
AGCAGACAGTCCAAATCAGTGGGTAGAGATGTTGCCAATGGCGGTACTTAATACAGTGTATAATGGCTCCATAAAAAATACCCCATATTTTTTAGTGTACGGGCAGGACCCTCCATTGCCATATACTGTGATCATGGACCCTAGAACTTTACCGCTGTATAGTGTAGAACAGTACCGGGTGATGCTCTGTAATCTGACCCGAAGAGTTTCAGACAACGCTGGTGTTTTTGTTGAGGGCCAATGGAAAGTATCAGATGAAATATGAAAAGTGATTCCACACGCAAACATCAAAGACAGGGGACAGACTCTGTCCGAAAAGGCTGCAACCGAGGAAACATAAACTCGAGTCCGCCTACTTAGGACCGTGTGAAAGAAATTAAATATGACACCGCAGTGATCCAGCATATCAAAACCTGTGTCCAAGGCGAGTACCACCTATCACCCATGCATTCCGTCAAAGATGCCTTGATGTGGCACCTGAATAAGCCAGTACCCCCTTTCCCGGGACTGCCTGGCTATCTGGGGGAGGAGAGTGAAAATGACGTGCAAGCATGTCTGGGGATCATTAATAGTTCACCCAGTGTGCTTGGAGACGAAGGTGACAGTATTGGTGTCATGTGCGGTTTTGAAAAAAAAAACATCATAAACGTGTCTTTGTACTTGCATTCCATGATCTCTTATGCAATTTTTTGTGGTTGATTTTATTCATGTTTATTTGATGTCATTTATCCCTTTTATTCAATTTCTATGATTTTTACAAAATTATTTTGTCTTGACACAGTAATTTGATTTTTGCCATGTTTTGTTTATTTGAACTGCAGGTTATTTCAATCCAAATTCTAAGAAAGCTGTGTTAATGTGTGGAGCTAAATGATCCTATATAATTCTCTTTTCTTTTATTAAAAAAAATATAAATAAATAAAACCATAGTAATGTGATGCGTGGAATTCATAACACTGTAAATTGCCAATTCTAACTGCTTAATTTGACCCTGGCTTGCTAAATTTTAGTTTTTGTTTCTGCATGAATTGTTGATAATATGTCGGGAGGTATGGTACTGAAATGGCAGTACACAAATAGCAGAGAAACTAATTAAAAAAAAAAATTGTTGTGGGTCCTGGAGACGCAGAACTTTTAGGGGAGAATGGTGAACTGATTTATACAGAAATTCCAGGTTGGAGACGTAACAGAAAATCTGATAGTTGTTTGTACACCTTTGTGATCAGAGAGTAACGGACAGATACTGCTGATTCGTCGAACACCATACGATCGTTGGGGTTTGGCGTGAACAATTCAAGTGAGTGCCATACATCGAAGACCCTTATTGGTTCCTTTCGATTATAAGAGACCAATCAGCTGAGGTCTATGACCTAAGCAAGTTCAGTTTGAAAAGTTAAAGTTTAGTAAAGGTATAGCGGTCGACGGGTTAAGAAGCGCGTCTGAAAGACAGTGATGGCGCGTGCCACCTCAAAGTACCTTCCGACTATAATTGCATAATTAACTAGTGTAATATTAGCAACAGGGCCCTGTGTACCTATTAAGGAAAATACACATATGTTAATTGTATCTTACGCATTTCATTTGTACTGGTAGAACCTATATATGACTGAAAATCAGGTCATATATATATATATATATATATATATATATATATATATATATATATATATATATATATATATATATATATATATATATATATATATATATATATATATATAAAAAGTTCCAGGAAAAATTCAATATACTATATTTAAGTAAATAAACATCATTTTTATATCTACCATCTAACTCTATACACTTTTCAAGGCGCTGTTTCCACTCTGCAACCCTTCTTTGTAGAAATTTGGGGCCTTTCTATTAAACCATGTTGAAACTGCATGTTTAGCAGCATCCAGATTCAAACCGAGTCCTCTTAAGTGTTCCTTGAGTTTTGGGAACAGGAAAAAAATCTGAAGGAGCAAGATCAGGACTATATAGGATGTGGAAGAGTTTCCCATAAATTTCCGTATTCTCTTGCAACCCTATGAATAGCGTTATCATGATGGAACAAAATTCTGCGGTGCATACGTTTTTAGCCAATAGTATTTTTGCAAAACACCTTTGTATACTTCCCGGTGATTGTTTTTGTCCTTCAGTCAAAAAATCACTCCTTTGGAGTCCCAAAACACTGTTGCCATTTCTGGGCAGATCTCAAGAACTTCACTGGTGCAGCTGAACTCATGTATTCATTGAATTTTACTTTCTGGGTCATTTGATGGATCTTTCATCTCCAGTAACAATCCGGTCAAAAACTCTGATTCATTTGATTCAATCTTCGTTAAAACTGCAAGAAAAGTTCAGCTCTTTGATGCAGTTGGTCTTCACGCTTTTGGGACCCAACGTGCTGAAAGTTTACTCAATCTGTAACCAAGATTTTCATTTTCAAATTGAAATGCGGAACCATGGGAGATTGTTTCAAAACATATCGATAAAACGATCTTCATCCACTAAATTCTGCAAAAGCCATTTTTCATTTTTTGCAATCGATGGTCTTCCCTCTCTTGGGTTTTTTTGTCCTCCCGTTTAAATCTATCAAATCATAAACAACTGATTTAGATGGAGTTCTAAACTTGTTTTCAATAATTTTTCCTGGTTTCCAATCAAGCTTGGTCAGGAACTTGATGTTAGCTCATCTCAAAATTTTTATTTTCCATATTCAAGAAGTTACTTTTCTGAAGCAGATGTTAACACCACGGTAGCAAGAGGATGACTGAGGTAACAAGTCTATATGGATCACTACATCACAGATAATTGTTTACCAAGTATTTGGGTTTTCATTCCTGTGTAAATACATCATTCAACAATTTTTCCTGGAACTTTTGACTTACCCTCGTATATATATATATATATATATATATATATATATATATATATATATATATATATATATATATATATATATATATATATATATATATATATATATATATATATAAACTCTCTCTCTCTCTCTCTCTCTCTCTCTCTCTCTCTCTCTCTCTCTCTCTATATATATATATATATATATATATATAAATGTATAAATGGACATTTGTAGCTTCATGATTGTATATAAATCACGGTGTGATGAAAAATTTCATAATAAGAGCTTGGAACTATCATGGCGGAGGTGGGTCATTGCAGGCTATTGTACAATTTCCCCGCTCAGAGATTTATACCTCTTGATGGCGGGTGTAACAAGGTTGAATGGGTCCACTGGGTTCGCCCCATGGTACCTGTTCATTTATCATATGTATATATATTATATAGTAAACTGAAGATTCGCGGACTCATGTATTCATTTCTCTGTAACCCCATTTTTCCGCCATTCGGCGTTTGAGAAATATTCACTAATTACTGTATTTTCATTGTTTTCATGACTAAATGGATAAAACTATTAAAATACTCAGGTATAAGATTTTTAGGTTTTTCTTGTGTTTAAACTATCAAAATCCTGTGTTTTTAAAGGGTTTGAGTATTCACGATTTTAGCTATTAAGCCAGTGACCCCTTCGAACTGCATTTGGGGGCAGATAAAGGGAAAAAGGAGGCACTGGGTGCCAGTACTCTCATGAGAAGGTTGAATCGGGACCCTGATTGGTTTAGTAGGCTTGGCAAAAGCGATCTACCAATGACCTCGAACTATTGGGGTAAAGTGTCGCGGCCCTACCGAAGAGAGTTCGTTTTGTCTCCTTGGCATTGACGGGTATGTCCGACACACGGCTGCTGTCCCTCCGCTGTCCCTCCACTCGTAGTCTCTTACCATCATGTATCTCTTAATTATTAGAACTAAATAGATAATGGGCCCACTGTAAGTTTCTCTAGATTTTAGCTACCTTGTTAATTTAGATCAATGTGTTTGATTTCTGCATGTTCCACAGTAAGATTAGAATCCCACGTGAACTCTACTAAACAATCAGGGTCCCAATGTAAGCGTCCAATGCCTGTGAGGGGTGTATGGGAGATATTTCCTCAGAAATCATAGATGAGAGTACATGGCACAGTGTCTCCTTGTTCCCTCTCTATGATCTGTTCACATGATTTTAAGGAATGCAGGGACCATGCTAAGTCCCCATTTGACAGGGTTTATCTATCTATCTATCTATCTATCTATATATATATCTATCTATCTATCTATATATATATATATATATATATATATATATATATATATATATATATATATATATATATATATATATATATATATATATATATATATATATATATATATATATATATACACATATATATATGCAAATTTTTATCACACCGTGATTTATAAACATTCATGAAGCTACAAATGTCGAATTAATTCACAATTACGCTATCCCGATGGGGAATTAACACCGAAGGGGAATTTTTAAAGTGATAAGTGGATCGGAACCGCCTGGTCTCGACCCTCAACTTGGTAACTTCCAGCGACTCTATTCGACGGTCAAACCATTGAGCCACCATTTATCACTTTAAAAATTCCCCTTCGGTTTTAATTCCCCATCAGGGATATTCCCGAAGTAGCGTGCATTGGATATTAAGCGACATTTGTAGCTTCATGAAAATTATTTATAAACCCAAGCTAGGTGGTAATGCCTAATATAACCATGAATTCGGTAATAATTTTTAAAACTTTTCTTTTCTGTAATGGAACCATTTCGAGAGAATTAAGTGTTCGTTAAAGCGTTCCATACATTTTTCCAATAGATGAAAGACTTTTAGTGAATTTCAATACATTGTAAAGTGTTTTAGGGACTGATCTAATTGGCTATTTTCTTTATTACTACAGAACTTGTACACAAAAAATCTTCAGTCTGAATGCCGTTTATTGTCATACATCTTGGGTATCCTGCTCGTGTGCAGTTGACTGAAGGTGTGATATTAGCTCTGCATTGCCTAAAAAGGATGTGTTTAAGACCATTTCAACTGTAATGCCAACAAACTACTGGAAGGATAACAAAACACTAAATTCTTTGATCTGGTCAGTTTTCATAAGTCCAAGTATCTAAGTGCTCGAATTATCACGAAATCATAGACACTCCATCCGAATTATTTCAGGAAACTAGAGTATTTTCAGGCAGTACTGCCTATAGTGGGCTGATACGAGTGTTTTTTTTTTGGGGGGGGAGGGGGAAGTGCTGTATTGCTTCTGCATTTTACTTGTGCTATGTCCATTTTGTTTTCTTCCTGCCAAGATGTTCAACTTCTCCAACTAACTTTGCTTTGCTTATCCCAAAACAACTGGTTGTGACCAGCCTGATAACTAGAAATCTCCCTTGGTGTTCTGCCTAAGTAAACCTCTTTTCAAAATCCATGTAAATTAGATAGAGTGAAAATACGAGAAAAACATTATTACAAGAGAGATTTCAAAAATGGGGGGCTTATCTCTCATACCTCCAGAAAGCGCATTGCTTTTCACGAAGTTCTGAAGATGTTTCCAAGAAATTCCAGTTCTCCCAACTCCCCCAGAAGGATGTCCAGAAGACGATCAACTTGGAGGCGGTTGATGGACTTTGGTACCGTCGACCACATGACTCTTCCTCCACCTCCTCAACTGGATGATATTTTTCCTCCATTTTTTCTGTGGGGAAAAGATTAAGAATTTTTATTTTGTAATAGTAAACTTTTTTTTTTTACATTGTCACTGTCACTGGCGAGCACAACGTTGAGACGATGTGCTTCTTTTATTCTTTTAAGGAAAAAGTGAAGAATTTTAATCTTTTTCAATTAAACATTCTTATTTAACTTTGCTCAACTTTGCTACCAATTATCCATTCGGGAAATTACGTTAAAAAGCTTACATTAATATTAAAACCAATTTTACACAGAAAAGTATACTGTAGTGCTCGGTGAACTTTTAAAAGTTTGCATTTGATTAACTACTTTGCTGATTGCGTGTGTGTTTGCTCACTAAGGTATCGTTCAAGTATGTTTTTGTTTTAATTCAGTGGTGTATTCACCCTTCAATTTCATGATGCATGTAAAGTGGCTGATTGCACTGTGAAGTCCAGAGCTATCACCGGGACCCTCAGGGCATCCTCACTTCAAAACAGAAATCTGCATAACACACTGAGACTTTCAGGAAACATAGGTCCAGCGCTCCTGATTCAAACAATCTTTTATGCATTTTCCAGAAGATACTTTATGTCCTTGTCAGAACTGTAATTACTAATGTATGTAAGACATTGCAAGCTTTGTAACCATATGTATTTGAAATTTCTTCCTAATTTGTATATAGAATTGTTACCTATTCTTCAGGTGTGAGAAAACACATTGACTGTATATAGACGTCCTTCCTTAACGTCAAACGCTACTTTTTGACTTGCAAGAGTTCTTGACCTGTCAGAGATTTTGTGTTACTAAATTAGAATACCTTGAACCTGCTTCTTACTCGTTTCCTCATTATACTGGTGACCCTGAAGATGACCGATGCCACCATTGCCAATACCAGCCCATCCACCGACAACACTGCGATAGCAAGCATCCACCTACCGCCCTTTACAACCCACAACCCAGAGGCTTGGTTCTTCAGAGCAGAGACCATCTTCAGGCCTAAGAAGATCTCTTCATCTCGCAAAGCCAACACCATCCTCGAGTTCCTGCCAGACAACACTTCAAGCAGATCACAGAATGGCTCACCAACCAAAAAACAACCGTCACCTATGAAAAGCTGAAGGCCCAACTAAGGTCATCCTTCAGCATGCTGCCTGCCCTCAGAGCTAGGAAATTCCTAGACAATGTAGGGGCAGCAATAGGAGACCAGCAGCCATCACATGTCTACAAGCTACTCTGTGGCAGCTAGTTATGATCCCGCCACAGACAGCCACCCAGAGACTATGTTAGACTGTGTGAGGGAGGCCCTGCTCACAAAATTACCTCACCAAACAGTTGCAGCCATCCCCAACACATCAACCATGGACCTCAATGATTTTCTGAAGACAGTTGATGCTGTTCACCTGGCCCACAAGTCAACGAAGCCTACGCAACCACCCGTAGCAGCAGCTGCCCCACAGCCACAGCAGCAGACCGACACAGAGTTGGACAGCGGTCCAGAGTCCCCCCTCCCATACACCACTACCGGAGTTCCAGGTGGAAAAACAAACCCAAATACAAGCCCAAAACAGAGGAACGTCCCAAGGGCATTTGTATCTACCACTGGAGGTTTGGGAGCAAAGCCCGAAAATATGAAAATGATTGCCTCATGTCAAAAAGCATGCAAAAAGGTCATAGTAGGGACCCAACAAAATAAACGTCAGTGGCGGGCAGACCAGTTGCCTCATAAGAGAAACTGTGCTTGCTTTCCACTGTCTTTCTTCCTGGTACAGGCAAAAAGACATGTTTTTTCATTGTAGACAAAAGATCAAATACAGAGTTCCTGGTCAACACCGGCACATTCAAATCATTTGTGCCAGCCAACCTGCATGAATGCCTCAATCCCACCCCCAGCACCCCACAGGTGTCCACTGCCAGTGGAGCCCCGCTGAAAAATATACGGGAAAAGGGCCATGAAAGTGTCATTCAGCGGGAAGCAGTACAACTGGGCGTTCATTACAGCAGACATAACAATCACACTTCTAGGAGCAGACTTCATAAAAGCCCACAAAATGCTGGTAGATGAAGTTTTACACAGCTGATCACATGACCCACCACTGTAGCCCCACTCACGCCAACTCCATCACCAGAGATAAGTCGCCTCCTACAGGAGTTCCTCGAAGTATTTAAGGACTGTGTGCAGCAAGACCTGACCAAATCCGCAAAGCACCATGCCCAGCACCACATAGTTGCTGAAGGTCCTCCAGTCCACACCCGTTTTAGACGTTTGGCCCCAGAAAAACTCACCCACTCCAAACAAGCTTAACGGGACATGGAACAGGCAGAAATATGCCAAAAAGCCTCCAGCCCCTGAGCATCTCCCCTACACATGGTACCAAAACCTGATGGCACATGGCAACCCTGCAGTGACTACCAGAGACAACATCAAGATAGTACCTGACAGGTACCCACTATCAAACATCACTGACATAACCAACCAGATGGAGGGAGCTAAAATATTTACGAAGATTGCCTGTTGAAGGGATACTTCCAAGTCCCAGTAGCAAAGGAGGACAGAAAAAATGGCCATTATCACCCCCTTTAGAACATACACCTTCAACTACAGCTGCTTTGGCCTTCAGAACTCAGGTGCGACCTTCCAACATCTGATACACAAAATCTTGGGCAACCTACTCTTCTGCATCATCTACGTCGACAATATACTGATATTCAGCCCAACTTCAAACAACACATGAGAGATGTCATGCAGGTCCTGCAAATGCTTAAAGAAAATGGGCTTATAGTCTGAAAAGACAAATGTGAATGGGCAAAACCAGTACTGGAATTCCTTGGCCACCAAATAAGCCCTGACGGTGTCAAACCCCTCCCGACAAAGGTCCAAGCAATCACCGACTTCCCAAAACCAACAACAATTAAAGCAGTCCAAGAATTCACGGGAATGATTAATTATTACCACCGTTTCATAACTGACCTTGCTGAAATAATGGCCCCAAAAGGAAAACCTAAAAAACTATGTTGGTATGAAAACAAGATAAAGCCTTCACAGTGGCTTAAAAAAAGCGGTCATCTCTGCTGCCACACTAATCTTTCTTTTACCCCATAGGTCCCTCACCCTAACAATGGATGCAAGTGGGACCCCTGCCCCCCCTCCAAGGGGTACAGGTATCTCTTTACAATCATCAACAGGAACACCAGGTGGCCAGAAGCAATACCTGTAAGGCAGCAAACAGCAGAGGGTTGTGTGAAAGCACTTATAGACTGGGTCAGCAGGCATGGAGCACTGCAATACATAACAAGCGACAGAGGAGCTAACTTCATCTCCACCTTGTGGAGCTCCCTTGCCACTAACCTCAGGATAAAACTCATTCACACAACAGCATACAACCCAGAATTGAACAGCATGGTGGAGCTACTGCACCACTCCCTCAAATCAGCAATCACCGCCTGATGTCAAGGTGGGAGTTGAAAAAAGGAATTACCGTGGGTCTTGCTGGAATTAAGATCTGCCCCGCACACAGCATTCAATGCATCGCCGGCTGAAGCATGTTCGTAGAGCATTGGAAAGCATCATGCTGGCAAAGACAACATACGACGTAGCAAGATAAGAATATGTCTTCGAAGACCTTAAAACAGCAAAGTATGCATTCATAAGAATAGATGCATACAAGCCCCCATCTCTCCAGCCTACTCAGGACCACACCACATACTACAATGCAGTGAGAAAGCATATCAGCTGATGGAGGATGGAAAAATCACCTGGGTCTCCACCCACAGATTAAAACCAGCTTATATCCCAGACTGAAACCCACTTCCCTAGGTTTACCTTCACGGGGGCGGGGGTGGTTAGTGTGAGGTCCAGAGCTGTCGCCGGGACCCTCAGGGCATCCTCACTTCAAAACAAAAATCTACATGCCACACTGAGACTCTCGGTAAACACAGATTCAGCACTCCTGATTCAAACGATCTTTTATGCATTTTTCAGAAGATACTTTATATCCTTGTCAGAACTGTAATTACTGATGTGCAGTATGTAAGGCATTGCAAGCTTTCTAACCATATGTATTTGAAATCTCTTCCTAATTTGCGTATAGAATTGTTAACCATTCTTCAGGTGTGAGAAAGCACATCTGACGTTATATAGATGTCCCTCTGTTTCCCCCAACGTCAAATGCTACTTTTCCGCTCGCAAGAGTTCTTGACCTGTCAGAGATTTTGTGTCAGTAAATTAGAATACCTTGAACCTGCCTCTTACTCGCCGCCTCGTTATAGCACCATGAAATTAAAATAGAGATGTATACTTAACTAGTATGTGCATTGATTAACTACTTTGGCGATTATTGGTGCCTCTTTTGAGAATTTTAATGCGCTGATGTTCAATACCTTTACCACCAGTCTTAGTATCATTTCAGAGAAAACGTCTGCCCAAAACCGAAGACAAAATCTCCTTCATTTGTCATTTTTATATCTAGCAACTAACATCAGTAAAAAATATGTCCTTAACCCCCTAAGAGAAATGTAAAAAATTATTTTATGACTTGTTATTATTTTATATCCTCAACTGTTATCTTTGGGAAAATTAAGGGTTTTCACATTTCGAACAACTGCGTCACTCAGAGACATGTTTTGACTATACCAGGACCATTTATCAGAGACAAAAAAAAGTTTCACGGAATACATTGCTATTATTCCTACAACAGAACCAAGTAGAGTAGTGCCTGTTTATTTTCGGTCTCTTACTTCATACTAATTAAAAAAAAAACAGTTTAGCAAGATTCTGACTTGAAGGAAGGCTTTGACTGTTCCCTTCTTTAGGATTCACCCCCGATGTGAACACCATCTTACCAGACGTTGAACAACTTGTAATCAGCAAATGGTCGGACCTTCCCAGGACCAAAGGATCAAAGTCCGTCTGTTAGGAATTGGTGTCATACTAGTATGCGGAATTTCGTCAAAGTAGCATTTCGGACTTCGCCATAGTAATATTTGGAATTGCACCATTGTAGTATTTGAATTTGATGTCATGGCAGTATTCGAAAATACGCTTTAATAGTACTATTACCTAATATAATGACTTTCAAAAGAGTAGGCTTGAGGCTTGTGTAATTGAAAAACAAAGTTTGTGTGCAAAATCAGTTCCTGAAAGAAATATAGGTACTTAGGCCTATTTAATATTCAGTTATTAAATTATATTCTTCAAAAGTAAATCAGAAGCGACTTAGTTTTTCGGCTGTTGTTATCTCAATTGCAAATTTTAAAGGGCATACAAAATTTATTGGCTGCAGTTTTGTGTTAAAAGCCGGAGAAGTCAGTTTTTAAAACATTAGCCAGCTTTTTTATTTGAAGATGCCATTATATAAGATACCATTATATTTGTCTAAAAGATTGCTCAAACACTTACAAACGACTCCGTTTTAATCGAACTTTTAAAACTTTTTAACTTTAGCAGAATTGTGCCCATTGGACCTTACCTGTGACATCTTGCAGACGAGTGGTTTTGTAAACCGAAGACGCACCTGATGAATCTGAGTTGAAATCGTCTTTCATTTTCACCTGCTGTAGGGTTTCGCGAACTAAGCCCTCTGTTGCTAAATCGTGTCTATCTTTGGGGCGTTGATGAATTGCCTGAAACGGTTTTTTTGCAGTTAAATCCTCTCTTAATCTTCTCTTCTGATCGGTCGTCCCAGCAACGACGGAAGATTGGTTACCATATTCGTAACGATGCCTTAAAACGAGACTAACTGGTGTATTGCGTCTCCTGGAAAGCGAGACACTTCGTTCCCTGTTGTCCTTGTCTCTGTCTCCGTATTCTCCAGCCCGTTCATCTAGCATCTGCAACTGGCTTTTTCCTTCATTTGTTGGCTTTGTGGAAGAGAGTTCATAGAATGGGAACATGGCGTACAACGGCAGCAAAATCAGAATGAATGCCCCGAACAATTTCACTGGACTGATCTTGGCTCTGAGATTCGCCATGAGTCACCTGTTAAAGGTAGAACAATGATTGACATTGCTGAAGTCTGGAAGTCGACTGAATTTAATCTTGTGAACAGCCATGCGTTATTGTAACCCGCAACTCACATTAGGAGTCGGGTGTGAGCTGCAGTTGCGTCACAGTGAGACCTGATTGGTGGGTTGAGTATCTGAAAGAGGAGACAGTAACGCCATAATCGTGAGAACTAGAGAAACGAGGAAAAGCAATAAACTAACGCTTTATCTTCCTGAGACGTTACAATAACCGAGGGTTTTCATCGAGTCTGCAAGTGGTTAGCCTATTTATTTGTTGAAGACGCGGCAGAAATTGACATCCCAAGATAATACACTTTTTCCTCGATACAACTGATGCTGAATGGGAACATCTGTTGCTGTTTTGTGTGTGTGTGTGTGTGTGTGTGTGTGTGTCTTCGAACTGGTGTCTTTAATAACTTAACACAGTTTTTCATAGTTACATGTCAGGTTTTATTATTTAATGATAAGTAATTCTGCGTGCAAAATAATAAATCTAAACGAAACTTATACCTAATAAAGATTCCAATTAAGTAGTTTCAATTTTGCCTCAACACATATATTAAATAGCATTTCCTTACGCTCACAAATAAACTTGTACTGAAAGAGATCCATGCCATAAGTACCCTTTTCAACATGTCCCACGAGGCGGCTTTGTTTTATCAGTTTTCGTCGTCCGTCGTGTCGTTACCTTCGTTGCTTTGTAACTGCCAGTGCGCGTGAGAAGTCGCTCAGCAAATTAGTAGGGGTGTAGTGCCGTCAGTGCAACTCACGCGGTGCAGTGTAGGCATTACTCAGTTTTTTGCAGCGTCCCTGCGGCCCCTAACTGCAACCCCTTTCATTCCTTCTACTGTACCTCCATTCATACTATCTTTCTTCCATCTTGCTATCCACCCTCCCCTGACATTAAATTTTGTTTCGTAGTGCAATTGCGAGGTTTCCCTCCTGTCACACTTTTCAAACCTTTCTACTGTCAGTTTCCCTTTCAGCGCTGAATGACCTCATAGGCCCCAGCGCTTGGCCTTTTGCCTTAATTCCATATTCCATTCCATATTCCAAATCCATTGGAATGACAATAAATGAAGGAGTAAATCAAGGGGAAACGAATGAGTGAATGGACAGGAATTTTGATAAGTTAACGAAAACGCGACAACAGGGCTTTATCCAAAGTCTAATAAAAGATTTATCAGCGCTGATATCAGGGATTATATGCTCGGTGATCAAGACGAAAACTGTTATCTATCTATCTATTTGTCTGTCAGTCTGTCTGTCTGTCTATGCACCTCCGCACAGTGGAATGAACGGATACAAAGCAATTAAAAAAATAAATTGACAGTAGATGGCCTATTTACTCTTGTTATTATTATTATTATTATTATTATTATTATTATTATTATTATTATTATTATTATTACAAAAAAATACCGTAAAAGTTAACTTGCACTTTGTGGTTGGTGTTCTTATCAACAAATATTTATACTAAAAAGATTATAATGCCATCAAGTGATAGGCCGAGACAGACCCATCATTTTTTCTCTTTCCCTCTTGAAGAGAGAGAGCAGAACCATCAAATAACCTTTATTGAAAATTTTAAAGAGAAAAGCTCCTCCGTCAAAAGAATGAACCCTATTAGTAAGATTGACCGTACAGTTACAAATATTCTCTCTCTCTCTCTCTCTCTCTCTCTCTCTCTCTCTCTCTCTCTCTCTCTCTCTTATTATGTCGGAATTCGTCGAAATGTGCTTGTGTGTATGTGCTACATTTCACATTTCCGCTTGCCCTCAATAATTGATTGATTGATTGATTGATTTGTGGTTACTCTAACTGGCGTCCTTCTAATGTGACGCCAGTTTTAGTAACCACAAATCAATCAGTCAATAAATTATCGAGGGCAAGCAGAAATGGGAAATGTAGCACATACACACAAACACATTTCGACGAATTCCGACATAATCTTTTCTCCGCAAGGAGAAAGAGCAAGACATTAGTCAGTCAAACATTCATTCTTTGACAAAATTTCGACAACCTTGGTCGCTTCACACACACACTAACTATAAATAAACATTTATGAGTGTATGCGTGCGCGTGGGGTCAGTGTTAGGAATGCAAACGTGTACGGGGTGGTCCGAGTATGATAACTTACTGGAAAGAACTGAGAATCGCCCGTGACGAAATGCGTTGCCGCTGCCGCATTTCTCTCCTGAACAAACTACAACTAAAGTTCGCCGATGACGTGTCATCTCCTGCCGCTACTGCTCTTGCCGTCATGCGGAGCCAAGATTTCGTGGGCCGTTTACATTCATTCATAAAGAGTCCATTTGTCCTTTGCTTCGGCTCCTCGTGTGTAAGTTTTTGTATGTGCCATTGGTCATTTTATTTGCTTTTGATAAATCGCTGCACTCGTAAAACCAAATTAAATTACCAGTGGCACATATAAAAGCCCCGTACACGTTTGCATTCCTACCACTGACCCATGCGCGCGAATACATATAAATGTATGTATAAATATGCTGTGTATGTGTGTGTGTGTGTGTGCGAAGCGACTAAGGTTATTGAAATTTTGTCAAAGTATGAATGTTTGACTGACTAATGTCTTGGTCTTTCTCCTTGCGGGGAACGGATTATGTCGGATTTCGTCGAAGTGTGTCTGTTACATTTCCCATTTCTGCTTGCCCTCAGTAAAAGAGAGAGAGAGAGAGAGAATTTGTAAATGTGCGTTCATTCTTATCAAGAGCTGCATCCTATAACTCTCTCCTTAAATGTTTCTGTAAAGGGTATTGCTGGTTCTGCATTATCTATTCAAGAAAGAAAAGGGAAAAATGTGAGGTCTCTCTCTCTCTCTCTCTCTCTCTCTCTCTCTCTCTCTCTCTCTATATATATATATATATATATATATATATGTGTGTGTGTGTGTGTGTGTGTGTGTGCGCGTGCGTGCGCTTGCGTGCGTGCGTGCGTGTGCGTGTGTGTGTGTATATATATAAATATATATATTTATATATAAAAACAGTCATGAACGTAGTCTGTGGTGGCTGATGTTTAGACATTTCACATTTTACGGCGTAGGCCTAAGTCGTGTATAACGAAGGAAGACATAGAAGCTGAAGAGTCAAAAAGCAGATGAGAGAGTGTAGAGCCAGAATTGAAGGTTAGTAACGACAATGAGAGGAAAGTACACTGAAGTAAGTAAAGTGTGAATAAAAAATTATATTATGGATGAAAGAGGGAATGGTTTGCACTTAAATGTAATTATAAGAATATGTAGTGAATGTTCATAACGCAGCTAAAGGTTTGGAAGATAAAGTACTGTGGAAGCAGTTCGATATATTGAAGGGACTGTTGAACCAGTTCTCCTCAGCTGCAGCGTTATGGGATAAGAATGAAAGATCAGGTCGTGTTGAGAGAGAGGGAGAGAGAGCATCAGGATCCAGGTGAATGGTTCAATGCATGTGGGTCAGTTCGACGCCCTACTGATGAGTCCCCTTTGTAAACAAATGTAGGCTTGATGAAGAGGAAGTTTACTGTACTGGAGTTTCATCCTTTATTCAGCTTTATAATGGAAGAATGTGACTTATTCGCTTGTGCCAGTTTCATTAAGGGACTGACTCTCTCTCTCTCTCTCTCTCTCTCTCTCTCTCTCTCTCTCTCTCTCTCTCTCTCTCTATATATATATATATATATATATATATATATATATATATATATATATATATATATATATATATATATATATATATATATATATATATGTATATATATATATGTATATATATATATATATATATATATATATATATATATTATATGTATATATATATGTATGTATGTGTGCAATGCATATTTGTTCATACGTGACAAAAGCTATATTTGGCAAAAAATAAAATCAGTAACTTACCGGAACATTTGGAAATGATGCAAAAATATAAAGTACTGTACTCAGTTGTAACAGTAATCGAGTAATAAGCATAAAGGATGCCTACGCTACACTATTTCCTTCAAGACTAAATCGCTTCCATCACCTGGAATACTCGAAAACCGTCAGGATGGCCCCTCCCCTCCCCTCCCCCACCCTGATTATCCGGAGACTTCTCTTGAAAGGAGTCGCCAAAATAACGCGTCGGTTTTTCCTCATCTGACGCCACCTCTCCTGCGAGTGTGTATGGTGCCGCGATTTGCTTCGCCTGGTTTTAAAAAAGTATGGGTATTTGCACCTTTTTTTATGTATGCGTGTATGTATTGAGAATTACCTTTCCAGTGTTCAAATGTTCGTCACAATCAGTCAAGTCTGCCTCTTGTATCTTGACGAGCATAGCCTCGGGAGTTATTTTCTGTTCGTTTTCCTCTACCATAATACTCAAGACACTTTTCCTTATTTTCTCTCTCTCTCTCTCTCTCTCTCTCTCTCTCTCTCTCTCTCTCTCTCTCTCTCTCTCTTCTTTATGGCTTAGTTTTTGTTTACACTATTTGGTAAAGAATTTGCGCTGTCACACGTTCGGCCATTGGATCTTATTTCTCCCCTTTTCTCTTCCCTTATTCAAATGATCCCTTTCTAGCCCTTTTTGTCCTCGGCTTCGTTTGTTTATATTTAACTAAAGCAACATAGGCAGTCTGCACTATTCCAGGTTTTGCATCCACTTCGGTTTCTCAGTAACCTTCGTGGTTACTAGAGTTAAGAGCTCTACTTATTTTGTATGTACTGATTGTATTTTAGTGTTGATGACAATGATAATAGTTATACAAAATTAGTGAAAATTCATATGAAACGAGCCGAAAAGCCCAAGAATTAGTAAAGATCTCCTTCACTGGTTTTTCAAAAAAAAAAAAAGAAAAAAGGGAGAATGAATACAGATAAATCGACAGAGTAAACACGCACATCATTGAGATAACGAAGAGCGCAGCTGCGACTTTCAAAGTAGTTTGGAATGTAATAGTTAAGTGTGCCGTCTATTTTTTTTACTTGTTGCGAATAGCATTTTGGAATGTAGCTCAAGATATAAAACTGTAGCTTCGTAAAGGATCGTAATTATGCTGCGGAAGTCACGATTAAGACGATTTTACATTTACTATTATGTAACATTCATTTGCTGTAGAATGAGTTAGAAGGTGAACGCACCGGCGATAAATAGATTGCTTTTACATATTTATGATTGTATATGTGTAGAACCTTCAGGTGTAACGTGGACGTGTTTTTCAGCCTCTCTTCCTTTTTCGTTACCAGGATAACTGTCGCAGAAACTGCGCAGGACCCAACGGCGGTTTCGTCAACTCCTCTCTTGACCACGAAGTGTTCTTGTTCGCCCCAGGAGTTCTTTCGGAGTTCTTCAGGGTCCAGTACTTATTCCCCGTGGTTTCCATTGATGCCCTATCCCATGCAAAGAACAGCGTGGTTGGCATACCAATAAATTAATGGTTTTCAAGAGGTATTTATTATTATTATTATTATTATTATTATTATTATTATTATTATTATTATTATTATTATTATTAACAACGCGTGTCCATTAATATATAAACCGTAAAAAAATAAATAGCCATTATACTCGTAAGCTAACTTCCTTAAAATTGAGTGCGCATGCGCAAGAAAAGAAAAACCCTCTCCTGTAAAAGGTGTACTGCGGCCGAAACAATAGCAAAGGAATAAAAGAATACATAAATACATACAAGGTGCGAATCAATCTTAGGATCATGCCTCTTTTTTAGGTAGCCCAAGAGCTTCGCTTAAACAACATCCGATCAGTGCTAAGGGCAACACCTGAAGATGAGAGAGAAAGAGAAGGAGAGATATCACCAGTACCTCGAATTGATCGTAACTGGGTCCGTTATCTGCCAAAAATGGCATCATACCTGCCTCGTTCGATGCCCCGAAATACCCTCTTATGAAATCGTACTAGGTTACTTGTGTTCGAGGACAAGTAACGTCCAAGGTTTATAAAGACCTTGGTCCCGTCTGCATCGCACAGCTCGTCCTGCGTCAGGACCATTTAGAAATGGTAAAAATTGGGTAATGATTAAACATTAGAAAAAGCCAATTAAATATGAGACTCGGAGAAGTTAAAAGTAAACATGTAAAGAATAGAAACAACATAAAAAAAAGATAGCGAATAGCATGCAAAACATAGATACAGTTAATGAACCCACGCACCAATCTGGCAACCGCTAGATTCACAATGCAAGGATTGTATCTATTGAAGTA
Source organism: Macrobrachium rosenbergii (assembly GCF_040412425.1). Classification (NCBI taxonomy): domain Eukaryota; kingdom Metazoa; phylum Arthropoda; class Malacostraca; order Decapoda; family Palaemonidae; genus Macrobrachium; species Macrobrachium rosenbergii. The sequence continues at coordinate 95,637,966 of NC_089752.1, forward strand.
GGTTTGCCTTTGGACTCATTTGATCATAGTTTGATTAAAGTTAATCTGGAGATGGATCAGGATGTTCCAGATACTAGCTTTTCAAGAAAGTTATTCTTGAAATCCCAGGCCAGTTGCGATGTGTAGTTATCGTGATCTTATCGATCCCAAGTGGAACGATATTTATAGAAGCCCTTATATTACTGGATGTTTAAGAGATAATCCATTTTAAAATTCTCAAGTTTTGTAGTAAAGATTAGCCATGGTTTAATGCTGCATGTAAGCTTGCCCACCATGAAATTAAAAACAAGAGCCCGTCATTTATAGAACAATTGATCGGGGTTATTTGTCGGAGTTTCATTTAGCCTAGAGGTCAAGCTCAGGTGGTCTTTGAGAGAGCTTACAGTGCGGGTGTGAAGGAGATCTTGCTACCTAGTGGTGATGACCATAAGTTATGGTTTGCACTCAAGGCATCACTCTCAGGAGTTGATTCAAGCATGCTTCCACTTGTAGAAGCTGAGGCGTCAAAGCGTTGTTAAGAATATTATTTTCATTTGAAAATACTTCAATGTAGTTAGATGAAATACCAATGAAAAAAAAAAAAAAGTCTGGTCTTATAAAGTACCTGATTATCTTCAAAAGTTTTACATGGGGCTTCTTAAAGGAAATGCTGCCAGTGCAAACCATCCCCAAGAGTCAACAGACTAATACATTCATTTAGCCAGGATTTTGTTTATGCAGTGACTTGTGGACAACAAAATCCACCCAAATATGTCTTGCTCACCTATGCTGTTAAAACATTAACTAGGAATATTGAAGTCGTTCATTTCCTGAATCAACTTGGTCATGGGATATCTTATTCACAAATTGAAGAAAATGACACTGCATTATGTGTAGAGAAACTGTCTTCTGGATATACTGGACAAGCTGTCATTCCCAGTAATATTCAGCCTTATCTTTTCACAAATCTAGCTTGGGACAACATAGATCGGTTTGAAAAAACATTAACTGGAAAAGAAACCTCTCATCGAGTAAATGGAATTGCAGTATAACAAGATGTCCCCATCTTCCAAGAATAGCATTAACAATTGTGAAGAAAACAAAGCAGAGAAGTATAACAACTACTGATGAAGAACTTTCAATATATATAGCTGGTGAACGAGAGGGCCCAAAATTATCTCCAGCAAAATTAGATACAGCTACATTAAAAATTCTGTTTAAGAAGGAAGAAAGAAAATCTTATGGGAAAAAACTTGGTTTGGATTACAGCAAGAAATAATGAAGACAGCACAAGTAAACAAACAGCACCAAGCTGGACTGGCTTCAATATAATAACAAGAAATGAACATGTTGTATCTCATGATAATATTGGTTACCTGCCAACAGTAAATGCTCCAGCCACTGAGTTATCAACAGTATCTGAAAATATGAAAAGGTCTGAGGAAATCCGAAAGAACCTATATCTTTCTTCAGTAGTGGTAGTTATGGACCAAGCCCTATATGCAAAAGCCTCTGAAATCATATGGGAGGAAAAAGAGGGTACAGTAATATAATTCTTCGTATGGGAACTTCCCACACGGCATTGAATCTTGCATACTTGGAGAAGGTTCAGTTACTGGTGTGATGGATGGAAAAATGTACAATCGTGCAGTCAGAGTCCACAAATGTTTATATGATGCACTGATGAGACTTGTGTGGGAAAACTTTTTATCCTGGATTACAAATGATGATATTGAGGTAGTAAACAACTTTATCAATGAAGTAATGAGATTAAGTGATGATCTCAGTCAGGGCAACATCGATGAAATATTGCAAGGATCAGAATTTGAATCTGCATTTAACTTATGGAATAAATTTTTGGATTATCTCCGTCGTGATAATGGAGACCTATCAGTTTTCTAGATGACATATGTTGACATGGCAGGAGGTATACTGCTTAATCTCCTACAAGCATCTTGAGAGGGAAACTGGCTCCTTCACCTCCGTGCAGTAAGGTTAATGATTTCTTGATGTTTTTCTTATAAGAAGGTCAACTATGTAAGATACAGTACATGCCAGTATACTATGCCAAGGTGTTACAGTTAGAAAATGACCACCCTGAAGTATATGACAAGTTTTTGAAGGGCCAGCTTGCTGTCCAGATGTCAGAAACAAATACCTTTGGACGCATACCAACAGATCAAGCCATAGAAGAAACAACAAATAAAGATACTCAAACAATGGGAAGTACTTCCTGATTTAATCTTAAGCCAAGAGCAGTGAAAAGGTATTATATAACAGCAAAATACAGAAGTTCATTTTTACATCTAATGCGGACCTTTATTGAATTAGGTAGTTCAAGTTCTCTTCAACCTGACCTGCTTACAACAAGAATGAAATATGATGAACATGCAGTATCATTATTAGTGAATGTCATTAAAAACTGGATAGATCCTTTTGCAGAAGAAAATGAACTATTAATCATCTCTATAGGAAAAATAGCTAATGCTGAAGTTAAGACAGACTTAATGAATGCACTTAAAATTAGGGTAGATCATTATGAAATCTTTAAGAAGGAGAGACTAGAAAGCATCCCTCCTACAAAGAAATTTAATGACCATATGATGCATTGTAAACTTAAACATTCACTTCAATGTGCATGAAACAAGAGGTAAAATGTAAAGACAAAGCAGTCATTTTGAAAGCTGATCGAGCTTTACTTGGTAAAATCATCATAACATCACAAGCTCGGAATCTTAAAATAAAAGAAGTTTTATCTCATTCCTTATGACCTCTTCCGTGGCCTTTAGCAACACCTGAGGGACTGCTTCATAAAACTAACAAAACTTCCCTTGGAAACTTTTTGCAAAAGGAAGTGCCCACAGCTGAATGTATTCCAGAGCATTCTGCAGCAATTATTGATGGTATATATCTTGTTCAAAAGATAAAAGGTAATCAAGCAACATTTGGGGAAATTGCCAAGGATTTGTTTCCCATGATTTTAAATGAAGGTGAAGGAAGTCAAAGAACTGATGTATTTGATAGATATCAAGAACTATCAATCAAAAATAGTGAGCAACAAATGAGAGGGTCAGATTGTGGAATGAAGGTCACACAAATTACTGAAAAACAAATAATTAGACAATGGAGAAAGTTTTTGGGCCAAACAAGTAACAAAGTAAGACTCATTTGATTCTTGGGGAAAGAATGGAAAACTGCTATGTATACAGAAAAATTAAAAGATGAATCAATATTTTTAACTTGTGGAGACATGTTACAAAATTACCAATAGTATTACCCAGGAAATACATGAACTGAGAAGTACTCATGAAGAAGCAGATGGTAGCTTACTATTACATGCTGACCATCCTGCAAAGGAAGGATATCAAGCAGTATTGATAAGTTTAGTAGATACTGATGTGTTCATTTTATGGCTAGCATTTCAAAAACTTATCAAAGTGCCATTGTTTAAAAAATGTGGGTCTAAAAGTAGAATAAAACTTGTTGATAATGAGAAAGTAATAGCTCATCTTGGAGGAGATTATGTGATGCTCTTATTGGACTACATTCTTTCATTGGTTGTGACACGGTCAGCGCATTTGCAGGAAAAGGAAAAGTTATGGCACTGAAGAACATGATTAGTGAAGGAGCATGTAACACATTTTCCAAGTTGGGATCAGAGTTGGGCTTCTCAGAATCATTAATGGTAGACTGGGAAAGGTTCACTTGCTACTTTTACTCCAGGAAATAGCAACATTTAAAATCAATGAACTAAGGTACCATGTGTTTTGTGCCAAAAAGAGAGAAATAGAGGATCATATAAAGCCACCATGTAAAAACATTCAGAGAGGGCAAATTATCAAGCTGCAATATGGAAAAGAAGCTTACACCCAGGACCAGGTACACCAACTCCCACTGGAAGAGGTTGGAAATTGATTAAAACTGATGGAAAAGAACAACTTGCTATAGACTGGATGGATGGCTTGCCAGCTCCTGAGGCCATGCTTGATTTACTTGCATGCACTTGCTCCAAAAGTTGTAAGTTACCCAAGTGCATTTGCTTATTAATGGAATGAAATGCACAGACATGTGTAGTCTTACAGACTGCAGAAACCAAGCAATCACTAAAAGCATAGATTACCAGCAAGATGTGAATGATGAATATGATTTATGTAGCAGAGATTGTTAGAACGTTGATTAAAAATACATGAAAAAAATTCCTGCATCTATTCATGTAAACCAATGAAGCAAGTGATGGTGCAGGCGGAGCTAAGGCCATATTTTGGTGAAGCCATGAATTTTAAGGTGACAGTTCCAAATAATTAACAAGAAATCGAGTCAATATGAAGCAATATATTTGTAAAATTACTCAATATGGTAGTGTAGAGACTAGGAATGCTGTGAAAATAGATGCAGTGCTACAAGTCAGTACGATGCTCTCTTACATTCCAAATTAATGGTCCTAACTCTTAAACAAAGCATCTTACAAAAATTTTATAAGAATAAAAAAGCTTTATAATTTTATTTTGATAGTAAAACAATTAATAAATTAGTTTGATTATGAGTTATGATTTTATGATCATATTGCCAATTTTCATGAAAAAATTGAGTTTTGTATATAAATAAGGCATTAACAGGTTGTAAGGTAATGAAATTTAAATTCTGCATATTTCTCCTGTTCCTCATGTTATTAGCTCATATCTCTGCAAATTTGATGGTTTTAGACCAAAAACAGAGCATTCTGCAAAGATTTATGTAAACCGCCTCATCTTCATTTGCGGAAAAATGTTATATGCAAACTACACAAAAACAGCATTAAAATAGGGTTGGGCAATTTTTTCAACACTATCATACATTTTCTATATCTAGGGAGTCTACTCATCCCAAAAATAATAGTAATCCATTGCCCCTAATTTGATACCGAAAAATTTACTGACTCATGGACTATTTAGTGAGTCATCAATTTGCCCTGCTTCTTCAGTGTGGCCACCCACATAAGAATGATTAATTAGCAGCAAGTCATGCTGCTGAAACTTGTAGTGTGGCTGTACGCTAATGGGATCTTTCTCATCTTTTTTAAAAAGGCTACTTAATTCATTGTCCTTAATATTATTACTATTTTCGGAAAATATTTGGACTTAAGTTTTTATTATTTTTAGAGGAACAGAAACATTGCTGCGTTACATAAGAGATGATGTCCGTCCTCTTGCCCTTAAGAACATAGGCCAATTTCAGTTCCCTTGTTTTATGTAAGGTTTTTGAAAAGCTGTTCTTTAAGTGTCTGTGTAGGTTTGTTGAAGATAATTGCCTGCTTTTGTCATTACAGTTTGGGTTTCATAAAGGCTTTGTTCCTTGCGATACACTCTTGATGAGTGTGCAGAGGCACACATGGTCGATTTAGATTTCAGTGCAGCCTTTGATCATATATATCTTAAAGCACTTGTCTACAAACTTAAGATTATTTAGAATTGGTGGGCCTTCTGTTAATATTTTAAATGCGTTTTTAATGAGTTTTTAATAGGAAGAACCCAAATGCCAGTACAGTAGCTTTAGTAATGTCATGTCAGGTGTCCCTAAAGGTTGTGTTCTTGGACCTTTTCTGTTTATTTTTTACTACAGTATAAGCAGGGTCTGGAAAACAAATAGATTGCATACACCAATGATGCTACTCTTCTAGATGCTACTCTTCTAACTGTTGTTCCTTTTCTCTGCCTTAGGTCAGTGGTTGCAGATTCCTTGAACAGAGATATGGAGTAAGCTTTGGGGTCTGAAGCTTAACCCTTCTAAAACTCAAAATATGATAGACAATCCAAAAAACTTCTACCTTTTGCTTCTGATTTACATATACAGTAAGTGGTTCGGCTTTAAATGTCAGTGAATTTTTTAAGATTTCAGGTGTAACTTCTGATAAGAAATTGACTTTTGAGAAGCATGTCTATATTATTACTTCCCATGTTTCTCAAAAAGTTGGTGTCTTGCAGAAATGTTTCAGAATGTTTCATGAAGTAGTTATTAAATATTAGTGTTTTAACTCTTTTCTTATTCCTTGTATGGAGAACTGTTCTTTTGTTTGGTCTTTGGGTGCTGACTGTCATCTCAAAATCTTGGATAGAGTTGTGTCATCAATCAAGTTTATTTTTCCAACTCTTAATGTTGACTTGTGGCATAGAAGTAAAGTGATCTCATTATGTTTCTTGCATAAAATGTATGACAACAACAAACATCCTCTTCACTCTTCTTTATGTGACCTAGCTGTTTTTGCTTGCAACATTGGGCAGGCTGCTGCTGCAGTATGTCATTTTCTACTGTAAGGCTTATTCCTACTATACTCAGTTTGGTGAGTTTTATTTTGGTTACAACTAAAATGTGGAATACAGTACATGTAGTTCACTTAATGCAGTTGGCATCTTCTGACTTTCAAATATTAAAGCTATGAGCAACTTTATTCCTGCTTTCTGCTGACATCTCCATAATTCAGGTGTATCAGTTTTATTTTCTGTTCCATAATATTTAATTATTTTATCACCCTTTGACCTGCCTCTTTTTGAAGGTTAATTTCCTTTTGAAGCCCTCTTGGATTTATAGTCTGTTGACTCTCTCAAAGGGTTTTCAGCTAGAGAGTTAGAGAAAGCTAGAAGAGAATAGTTTTCCGTGTAATAGTCTGTTTGAATTTTGCAAGTGGATACTATGAATGTAACACCTGGGTAGCCTGGGCCTATAGCTCTTACATAGACTACACATTTTTATCTTGTGTATTGTAATTCAGTATGGTGGTAACAAATGATAAGGAAGTTGCTATATGAAAATACGTTAATAGTCATAAAACCATGATAGGCTGAAAACCATGATAGGCTGTGAGTAAACATAGGTAGGCTACCTGCTTTCTGAACTGTGTCAAATTTACTAGAGAGAAAAAGAAGGGGCTGCATTTTTTTCAAAGTGTATTTATGGAGTATGTTTTGTTTCAAATATGGGGAAAAGGGTAGATACGTGCCTTTTGCATAAAGTTTTCAGTTTAAAGTTTGGTGGTTTTTGTTTATAAGCATACTGAGTGTTTACAGTTATGTGGTATTGGCAAAGTGAGGTGAGGAAGGGTACAGAGTTGCCCTTGAACACCCCTAGATTTTTTACTCGCCATTATCTGGAGTTTGTCGTTATCCAGTGGACCCTTGTCTCTGTTAATCCGGATAATTGAAGGATTACTACTACATTTTATTCCTAACCTTCACATCACCAAGTGCATTTTAGGCTCTGCTCTGAAAATGATTTTGGGCTTTGTTCCTTTTTGAAATGTAAATTAATACATTTTCTTTATCTAAACCAAGTGGGAGCTAATCAGCTCACATAATCAAGCATTAAAATGTCCTAGACTAGGATATTGAGAGGGCTTTCCTCGCAGGGCAGGGAAGATAGTCCCTTTATTCAAATCAACTTTGTGCTCTCGTCTAGGAAATCTAATTATTCTCCATTGGAGTCCTTGTTTCCCAATAGTGTTTTGAATAAGGCCTTGAAAACATGTTCAGCTTGCAATATAGGCTGTCAAGAAGAGTCTGATCAATCATCTCAGCATGACACTGCCAAAATTGAAGAATTCAAGAAGGGCATCACTTCAAAGACATTAAGTATTATATCACTCTTGCTTGGAAGGATGGCTTAATAGAGAAGGTCCCCTCCAGTCATAAAGTGAACCAAGAGGTCAGTAGTTTGGAACAGCAGGGATTGTTGACTGCTAACCAAGAAGTCTTCCATAAACAGCTAGATGATGGAATTATCAAGAAAATAAATGTTGAATCCAGGATTGTGAGAAGTATGTTTTGATTCCAAATAGGCTTGTATTTAACTGTCCTCTGAAAACAAAAGTAATGCTCCTCGAATGAAGCTGGTTAGTGGAAAATATTGTGAAGTTTTTTCAGATCTTACAGATAATGCTGGCCAAAGAAGCTGACAAAAGTAGATATTGTTTCTTCATGAAAGAAGGAGAGGAATTGGTTGCATACAGGTACAAAACCATCATTTTGTAGCTTTAATACTGCTCCTTGCATTTTGAACTGTTTTCCACTCATGCTAATCTGTTGATGATGATGATGAGTTTTCATGAATACTCAAAACAACTTTTATGTAGACAACCTCATCATCACTGGTAACTCGCCTGAATTTCTCAAGAATGCATATCCAGAATTTGTCACAGAATGAAGCAAGATGGATTTTGTTAACATTACTAAAACTCGAATAATGGAGAACTTTAAGCCGTATGTTAAAGAATGGTAATCTTGTCACTAATAGCAGTAGTTATGAAAAAGTGCAAGGTCTAAAATATTTCATGCAAAGTGATTCCATTCACTTGTCTGACAATATGTGAGATACCCCAACTAACACAGAGATCAGTGTTATCTCAAATCTCAAAAATTTTTTATCCTCTGGGTTTTTCTTATGCATTACTACAAAGAGGAAATTACTTGGGGTGAAACTGTACAGAAGTTACAAGAAGAATGGAGAACACTGTTCTGACCTCTCACAGTTATCTTCCTTACCCTTTCCTCAATCATGTCGTCAATGAAGATCCGAGTAACTCAATGATCATCTTTTGTGATGCTTCCAAATGAAGCCATGGCTTTGCCATTTACAATGTTTGCAGTGGCAGGTCAAAGTTAGTTTACAAAATCTCTGGTTGCTCCCATCAAATATAAAACACTACGTATGCTAGAACTGTTAGGGATGTATTTAGCATTAAATTTTTTACTTGTGATTCTAGACTTTTTCTTCAATCAAATTTCAAAATGTAATGTTAATTCTCAGATTGTGTTAGTGACTACTTGCTGACTCTGTCACTACCAAGAGTATTTTCACTTGCAGTCACATCAAAGATATTTCAGTGTTCAAGAAGAACCTGGTGGACAACTATGATATCTCAGTCAACTTCAAATATGTCAAGAGTGGAGATAATCCTTGCGACCTTATCAAGGGAGGTCTTTCATGTGTTGAATTCATCAAGCAACTTCCCCTCTGGTTAAATAGTCTGGAGTGGCTTTCCTCTTATCAAAGTTCAGGGCCAGAAAGTAATCTGAGCTGTCTCTCTGCTGCACTAAGGCAGCAAACTCAGTATGCAGAAGTGTCTGCATCTTTCACCATCAGTGTTGACCAACAACATATTGGAACCTAGTTAAGGACCGGGATTCCTGTATAGGCATGGCGCTAGTCTTGGGCTTCCCAGTGGGCTACAGTGGATGTGCCATAGGGGGTTCTGGATTCTACCCCTCTATTAGTTATTTCTCAGCTGTGATGTGAATTTCATTATCTTCTGAATGTGCCACCCATTTATGTTAAACTGTTTATTATTTAGGATGAATCTTACCTACTGTTAAAGTTAGCTTACATCTTTGTACCATTAGGTGAGATCAGCATTCAAAATAAACAAGGATAACTTGTATATAATCACCTATTTCCCACCAGGTGGTGCTGGAATGTTTACATTCTTGTCAGAATTCTTCCTGTCGTTTCCACAGACATATGTTGTAAATTGGTTGTACTAATTTTAATTATATTTTGGCTAATTATCTCCTATATGGTATTATGCTTGTTTTCTGTTTTGTATTCTGTCTTTACAGCAATAAGAGATAGAAGCATATTCTGTAGGAATGAGTTTTGCGTGAAGCAGTTATGTTCAGTTTGGCATGATTGTCACACACTGTGTGTTACCTGTAAATATAATGATGGTGATATTTCTTGTTGTAAAGAGTGTGAGGAGTGTTTGATGAGAAAATGAATAATTTTATGAAGTATTGGAAGATGCAAGAGGCCAATAGCTTGTGTAGACAATTGTTAGGTTTGGCTGTAAGTCTACTCTTTCTTTTCCAGCTTCTTCTTCTGGTGTTGCTTCTCTCACTATTTCAGTTCTGTCACATAATGCTCCCTTTGTGGCGCAAGAGAAATGGAGGGATAAACTTGAGGAAGATATTAGTTTACTTCTCTCATCTGTTAGGCACTTGACCGATTATATACTGGTAAGGATCGCAGTTTCCCCCTTAGAAAGATGGTATTGGAGCCTTCATCTCTGTGTAGCCGCCCTTTCGACTGCCCTGTGGCAGTAGGTCTTCCCCTCTGCCAATGAACTGAGGCAAATCACAGGACAGAAGTCTTTGCCCTTTGCTGCCTCTCTCATTCATTTACTTTCTCAAAATTGACTCCTTCTCCGAAGGATTTAGTTGGTAAAGCTATACACTTGCTTCAACAGACTCGCACATGATCATCATCTGGTGAGAGCGACAGTGATGTGTGAGATAGTTTTGAATTATCTAGGGTCTATAGGCATAGTATTTCTGTTACCTAGATAGTTCCTGAACTACACGTCACTTCAGTTGTATCAATCATTTACTCACCCTGTATGATCATTTATTTCTTTTGTTTCTGACATTAACCTCTCCCCTATTGCCTTGTGTTTCTCACCCTTTGACAACTGCACCTTTTTGTACTAGCGGCTCTTCCTCTTCCACCGCTTCTTGCATTGTGCAGATGACTCCTGCTGTTGCCTCAGGAGAGTCATCTCTCAAGACAAAACTTTTGTCTCTTTTGGGCTTGTTGTTGAAGCATGAGGCGAGTGATTCATCTACCGAGTTGACATAATGCGAGAACTTCTACATTCTCCAATCCAACCATCTCCCAACCATTCGTCTCTTTCTCTGGTAAGTCACCCAGTCCCTCCCATTTGTCAGGCGCTTCCCAACTGCTTCTGGTGACGTAGTTGCTTATCTCTTGTTGTCTTTTTTTTGTAGGCTTCTGTTCAGACGAGTAAGAAGTTGAAGCTATCTGATTGTGTTTGAGCATATTTTGAGGTAATCTCAAAAGTGTTATTCTTTAAGGCATGCTTTCAGAGTGTGATTGCTTTAGTTTCCAGTTTTATGAAGCTGCATAGAGCTAAAAGTAGAAACAAGTACGATGCCAGATCTCTATCCTGCTCCCGTTCAAGATGCAAGGTTTCTTTCAGTATGTTGACCCAAGAAAGAGTAGCACTCTCAAAACCAGTAAGATTCTTTGGCCCTTATTATTGAGGCGGAAGCACATGTAAAATTGGTATATCATTTGATTGAAGTGCTTTCTTTCGCAGAAATAGCTCTTCTCACCACTTCTCATTTATTGCACCAGGTTAAGAAAAAGTTAATCCTGAAGATCTGATAGTTCTTGATGAGGTGTTAGAGTATTTACCTTGCCTTGATAGAACTATTTCCAAAGCTACGGGAGAATGCCTCTTGTTTTTACCAACTCAGTTTTAAAGAAACGGGAACAGTCATGTTCGTATATACTGTATCTCATTAGCTACAGCTCAATGGCCAGTAGCTGTTTTTGACTCGTCTCATCATCATCTTGAATATAAATTGTTTAAAATCCATCTGTGAAGGTGTTTCAAATCAGGACAGTAAGGATTTCTCAGCACAGTTTTTGAAGTCTTCCTTCAAGCATACTGCACCTGGCCTTCATTTGGTCCCTCACCAAAGTTCTGTGCAGAATATCAACCTAAACCATCTTCAATTTCTTCCACTTCCAGAAAGCCCTTTCAAGGTGATCAAGGCTCATGTTCTAAGGGAAAGAATCACAAGGCAGTTGTAACATGTTTTGAGCCCTCAGGGTCCAGTAGGATGCTGTCTACAGAGTTTTTGGAACGCCTTGCAAAGCTGCAGAGCAGAACCCTGGGTGGGGAAGGTTCTCAGGGAGGGATGCATCATACCATATTTGCACTTCCACCCCTGTCAGTATTCCAGATATCTTCCTTGCTTATCTTCATCATGCAGAGAAGTTCTGAGTTTTTCAGGAGGAGATCAGACAGTTGTTACCTAAGGAGGCAATTAAGCAAGCTTTATATGAGGCACAGAGGTTTTACAATAATTTTTTCTTGTGTCTAAGGCCTCAGAGGGCTGGAGACTCATACTGGGTTTTTTCCAGTATCATCTGGTTAGTTGTCTGACTACCTTGTTGATGAAACCATCCATATCAGTCCTGACAGCCATCTGGAAGAGCAACTGGATGATTTCTGTTGATATATAAGGTGATTACTTCCAAGTACAGATGCAGGATTCGGAAGTGGATTCCTGTGTGATGATATGGGATAAAGCATTCCCATGCTTTCCCAGTTACCTATGGCAGTTTTACCCAAGGAGTTTCCTCTCTATCTCTACAACATGGAGAAGCTCCAGATCCTGTAGGAGGTTGTGGACTCTCTCCTGTTAAAAGGAGCAGCGGAAATAGTCTTGCATTCAATGCTGGGGTTCCACAAATGCCTTTTTCTGTACCAAAAGCGTCGGGAGGATGGAGGGGGTTACTGAATGTCTTCAAATTAAACCATTTTGTCCACCAGACTCCATTCATCATGGAGTGGAGTTTGCCAGTTCAGTATTATTATGAATATTGATAAACATTCCAAAATCCAATTTGGGAATGCTACTGGATACCAAGAATTTCTTGTTCTTCAAAGGAGGAGCTGGTAGACAACCTTCTATCAATTTTAGAAGAATTTCTATCCTTTGCTCCCTTGCCTGCCAAGAAGTGGCTCTGTCTGTTGGGATACATGGCACCACTAAAGAAGTGGTTACTGGGTGTCAAATTGAGAATGAGGCTGATTCAGTTCTTTCTCAAGTCACAAAGCCCAGCCAGACTTCATTCATTCGAATTCAGGTTTCAAGAGGACCCCTTAAGATGGTGGAGCCATTAACACCATCTGTTTCAGGGCATTTCTCTCTACTTGAAGACCCCAGACCTCATGTTATATTCTGACATGTCTTCAGAAGGAAGGGGAGTGGTTGCATCAGGCAGGCATATAGCAGGCATTTGGTTGGCAGAGGAATGAGAACTCCATGTACATCATGGTGATGTTGGTAGTGTGGAAGACCCCTCTAGTTTTGAAGGATCTAGTACAGGTCAAGAAGGTAGCACACTCTTCGGACAATACAAGGAGGAATAAGTCAGAAGCATTATTCCTGCTCATGTCACATTCTTGCCTGGACAGGGAAGAGGAATATTTTTTGGTGCCCCAGTTTGTGCCAGGAAGAATCAATATTGTGGCAGACCAACTGAGCAGAATGGACTTTGCATACATAAATCATGCAAATACCTTTGCAAGCTGTGGCCCACTCCCCTTCTTAACTTTATTTCTACCAGGTTCAGTAATTGCCTGCAGGTATACTGCTCGTTAATTTGGGATCTCCAAGCTTGGGCAGTTGACACAATGCTTTTAGATTGGTCTTATCTAGATCTCTATGCCTTTACCCCCTTTGCTACGATACAGGGGTTCCGGCAAAAATCCTTATGGCTGGGAATTCATGTATGACTTGGGTGACTCCTTGTTGGTCACATTGAGAATGCTTCCCAGACCTTCTGTCTCTGTTAGTAGATTGCCCAAGGCTCCTTCCACCATGGAAGGATCTCAAACAGCCAAGATATCTGTTTCACTAAAACCTCCCCATGCTTCAGCTGACTTCTTGGAGACTCACAACCATCTCTTATGAACAAGGGGCTTTTCTTGGGAATGCAGAAGGTCAGTCATTAACTCCAGAGGAGAGTCGACAAATGCTGTGTACGAAAGACATGGTCAGTATAAAGAGCTGGTTTCCTGCACCCATACCTCTATAAATGACCCCAATTAAAGTCTTTATTTACTTATGCTACACCAGAGGTTTACAGTTTCTGCCACCAAGAGGTATCGATCCATGTTAGCTTCTGTATTGAGGCATACTAGTGTAGGCATTTCATCTGACATGGATATTAAGGAGGCCATCAGCTCCTTCCAAATTGAGATTCATAAATCTCTGATTTGGTCCATGGGCTGGGAATTTGGATTTGGTGCTTAAGTATTGAAGCATGGCCCCACTCGAATCCTCAAATGCATTCTCCCTGAGGATTTTGGCTGTTAAGATGCTGTTTTAGACAGCCTTGGCCTCAGCAGAAAGAGTCAGTGAGCTCCAGGGTTTCTGGTGCTATGTAGGCTTCACTTCCCAAGGGGTAGTTCTTTCATTTTTGCTCCTCTACAGGCCAAGGAGTTACTTAAAGTTGCGTGCTCTACGTCGCTCTTTGGACATTCTCTGTTTAGCCAGCCTCTCATCGATCTCTTTAATAGTGGAAACGGAGGGAAGGCACATAAGAATAGGTTGTCCAATCTAGAATCAGTGTTTTCTGCCCAGGCTTTAGAGTTTGGAACTGGTGAGATGTACAACTAGAGACAATAATTCAGAAAATTATCGTCTCCAGTTGTACATCTCACCAGTTCCAAACTCTCAAGCCTGGGCAGAAGACACCAGTTCTAGACTGGACAACCTATTCGTATATGCCTTCCCTCCGTTTCCACTGTTAAAGGAACTACTCAAGAAGTTGAGGGAATCCTGGGTAACACTATGATTCTATTTGCACCTTGTTGACTGAGGAGGCCTTGGTTCACAGACCTTCTGGAAATGTCAGTAGAAGTTCCCAGACAGTTACCTTTTTGGACAAATCTGCTTCAACAGACAGAGACAGGGAAGTTTTATGGAAATATCAACATGCTTCATCTGACTGCATTGAAACTGTTGACAAGTTCCTCAGCTCTAGAGGCTTTTCAAAGTTGTCTAGGGACTCTTTCTTCATGGCAAGGAGAAAGTCCACTAATATATCAGAAACAGTGGGAGGTACACAGATCATGGTGTAACTCCAGGGGCATTTCCTGTCTTCACAACAGCATAGATAATGTAATTAAGTTTCTGTGATTCCTGAGATATGCTAAATATTTGTCTGTTGCCTCCATCAAAGGTTATAAATTCATGCTGGCTTCTGTTTTAAGGCATATGGGATTTAATATACAGTACTGTATATCAAACGATGTTGACTTATGGGAAGCTGTTCACTCATTTCAGCTGTAAATGCTGAAGATTGTACAAAAGCCACTTTTATGGAACCTGGACATTGTCTTACGACACCTCAAAGGCCCTTCTTTTGAGCCTTGAAAGAGGCTTCTCTCAAGGCTCTTTCTTGGAAAACTCTCTCTCTGGTGGCCTTGGCTTTGGCCAAAAGAGTTAGTGAATTACAAGAGATATCATTGTTAGTAGGGTTTTCACATACATGTGCTAGGACAGAACTATGTTTTTTGGCATCCCTTCATGCCAAGAATGATGTCAAGGCCGAAGCTCTCCCAAGAGTTTTCTCTATTCCTTCTCTAGAACCTCTAATTTCTGAGGAAGAAGGGCTACTTTCATACCCTGTTAGGGCTCTGAGGATTTATACACCCATCTTAAACCATTAAGGAAACAGTGTAGGAACTTATTTTGCTCTGCCTGGAAGCCTGAGGTTGCTATGTCTAAGAATGCCATGGCTTTCTTGATTAAGTCCTTAATCCTGGAAGCATATCATGTAGCATCTCCAGGGGTTTGTCCACTATTGAAGGTGAAACTGCACAAAGTCAGAGCAGCAGCTACATCTGGAGGGACATCGAGATCCAGTATGAAGACTGCCTTACGCTAGCACCTCTAGTTTTGTCAGGGGAGATTATCTCTTACTCTTCCCTTTATGTGTTACAAATTGGTAAAGGTTCTCTCTATCAACCTCCTTGTGGGAAACCGTATGTATTTGAGTTTGTACATGTATTTTACCCCACTTTTGTTTTTGATCATTTTGCAAAGTTGTCTTTGCTTTGTGTTCTCTTAGATGAGGACAAACAAAGTCTTTTGTAGAGAAAGTAATGTTTGTCTTCTTTTGCAGAGCCATTGCTCATCATTGGAGAAAGCTACCCTGAGCTGATTAAGCACCACTTTTCTCCCAAATTGGTCTTGTTTTTGGTGTGAGGTGCCACAGCAACTCGATTAAGTAGGTAGTAACTCTTTATGGATCATGGTTTAGTTGTGGTTGTAGCGCTTGTCAACTCTGCAGGCCTGAGGCACAGAGGCCTAATTGCCATTCTGCATTGGACATCATCGACCAATGGCCATATTTAAGGTCCATGTTCCACTTCCTATGATAGTGGACCCCACTTGATGAAGATCCTCATCTGGCAAGTACTTGCCGAGGGATCATATTCGTCAGGTAAGCAGAGTCGAGGATATTTGTAATATCTGATAATTTGGTTATAGGGAATCTCTTACCTGCCTCCAGCAAACAATGTTGGAGTCAGCAAATGATAAAGGGTAAGTCAGTGAAAACCCTCCCTCCTCCCCTCTTAAGTCAGGGTAACTATCAGGAGCTTTCGTTAACGATTATTTCAGTTTTACCACTTGCTGAACCTGCACCAAGTATTCACAGATAAAGCAAATGATAGAGAGTAAGTACCTAAAAAATTGATTTTATCATAAAAATCATCATTTTTAAACACTGACCCCAGTTATGGTTGATGTAAAAGCAGTTTACCTGAAAGTGGTTTCTATCACCTAAATTTTTAGTTTTCATTTCTTTTGGCTATCATAATATTTTTAAGTAAACTGATTATAAAAATTTTTATATTTTGAAAAAAATTATATAGTACTTTACATAATTGCAGTGTTTTATTAGTAGTTATGGATGTACTAGATTGGTTGATGTAAAAATGAGTGGTTCTATCACCTTTTTATTTCTTTTGGCTATAAATTTTGTAACTGGAAAGAGAATAGATTATGGTGTTAGATTGGTCAGAAAGAGAGGTAAAGTAGGACTTCTTGTTAACTTGTCAGAAACCAAAATAATTAAGATGAACACGAAGAACCCCTTAGAATGTGTTACTGGAGATGGATTGTTAAAAAGATGTTTGAGAAGAGCATGTGAAAAATAGGATAAGCAGTTGGAATTGTCAAACTAGTACTAGGGAGTTCACTCTCTGGTCTGGTTTAGGCACAGGATGAGAGGTGTTGAAACATTCGGATGTTTCGACACCTCCTGCCTACTTCGTTTTGAGTGCTCGGTCAGTTCCGAAACTTATGTCTTGGACTCTTGGGTTCGAGCACTCTGGTTTTCAGACAAGAATCCCCTCTAAACCTTCTTACGAGGGACTTTAGCCTCAGAGGAGATTAAAGCATGTCTTGATGACAGTGCTAGTTCATGGCCAAGCTTTCCTGGCTCAGCTCGGCTCAGCCCAGCTTGCTCGCCCAGTCACTGATAGTGTTTATGTGATCGGTTCGGATCGGCTCGGCCCGCTCGCCCAGCCCCGATCACGTTTCAAGACTGGCTTGGCTTGTTTGCCCGGCCCCTGATCGCATTTATGTGATCAACTCAGCTCTCTCGGCTTGTGCGGTTTGGCTTGTGTGCCCTGGTCATGTTTATGTGATCAACTTGGCTCGCTCATTTCAGCAAACTGAATGCTGTCGAAATTCTCCTTCCTGATCAGGAGACTCAACTCAAATGAACTTTCACTCTCTTCAGGTTAGCACTCTCCTTCCTCCATATTGCCATCATCGCCTCTAGTTGATGATCGCCTGCGGTCGGCCTCTCCTGCCGGTTCTTCTAGCAAGACAGGTAAGAGTGCTTTTCTCCTCTGCTCTTCCCTCAAACCCTTTTGGTTGCTGCCTGGGGATGCGAGACAGATAGAGAGGACTCCAACAAGTATTGTTTCTTATCGGAGTTCCGCTACAAGGATCTGTGTCTCAGCTTGGTTCTCGGATCGGCTCACCTTACATCCAAGTAGTCGAGGATGGCTTTCTGGGCTCTGGCAAGGTTATACCTCCAGGGAGAAGAAATCGGGAGTGTCGCGCCCCAGGAGGACTCAAGGATCTTCTTCTTTGGGATGTGGACACCCTCAATTTTCTTTTCGCAGAGATCTTCACTCCGATCCGTCAGGACAGTGATCTCAGGGAGAGGACCACTGCATCCCCTGTACTATTCACTGCTCCTTGCAGGGGTTTTGTTGGGGCTGCCATGGTCCTTGCTTGCTATAAGGGCTTTCTCGACCAGATGAATGCTTTTTTCCCTGGACAAGGAGTTCATTTTGATCGAGCCACCCAATCAAGCTCCTTCCCCTTCCTCTTCCTTGACAGAAGCAATTCTTCTTGCCTCAGAGGGGTCTTATGCCAACTAGCAGATTGTCCTTGCTCTGGCTCATCCAAAGACACATCTTTCTCTCTGGCCTCGTGAGACAATTGGAAGGGCGTACTCTGCAGCTGACGTTAATGACACCTGTACACTCCACCTGAGAGCTCACAAAGTCAATTGCTTGGTCCATCCCTCGCATTCCGGAAGTTTCTTTTGCTCTGAAAGTAGAGATGTGGTCTCATCAGACCACATTATGTCTTTCTACCTTCGGGTTTTTGCCCACGAGTCCTTGGAACACCCTTTCTTTGGACCTGTGGTGGCTGCTCAACAAGTTATGTTTTCTTACCTGGCTCCTGTAAGAGGACAGGTAGCACCTCGCCTAAGGTGTACGGTTCTGGAAGTGAGAGGGATTAAGAGAGTCACTGGCCTTTCCTCCTCCTCCTTCCTCATCCTCCTGCTTCTCTTCCTTTGGGCAGAGAATGGGACTCGAGGCTGACACTTGCTGGAACTGGCGTCTGATGCAGTAAGCCTACACATTGAGCACCCCCATTCTATTTTTCTTTCCTAGAATCATAGAAGCAATCCTGCTCCTTCCTCTAGCAAGGGGAGGAAGGAGACCCTGGCAATAAGACAAACCCTTTTCTGGTTTTTGCCTTACTGCTTCCGACTCTTTAGATTCTTCCTAGGCTATTTTTGTATGAGTTACGATTCCTCACTCATTCGAAAAGGTCCAGAAGTCTGACAGTTGATCTCGCAGTTCCAATACTCCGATCAGTATGTCAGAGGCATGGTACTGCTCCTCGCTCTTTCGACCAGGAGTAGTAGCCCAGGCGTGACAAATTCCAGTCATTTCAGAGACTGTCAGATTCCTCCCTCCAACAAGTGAGTTTTCCTAATGTAAAGGACCAATGGTTTGTTTATCGTGTAGGAACAAATTACAGTTTTTCAAAGCAAATTGTATTTTTGCTAACTAAACAAACCTGATGTCCTTTACGTTAAATTTATGCCCGCCTCATGCCACCCCTCAATCTGAAACCTAGGCCAAAAGGCAAATTGGAATGTTTACATCAGGACAGGTGGGACTCCCGCCTACTGGACGGTAGTTACTGCCTAACCACCTTGTTCAAGAGTTTTAACAGCCAGTTCCAGCTTCGCTGTAAGTAATTCCTAATGTAATGGACCTGAGGTTTGTATACAGTAGTTAGGAAAAATACAATTTACTTTAAAAAATTGTGATATTTCATTGTTGTTGCTTGGATGTGCGTACATCTTAACTTATATAGCATTCATATGGGTATTATTTGTTTCACCCAAGACTATATCAATCATATATTGCCTTACTACACTCCCACAAATAAGAAAACCCCTGTTGCACACTTATACTCAGTTGCTTGTGATACCTGGTTCACTCTTACTGTGCGTGTAACTGTCATAAAGACAATCCCAGGAGCAACGTTGTCAAGTTTTTTACACAGTGCTTTCATTATTTCATTTAATTTCATTATTTCAATAAATGTTACTTGTACATTTCATTTTGCTTCAGCATAGGTTTTCAGCCTCAATAACAGTGTACTTGGAGCCAGCATATTATGCCTTCCCAAATAGGCTGGTGTGAATATTCCTCATTAGTTCTGATAGAATTCTGTAAGTTTTAATTTGTTTCACATTATTAATGGTGCTGCTTTATCATCAGTTCATTCAGTTTTGTTTTCCTGCAGACCTCAGTGCCTTCAAGATTTCATGAAATTTTATATTTCATAACTTGTTTTTTATGACATTTTTATGGCAAGTGACTTTCCTATTCATTTTCAATAAGTTTTCTAGAATTTTCTAGAATTAGAATTTGTTTGTACATAACTTGTCAGTTGTTTTTGCCTATTTAGCCACTTTTTTATTTCTATATTTTGTATAATTCCCAGTGCTTACTAACTGCAATATAGATCAGCATAGGGTTACACATGATTAGGTTTCCACATCTTTTCTCACAACTTAAAGTTTTCTGATAAGAACCTTCAGGAATGCAAGTATTTGGTCACCTTTTCATATTTGTAAAGCTATGTAAGATCTTTTGTTTAAAAACTGTAAACTACATTCCACTATATTTTTACACAAAACTGTAGAAGATTTCTTTTGGAACTTAATACAAAGTGGTGTAGATCCAGAAAATAAAGGGTTTAAGTACAAGGATCTCAAGGTTGAATCACATTAAATGAGACTTAACATGTTCACTCAATTTCTGACCTGGTGGGACCACATTCGCTCAGACCTTGTCACTTTTAATGCAAAATTCCAGGAGCATCAGCCCTTTAGTCTTCGGTAGATTTTCCATGTGTATTGGACCTTAAGTCACATTCGTTGCATTCAAGTATTGTGTATATACTTCTTTATCAGTAGTATATACTCAGTTTTTATGCCTTTTAAAATGTGATCCTTGGAAATTTGAATACTTACCTTTTACAGTGGATCTTAAAAAACTGGTTAAATCTTTTAATGATGTTCTGATACCTTATTTCATTATTTATTATATCAGTTCAATAGTTTTTTTTATATATGTAGTGCACATAAAGCACTTTTTTATATAAGTAACTTACCAGGTAACTACCTAGCTATTAGTTTCTAACTATCGCGGCAGTTCAAAATTTGAAATTCGCGCTAATCTATTGTTTTGATGTAGGTAACTAGACCCCCCTCCCCCCCCACTTTCAGGGAAGAATAGGTACAGCAGTGCTGGAGAGCTCAATTCGTTTCTGCTGGTCAACAATTGATCATCGGTTGGTTGAGCAGCTCTGATTTGAATTTCCCCGGATGGTTGAATCTTTCGCCTTTCGTGAAATATTCATTCGAATTGGTAGCATGCTAATCATTATTAGCTTAGCTAGTTCTTTTTTTTTTGAAGTTTTTTTTATTTATCTTGATTCAGTCTGTCGGATTCTAGTTTGTTTAATATTAGATATTGCAGCAAACACTGTAATATCAGACTTACATTACTTTTGCTAAGTATGACTCGCACACTACATGTTGTCATTGTGGGGGGCAGATTTGCTCTTTTGAACTTAAATGTGACGAATGCAAAGACTGGGATCAGGGAAAATGGAAAGCTTCAGATGCACATCTTGACAACCTCCAGAATGAGAGACAGAGAAAGGCAGCTGCTAGAGCCGAAGCTAGCGGTTTAGACAGTCAGGTTTCTACTCCGAAATCAGTTATCGCTATTCAACCTGTGCCTTCTATGCCTGTGACTGCTTTCTCCCCTATCACCAGCGCTCCAACTTTTCCATCAACTCCATTACCTGGCTCCCATTCTTCTGAACCCAATGCCATTGCCTTGTTCTCGGGGATGCGTACCACACCCCTTCCCCCGCAAATAGCTAAAATCCACGAATACATAGAACCCTTTTAAAAACTCTTAGAACTGCTATTTTGATAAATCAAACTCACAAAAAACAACTAAAAATGCTTATATGGTATTATCCTACTTACAATGGGGTTAGGTTCCAACCTTGGCTGCAAGGTTTCCCACTGAAGTAGAGACAACTCCTGGCTTTGCTGCCACGTCACTACAGGTTGAGATGAGCTCCAATCAGAGGCAGTATCTTCAGGCTGCAGCTCTCTCATCAGGTAAGGTCACAACAAGCATTCCACCAATGCCACCTACCTTTCTATTTCAAATGCACCTCCTTTACTGAGTATTTTTGAGTAGAACGTGTCCATGCATTCCACCTCCTGTCAATGTGGGATTCAGCTATGTAGTTACTTGGTAAGTTATTTATATAAAAAGGACATTTTTATGATAAAGTTTTATATATACTTACCAAGTAACTACCTGATCAAAGCCCTTCCCCCCCCTCTCATGGACATAGGGCACAAACGAATTGAGCTCTCCAGCACTGCTGTACCTATTCTTCCCCGAAAGTGGGCGGAGCTAGTTACCTACACCAAAACACTAAAGCGTTACCACGACTTTCAAATTTTGAACTACCGCGATAGTTAGAAACTAATAGCTATGTAGTTACTTGGTACATATGTATAAAACTTTATCATAAAAATGTCATTTTGCTTATCCAGCTGCTTATAATGCATGACAAATGTGGTCAGTCCAGTCTATATACAAGAGAAACATTTTATTAGGCTCTTGAGAATAATTTTTTCTGTATGTACTTACAAAAACTGTTACAAACTACACAAAGAATTTTAGTTGCATAAGACCCTAGTAAATGAATTGGAAAGAATAAATAAAAGCAAAAGTGACTGTATCTGTTATTTTGATTCATTTTACAAACTGAAATAAACTACAAAATCTTTCCTCCAATTCTTTTCATAATCATCAAGCACACAAAATTCCAAAAGTAAATAAAAATATACTTCTGTATTAAATATCCTTATGAAAAATGCAGATGAAAATATTTAATACTGGTAAACATGTAAACACACCACATTCAATGTTATTTGTACCAAATGAAATTCACAACATGAATTGCAACCCAATCAACACTCTTAAAGTAACCCTCAATAACAGAACTCTATGCAACTACAGCTAGTTACATCTAATCCCAAAAATAAAAATATTGCCCTAAGAAATAAATAATTTACAGGTACTATCCTTGTAAGTGTACTCTTGATTAGAAGCTATGCACACCATGTACTCTTGCTGAGAGTTTTTGTATGCAAGTATATTCACCTGAATGATAAAACGTTGGTCTGGTTTATCACTCTTCATTTAATAATGTAAATGGTATGTCTAAGAAGGGATGAACAACTTATGAAATGTGTATTTGACAAATTACCACTTGCATAAATGTCAAGGTGAATCACACTCATGTCAATAACACTACTTCTAATGCAACTGACCTTATAACATGAAAGAATTGGTAGAGTAAACTTGTATTCAAAAGACTCTTATCAAAAATTGGTGCTAAATTACCCAGCAGAACTAAAGTGACAGTAACTTGTATACAAAAAATGAACTAAAACTGCCATTCTATATCAGTCCAATGGTTATATATTCAATTCTGCACAATGATGGACAGGATGAAATTTCCTTAAGTCTAAAGACTGATTTATCCTAGTTCAAAATACAGTATATACATAGTATACAAATATAATTTGCATCCTGTCTAATGCAGCACTAACAACTTGATAAACAATGGACCATTAAATCAAAATCTCTTTAAAGTTTTTTTTTTACAAAGACAAATTGGTCTCACCTTAGGCATCTTAACTTAGCCTTAACACTTTATGGCATTAGTGCCAGATTATTAGAGCAATGTTTCATCCAACTGATATAAATAGGAAAGGTAGTCTCATAAGCATCTTAAATAGGAAAAGTAGTCTCATAAGCATCTGTCATATCTTCAATTACAAATTTTCTTGGCAACCAGATTTTAAAAAACTGGACATTTAACTCAATTCAACATCCAAAGATAAATACACCTACAGTTAGACAAAGCTAAAAATATATTTTTTATTATTTTAGATGCAAGTTTTGTGAGACCAACTGAGAGCAAAGTACTGTACTGTACACTACATAAATGCTGCATCTAGCTGTGAAAATAGCACAAACCTTTGTAATAAAAAAACTTTTTCTACAAACAAAAATATGAATATTTATGAAATTAATTCATTATGTAAAGTTGTAGTACAGCTAGCTTAGTGCCCTTGTTTTTACATCATGTACAGCACCACATTTTTTCCTCTGTCTATGAAGGAACATTACAGACTTTGATGTGAGCTAGATGAGACATGCTCCGAGTAAAGACACGGCCACATGCACATGTAAAACTAGGTTTAGTAGGATGGTTCAATCTCAGATGATTGTTCATATTTTCAAGACCTCTGTGTATTCCTTGGCAATGGGGACAAATAAATGGTTGAGGATTTTCTATAACACTTTTAATCTGCTCTAAGTCCGGTCTCCCTTCCTTTTCAGTCTCAGTTTTTATAGGAGCAATACTACTCGTGTCTTGTGATGAATTACTAGGTTCCGTGGTTTGTTCTTGATTCTGATTATACACTGACGTAAATGTGACAGTGTCCTGATGAATTTCTGATGCTTTTGGTGATATGTTACGAGATGGCTGGGCATTTGTCTCACTGGGTGCAGTGTCGTCGTCGTCTTCTCCTCCACTTTGAATTTCCTATAAAGAGCCAAAATTTAAAACCCTACAATCAGTTCAACTGCATTGTGGTTCTATAGGGACAAGATGTAGCTCTGTAGATTTCAAATATGTCTGAACAATTATTGAGCATTACTGAAACTGCTAATCACTAATTACAAAATAGCTGTAAAGAAATATCTTTGACAAAATTATATTTAGTCTTAAAAAATAAATTTTTTCAATAAAAACGCATCACCTACAGACAGCCTTATTTCCATGTAACCGAATTCCACTCCCACCAACTCATACTGTTCAATATTAAGAGGCCTTCACTGTGCAAGCACAGACCTGAATACAGTATGATGCTTTCCTCATCCCTTTTAGTTTTCTGTAAAAGAAAACCACTGTGCTGGCTTTGTCTGTCCATCCACAATTTTTCTGACTGCGCTCTTTCTGTCTCCCCTCAGATCTTAAAAACTAGTGAGGCTAGAGGTCTGCAAATTGGTATGTAGATCATCCCACCCTTCAATCATCAAACATACCAAATTGCAGCCCTCTAACCTCAGTAGTTTTTATTTTATTTAAGGTTAAAGTCAGCCATAATCGTGCATATGGCAACAATATAGAACAGGCCACCACTAGGCCGTGGTTAAAGTTTCATGGGCCGCAGCTCATACAGCATCATACTGAGATCACCGAAAGACAGATCTATTTTTGGTGGCATTGATTATACGTATAGAAAACTTGACTGCACCAAAGAAACTAAGGTGCATTTTCTATTTGTTTCTTTTTAAAAACCATGTTGCAGTTCAAAATACAAGAGTTGTAAGTCAAGATCAAAAGTTTAAGTCAAGATACTGTATTACTCTATTCAATATAACCATGATATAAAATGCACTATAAGGATTGCTCAACGCCTTAAAGTAGGTAACAACTGTTAGACAATTACAGTAGTGTTCAGGTGTTAAGTTGGAGGGCCGGACTGAAATCCCTTGCAGGCTGGATGTGGCCTGCAGGCTGGAGGTTACCAACCTCTGGTATACTTGTATACACTACCATGTATAGCTTTGTATATGTTCAACCCAAGCCTACATACCATATTTTAATGTTAGATATGGCTCTCCTTATTTTATAACCCAAAATTATTAAAAGCATTTCCCAAAAATTAAAACTGACTGAAAATATAATGCAATATATCCATTATTTGTCTGGGAAAGACTGCAACCATAGCACAGAAATACAGTCTAAAGCACAAAAATACAATCTATGAAATGCTCTCCTGTTTATCCAGAAATTTATATAAAATGCTCACTGCTGTGGTTACTGGAATGAACTACAGTATAAATGATGCAAACAGACTTGTTAATAGCCTAATGATTATGCCTATCTCTCTTAAAATGCAATCATTAACATGGCAGTAATGTGTTTCCATTCTGATAGGTTCACACAGTAGAGGACTCTCTCTCTCTCTCTCTCTCTCTCTCTCTCTCTCTCTCTCTCTCTCTCTCTCTCTCAGTAGAGGACTCTCTCTCTCTCTCTCTCTCTCTCTCTCTCTCTCTGTATAAAAATGTACTTATTAAAAAATATTCATAAGCACAGTACTGTTTAGCTTGACACTGTCAAACAAGTGCTAGAGAGGATTCTTTTTTTATTTCCAATCTTTGCTCACCTTTTGTCAGCTTTCTCACCCCTTCCCCTCCCCACTTCCAGAACATGTACAGAATTGTAGAGGTATCTATAAATAATGAATTATGAAAAGTATATTGCCAAAAGTAAATGTCCTTTTGGTGTAGTAAAAAATATTTTTACAAATTTGTTCCTACTGGAATACAAACCTTTACCTTATATTTATATAGAAGCATCTTTCAGCATGAACTGGAAACTGGTTGAAACTTGGAAGGTGGTTAACAGGTACACTGACAGCCACACTAGTTTTTTTTGCTGGGTAGAGAACAGACATGCTGGTTTCCTCTACTGATTGCCCATAGAGAACTTGAATTTTTTTTTATTACATAGTTGCTCTTTGCCTTGCTGCCTGTGTTTTATTCTTGCAGAATAAAAACCTGAATGTTACTGTTGCTGGGGCTTAGCCACCTTTGTGGGTGGTTTATGTCTCCTGTACGGACTTAACCTCTCTAGCTGTGTGTGTGTATGAAAGGGAAATTACTGCCTAGACTTTTCCTTGCTAGAGAAAATTTGTCTGGGATTCACTGGGGACATAGCAGCTTCTGAAGAAGGGTTTTCATCAGCAGCTGTGCTGTTCTCTTACTTAGTATAATAATACTGATTTTTCAGGTGTCTGTAAGGCTTAACCATTATGGAAGTACCTGCAGAAGTTTGGCCTGCCTTGGATTAGGCAGTCCTTCTATAATGGCCTTGCTAATTAACTGGGCAGAGGAAGGCCTTAATGTGCCAGCCTTCTCCTGAGTTAGTTCCAAATGGTTATGGCTCTTTTTTTTTTTTTTTTTAACAGATGTTCCAGCTATTGTGAAGTCCAAGGTCTGAGAGTATAAAGGCACTTCCGACCACTGCGCCATTGAGATAGACATATCTGTCAATCAGTATATTCCTAATTCCACCATTGGGAAAACAAGTCTGGCTGAAATCTAGAGTCATTTGGGATTGCATTATTGAAGCACTAGAAAGGCCATTAAATTTAGGACAAATGACCAGCTTATTTTAATAATACTGTATATGTAAAAGAGCTTACCATGACAGACAGACCAAATTCAACACATGGAGACAAAATCATTCCCATGAAAATTACACTTTTGTTGAGTCTCACCATGCTGCGAATAGATTTTATTATATAGCTGAGAGAAATCACAATAATTCCTTAAAGAGAAAACTTTAATTACTCAGTGTCATCTGTGGTAGACCAAATTGGCATCATCTATCTTGGGTCAGGTTCGTCTTCTATTCCACCACTACTAACAGATGATGGTAGATTGGTTACTGGCTCTAGGGAAAAAGCTGAGCTGCTTCATTGAGTTTTTGAAGCTAAACAATCAGCTGAGGATGTCCCTCTCCCTGATACTTGTCATCCTGAACCTATTCTTACAAAATTCGCATTTCGCTCTAGGGATGTTAAGAAAACTCTGGATAATCTTGATAGCTTGGGATGGAGAAGTTCCTGATGGTTTCTTCCCTTCATTTTTTAAAAAAGTTTCTAGGGTGTTCTCCCAAGATTAGTAGATTCTATAGATTTTTATGTCGACCTAGTATCTTTGCAGATGAGCGCAAGCTTAGTAATACAGTGCCTGTTCCAAGGAGTGGTATATCTGCAGACTGCAGTAACTACAGGCCAATATCTATTCTCCCGGTGCTCTCCAAAGTTGCTGAAAAACTTATTTTTACGCCACTATATAAGTATATGTCAAATCTAAAGGATTGTTAGCTGATAGTCAATATGCATACAGGAAGCAGTTAAGTACCTGCAATGCTCTTTTAGACCTGACATGTCATTTGCAAGGGAACCTAGATAAGTGTTTTGAGTGCAGAGTAATTCAAACAGATTTTAGTGCTGCTTTCGATTTAGTAAATCACGAGGCACTTATTTATAAACTTCGGAATCTTGGAGTGGGTGGATATGTTTTAGGACTACAAGATATTCTTACAAGTAGGCAGCAGCAAGTTGCTGTGGACGGGATCTTTAGTGAACCTAGACCTATTGTGTCTGGAGTTCCGATGTTATTTTTAGTGTACAGTATACAAGTGATATGGTTGGTGGCCTGGAAAACTTGAATGTTCAGTCTGCCAATGATGCAACAATTGTGGGTGTCGTAAAGTATCCACTTACGAGAAATGAAGCTGCCTTTAGTCTCAATCGGGACATGGAGTGGATTAGTGAATGGTGTACAGTAGTCGGTAGGGTATGAGACTGAACTCCAATAAAACTAAAAAACTGTTGATTAGTAGACCTTGTACAGATTTTCCACCCTATCCTCGCCTCCAAGTCAGTGGGACTCTGCTGAATTAGTCTGATGCTTTAACTATTCTAGATGTACCTTGACTCGCATCTAATTTTTGAGAAACATCTACTGAAAATTTCAGCAAATGCCCCACAAAAGTTAGGTATTGTTCATAAGGCCTCATATATTTATAAAAGTGATAAAATCAATGTAACATGTTTTAGGTCATTTGTGCTTCCTTTACTAAAATACTGTTCTCCTGCTTCTGCCAGAGATTTATCTTTTTTTAGATAGAGCTGTTGGTGGTGGTAAGTTCCTATCTCCTAATATTAGTAGTTATGACTTGGACCATCAATAGATGGTCTCTTGCTTGTCACTGTTTCATAAACTGTATTTCAACAGAGATCTTTCATGTTCGCAATTGATCCCTGATCCCCTTTATCTGCAGAGAGTAACCAGATTTGCTGAACAGCAGCACCAATATGCAGTAAATGTGCCTTGTTGTCGAACTTCTCAGTTCCAGAGGTCCTTTATTCCTCACACCATTGGACTGTGGAACAGCCTCCCAGAGGATGTCATACAATTGGAACTTTAGAAGTTCAAGCGAAGATGCAATGCATCACTACCCCCTAATACTGTACTATTCTCCTTGCATGTTAATACATTTTTATCTATTTATTAATTTATTTTTTATTAACCCCTTCGCCACCGGGCGTACATGTACGTCTTTTACGGTACAGTAATAAAAGACCGCGACGTCGCCTCTTATCCCTCCTCGAAAAGCAGAGCTGTTTTCTTCAGCTTGGATGGGTTTCAGGCGTAGATTGTACGAGAGAGTGCAGAAGCTCCACCCACTATTCATTCTAGCCAATGAGTGTCCGATGGTCGTGGTGGACGTCATATTCATATGGGATATTATAAGGGGTATCGTCCAGCAGCAAATGTCAGTGCGCCTCAAGCTGTTATGTATGAAACATTGTCACGATCTTGTGAGTAAACCATTTGGATCCGAAGGATAAACCTTTTCTCCTTTTGATTGCAGTTATTTTACAGGTTTTTTTTATTTTTCAGTATCATGGTGTCGGATGATAGTATTTCAGATCCTGGGTAGGAATACCTGCCAGATCTGTCAGATGATTATAGTGATAGTTGTTATAGTTGCTTAGAGGATGACAGTGACACCGAGATTTTAGAAGACATTGAACCCATTGTCGATGAAGGTTGGCAGTTCATAACAGATCCATTTTGTGACAAGCGCCCAGACCCACCCCCCGATTTCACGGAGGGTGACAATGGGATCTCTGTTTGCACACCCGACTTCACCTGCCCACGAGATGCATTTTGTTTCTTTTTTGTGATGATGATATTGACAGACTGTGTGAATGGATGAATGCTCGGGCAGAGGAGTATTTTCGGTCAACAGGAAAGTGTACTATGTTTTTGAAAACTTCTTTCGTTTTTACACTAACGTAATTTTTATTATCATTATTTTTCTACTACAAGTTGTAGTAGTAGTGGTATTACTGTTGAATTTTTTTATTATTATTATTGTTATTATTATTATGATTATGATTATTATTATTATTATTATTATTATTATTATTATTATTATTATTACCAATGCCATAAACATTCATTGATGTATACTGTTTCCGTAAGAAAACTAGTATATACTGCTATTACTACTAGTACTATTTTACTAATACTTTACTACTACTTTTTCTGCTACTTTATTTCTACTACTTTACTACTATTTCTATTTCTGCAATTACTTTTTCCACTAAATATTCCTCTTTTTCGATAAATATATATATATATATATATATATATATATATATATATATATATATACAGGCAGTCCCCCCACGGTTCCGAACTTCACGACGTTCGAGTTACTGGCGCTTTTCAAATATATTCATTAGAAATTATTTCCTGGACGACGCATGTTCGGGTTATTACGCTGACAAAGAAATCCGATGGAAGAAATATGGCCCCAAACGGCAGAATAATCATAATTTGAAGGTTTTTTTATGTAAAACTCAATAATAATGCAGTTTACGTCGTTTTCAATGCACCCAGAGCATTAAAAGTAAGGTTTTCTTATGATTTTTGACGATTTTCGACGATTTTCCGGCTTTACGACGATTTTCGGGTTACTGACCTAACGGAACCCCGTTATTAAACTGGGGACCGCCTGTATATATATATATATATATATATGTATATAGCCAATGTGGTGAAAAATATTCATTGGTAAATACACAATGTTTTCACATAAGAATATAAATGAAAAATATGAATAACAGAAAGTTTAGTGGGAGCAAATGATGACTGATATACTCGCGGTCTCATGCGGTATGCAAGCGTTATCGGCAGTGCATCTCTTCTTTCTGTATTTCCCTTTACTTCCTTGTACTTCTTCCTAATGAACACCATACTCTTTGGAAGCTTGAATATCAAGTCAATGGCCCCTGTGGGCTTGTTCCATATGAACAGGTTTCATCTACTGAATAATAATAATAATAATACCACGGTGCCAGCTCACAAGACTCGAAGTCTGCTCCCATCTCATCTCTCTCCTGGAACAATCCTTAACAGAAACAGGAGCAGAAAAGCAGTGAAAGAAGATTTGTGATGTACAGAAACATCTCCCAGTACTCAAGCAAAAACTGTCATGAAAGCACTGTAGGCAGCAGCAAACCAAAAACATGAGCCACTGTATCACCTTGGGAAAGCTTGGTTTGGCACTGTCAAAGAACCATAGGTTGGTCACCTACCCTCATCCATGTACCCAATCAGTGAGCTACAAAACAAGCAAAAGATAAGGGGAGAAAGAGAGTGAGAGAGGAAGAAGCCGATAAGTCTTGATGGTATTAAAGTACTATCAAAGAAGCTATGAACTTATTTTGACCTTCCTCTGCTGCTGTCAAAGTTCTCCCTTATGAAGGAGACCTGCCATTACATGCCCCACAGGACTTAGAACTGCATAACAGCAAAATTAACACTAAAACCAAGGCCATATAGCACTAAAACACCCACTTACATCCTTCCACCATACTTTCGTTAAAAAAGATGAAAGAAGATGCAAGTTGATGGTCTGTCTGACCGCATGGCTAAAGGAAAGTGGAGATTCCCCCATTAACCAACCTACCTCAATTTAACTATTGTTACAACAGTTTCAACACAATTCCCAGCTTGCACAGAGAAATACTTCTAAATAAAAGGGAATGGTTTGTATTTCTTTAGGAACAAATAAGAGAATAGTAAAAAGAAAGATTTGGTTATGTCAAACATTTAAAATGCCTTACAGTAAGTGGAAAGAATTATCTGGCAACACAAAAGCTGTAGTATCATAATTGGCATAAATATTATACTGTATGAGAGAAAGAATGAATTACGTTCGTGGAATTTACGCTAAAAAGCTAAGCAATGGGGCAACTTCAGCTGTTCAGTGCTAAATGATAGAAAGAAGAGTTAATAAAAGGTTACAATAAAAAAAACATTTAAAACTGCTGAATGATGTGTATAATCATGACATGAAAATTACATTCTGTAATGAAACAAAAGGTATGACACAAAAAATGTAATAAAAAGGGTTCTATCAAGTGATTCTACAATCTGAAATGCACTTCTGTGTAGTATCTAAAACGAAGTTCAAAGTACCGGGTGTTTTGAAATTTAGAGGCCCCCCTCCACAGAACAAATGGAAAGTTATGAAGTTTTCTGCAATAGCCTAATGGAAAGTTATGAAGTTTTCTGCAATAGCCTGTCTCCAAGTACATCATTTTAAGTTTCTATTAAGCTATTTTTCATTTTACATTTCTTGTATTTTCAGACTGAGTGATGGAGTTAGATACAGCCATGGCTAACGACTTGGAGGAAATCAGATGGATTGACCGAATCCGGGCTATAACCTTCAGAGAGGCCAGGGATGCTGGTGCATCCTTCATTTCACATTCCTGGATAGCTAAATACATTAAAAGAGGTGACTCCTTTGTTAAAAGAAACTGGAACAAAAATCCAATTAACTGTCATCGCGAAAAGAGTGAGAATCTTGGAAGGCCTGAAGTCCTTTCTCAGGAGTCAAAAGACATCATAGCTGAGGCAGTGGGTAGAACAAGAAAGTCTTTACGCAAATTGGTGCTTGAACTGGAAACAAAAAGGGGAAAGAAGAGTAGTTATAGTGCTGTATATCGTGAGTTGAAAAAATCTGGTATCAAGCCATTTCATGTTATCAGCAAGCCCAACATCACTCAGCAACAGAGAGAAGACCCTGCATTGTTTTGTTGCTCATTTCTTAAAGACTGGGATGAAGCTGACTTTCTCCATGTTGCCACATCAGATGAATTCTTCATTTACGCAGTCAGGAAGCCAAATCATAAAAATGACATCACTTGGGCTACAAAGTTGGATGATATCAGCGATGACATGCACTATCGCCAAGTTGTGAAATTTCCTGAATGTAGGAATTTTTCTGTTTCAAAGCCAAACAGTCAATGTGGATCATCAAAGAAAAAGGACAGTCATGGAATGGTAAATACTTTAGAGAACCTGTGCTTACTGGTGGAGTATTTCTTTTCCTCAAAGATCCTGAAAATGTGTTATCTGTTAACGAAGTCACATTTTTGCATGATAAGGCACCATGTTTCAAGGTTCTTCAGACACAGGAGCTGCTTCGAAACAGTGGTATCGATTTCTTCTCATCAAGTGAATTTCCAGGTAGCTCCCCTAACCTCAATGTGTGAAAACATTGGTAGTATCTTAAAGGATTGTGTTGAAGCACGCACAGTGAACTATGATGGTATACCAAGCCTTGATGACCTGCAGAGAGAGGTGATCGAAGTGCTCAGGGAAATGGAGTTTGAGTCTCAGCTTTTTTACGATTTGCTGAAATCATACCCCTCAAGAATGCAGGCTGTGGTACAGGCAGATGGAGGCCACACAAAATATTAAATACTCAGAGAGAAACTTAAATAAATACCTGTTCTGAATTACTTTTGTTTTTGTCCATATCAATTTTAGTTTATGCTGTAGGGGGCCTCTAATTTCGAAACACCTAGTACAGTAGTTACAAGAAAATAAAGAGTATATGTAAATGTACATTTTGTGCCTTTTGTTTGCTTTGCAGTATACAGTATCTGTACATGTTGATTGAGAAATGGTAAAAGAAAAGCTAAAAGACATTGCTGTTACATGCTTGGAATCTCTGTGCCATGAAGGTGCATTACAACAAGGTAATAAAAATGATAAAACGACAGAAGTCTGGATTAACACAAGGTAAACTGTACATTCAAAAATGGTACCACAAATTAAGGTTATAAAATCTGTGTATAAAAATCTCAAAATTCAGCTGACTTAAACTATTGTAGCTGTTTAGAGTAGCTCTGTAGTACAAGTAAAAAAGTGATGAACAAGGAGGGTTTTTTTTTTTGCTGAGCTATCCTTTCTCCTCACACCCTTTCACTAACCACCCTAAAAAGCCACAAAAGATACTCTATACATGAACTATTAAGCTAAATAAAAAATGGAAACCGTATGGAAAATACAGTATTAGAGAACAGAGTGTATTCTACTAAAGATATTCATCAATTTTATTCTAATGCTTTCACATCAGGCAGACACAAACTATTTTTCATATTTTTTAAATTTAAATAATATTTATGATGTAATTAACATACTAGGAAATAAAATATATAATTATGTCAAGTGTTTGATTTCAGTAAACTCAACTCCACTGTAGTGTACATGGTTTTCTTATGAACTACAGTAACCCAATATTTATCTGTACTACCAGGTACAGTACAAGGGGTGGGGGGGTGCAAGTACATCTAATATACAGTCATGGTAATAGTTACTAGATTAGGCTAGGCTATGCTTCCTCTAGGCTGGTCCAAAATCCTAGCCTGACTTGTCCATGAAAATTAGTCTTAAAAACTCTGTATGAATACCAAAGAAATGTGATTTAGGATGTCTTTTTACCTGTATATTGAAAAATGACACTTCAGCAAGCAAAATTTCTCACTCAAGAACTCTGTCATAATAGCCTATCCCAACCAGATTATGTATTTAAGATCAAGTAATTACCAAATGTAAGAAATTCAAGGGTAGTATACATACTGATATATATTGTGTGTGGTTGTATATTAAATAATAAATGTTGTGCATGCACAAGCAAAAAGAAAATAAAAACACATTCACACTACCAGAAATGCTAAATGGCAGTGCACAATGGAAGTATAAAGTTACCAAACTAAGTTGGCCGAGCAAGGGTATATTTTGCACTCTAATCCAGACCATTCCATCTTTGATCCCACATCCATCCACGCAAAGTGCACATATAGTACATTCATGCTTTCACTAATTAGTGTGGTTACCTGGATATAACTGTTCACACAAATAGGTGAGACAAAAGGACATAGTGCAGATACAGGAAGTACTGATAAATGAGGGATTTCTGTAAAAATCAACTGAGGACCCACTATGGTATAGAAACCATCCAGCTACACTATAGTATATCAGTCTTACAAATAAAAATAAAATAAAAAAAAGACATCGTGTCATCATCAGAACCTAACCCCATCAAAAGTGAGGAACTAGCAATAGCAGGTGTTTATGTCCTTGTCAGTGGGACTTGTTCCTAGCCACTGAAACCAGTGGCTCATAACCTATAGGCAAAACTTGTATAGTAATGCAAAATAACTCAACAACAAATATCAGACCTATATATGCTTGCCTATATTGTATCAACTGCAAGTAGCTAATAGTGTGGAAATTTTCCCACCATACAACCCTTGTTTACTGTATTTTTATTAACATCAAATATCAAACAAATACAATACTGGCCTTGCTTAATTACAAACAAAACCCTGAATCTAATTACCATCACACTTAACATCCTGGTATTTACATGACATGGGGTGCTGGATAATTGAAAAATATGGATAACCAAGAATCATCTCGTAACCTATCAAAGGAATTAAAATAGTGTGTGTGACAAACTTCATGTTTTCATCATGACAATGTTTTTATCCTAATCACTCCACTTACCACTAATTACTTCACAATTATGACATATGCCACTAGAATTAGGCTTAAAGAGTAAAGAAATTTTAGACTAAAGTTTCTGATCCAGTTTTTGACTTTTTTAGCCTGTACTAACCAAAGACTATGTCTACTCTTCTATTCAGTAAATTTTATCCACTACATTAAGATGGAAAATCCTGTTACTTACTGATGAAATGTGCATAAAGTAAAAAAAACAATTCTATTGCAATTTCTAACAGAAAAAATTCAGTCTATGTCAGGTAAAAATCATATCCATTAACATTTGCAATCTGGAGATTAATATAGCTCAGGAATCCCATGTCTAAGCTTTAAAAAAAGCAATGATATTAATAGCTGCGAAATGTTCAATAAAATAGCACTTTTTGATTTAAAAAATACACAGAATGTAAAGCAAATTCCCATCAGGTTCTTGGCAGATACAGAATTAATGCTGTCTTAAACTTGAAATATTTAAAACCAATTGTAAGGCCAACTAAAGCAATGTTTTTCTATATAAATGCACTGATTATTCAAATTTTATAATACACTGAAGAGCTGACAAGCTCACTGGGTAAAACTAAGTATAGTTTATTATATGCTAACTATTCAGAAATAAAGATATAAAAGTTACTGGTCTTACCTCTTTAACATATGTCATGTCCATGTCCATAAAGTCAGAAGGGTTGATCATTGTTTCTGGAGATTTAGGTCTGGTAACAGGTGCTGAGATTCCTTGATTTGTTTCTTTGACGTTTTTATGAGCTTTGGAAACCGGAGGAACATTTGAGGAGGCTGAGGAAGATGATGACGAAGACCGAATATTCCCTGCAGTATGTGGATTTACTGTAGCTGATGAATCAGAAGGTGCTAAGCCAGACACTTGGAGAATCTCCGCAGTTTTTAGCAAAGATGTTAAATCTTCAGCTGCAACGGTCATCTCACCTCTGAAGAGTAAATACTTTGAGTTACCTTAATTATCTAAACTATGCAGCTTCTGACAAACATTATGCATGCCCAAATGATAGTACTGCAGTCCTTAGTATTTACAGGCTGCTAAAAATATAACAGTATTGGAGTACTTAGTATTGTATTTGCATATTACTAAAAATCAGTTTATTATAAAAGAATCTTACCTCTATGAATTGCTCCAGTCACACCAACTTGAAAGATCTTGCAAAACAAAAAACCCACTACATATACTGAACTAAAGCCCCAGTGAAGGTGTCATTTCTCTGTGTCAACCTCCATCTTGAAGAGTGCAGGAATGAGAGGACATCAGAAGATTATAATGAATGGGTTTGTAGAAAAATGTATTTTATTGTAAAATATAAGTTGTTCATAAAAACCCATTCATCATAAAATAGCCTCAACTGCAATTGGGAAGAAGTGCAATGCAGAGGCACAATGGAAGAACACAGTTGACCCGGGTGCAACAAATCCAGTCCCTCACAGCATTCAGCAATGAAGTAACAATGGATCAATCAAAATGATGGTAGTTCCTGTAAGTAATGAACTTGCATTGGAAGACATAATCTGAAAGAGGTACAGTCACCAAGTACTAGGGGCACATAATCTGAAAGAGGTACAGTCACCAAGTACTATGGGCATACAGGTGGGTACCCCAGGGACAACACACACACATCCAAGTGTGTCAGAACCATGATATTGAAGACTGACCAAGATCCCTCCCAATTAGTAAAACATGACCAACCATGACAATTGGACCCAGTGAATAAACATCAAGTAATATATGCTTAACATGACGAAAGTAGATGTTAGAGAAGGTGTTTTGAAAATACGAAAATAACAAACAACTGCTCTAAGGATGGCAGAGAGCTCCAAGTTGTATGTAAAAGGCTGGCCAAGGAAGAAGAAAACCTGAACTTCATGCACCCTGATCTTGAGTTACAAAATGTCTTATTGCAAAACCTCAAAATAAGCCCAGGAAAAACAAGTGCCTATTCTAAGGATGGCAGAACTCCAAGTTATACTTGAAAGGACAAGAGGACAACATGAACTTCATGCATATCTTGAGTTACATGATGTCCTCTTGTGAAACCTCCAAATAGGCCCATGAAATAAAATAAGCCAACACAAGAGGAAATTCTTTGAAATGACAATTCTGGCGACTTACGTGAAGGAACAGATGAGGGGGAGTGCGGAGAGATTCAGTCCTATGGAGGATATTCTGATGGCTCTCACTGGGCAGTGAAAGCTATTGTTATCAGTAAATACAAGAAACATAGGAATGGCAAAAACTTCAAAACTGACCCACATTTACAGAAGAATGAGTTCTAGCTATGAACTTTAGGGCAAGGGAAAGACCCTCTGAAGACCATCAGCTGGAATGAGAGACTCCACTGGACAGGGTATGGAGCTCTCTGACATGCTAAGAGGAAGCAAAGGCAACCAAGAATAATGCCTTGAGGAATACATCCAACATGGAAGTGGCAGCTAGGGGCTCACTGGGCGATCTCCCACGGCCTAGCTTTGTTCTCGCTCCCTTTATCACAATACCCAGTGATGCTCTCATTCCTTCAGTGTCTCCAGATGCAGGCAGTTTTGTATCTGTCTGCCTCTCAGTACTTCACAACTTCCATGTACCTGGTGCTACTGGTTCTTTGCCTTCTGTTTACTTAGCCATTTCAGTCTGCATACAACCTCATGCTTCAAGCAGTGCAGTGTTCATGGCCTCATCATGTTTTCCAGTGTATCCTACTCTGCTGTATTCTACTACTGCTTCATTATCCCCTTAGCCAACCGACACTGCCATTAAGTTGCAACCTGTCCCTAGAAGGGTTTTTCTCACTCCTTCAAGCATGCCAGTACAGTAATTATCATCCTCAGTTATTGACTCTTGTCTCAGGCCAAGTTCCTCATCTTCCTCTTCTAGTTGTCCTTTAGGCTGTACTCATCCCAGAGTTCTATTCGCCCCTCACTTGTTTTTTGCTTGTGTGACCTTGAGCTAAATAGGCATCCTGTTGTCTCCTTGGCTGCTTCCTTGATCAATTCATCTCCATTTATCTACCCTTGGTCCCTTAGGTTTTGCCTCTTGCTCTTGGCTCAGGGTTCTCAGATCCTTAAAAAGCCTAATTTGATTCCTCTAGAGACTGTGCTGTTACTCGATGATTTAGAAAGGGAAACAACCGAAGATTTGCATGCCCTCAGTTGGGTCATAGTCATCTTCAACATCAACCACCCTGATAAGCCTCTGTACAACTCCCATTGCTACTCTGTATAAAGGCAAATAAGCCTCTGGGTCTCAAAACTTTTGAGCTTTCTTTGGAATAATACTTTGTGCACCTGAATGTGTTCTGCACAGTTGAAGCTACTATATTTCAATGCTTAATGGGTTAGTAATAACAAAAGCAAAACAGATAAGTATACTGGAGCAGTATACTACACTGAAGTAGTCAAATACCTTGAAGCAGTCAAGTGAGTTATCCATAGAATACACAAGCCAATTGGTACACATGAACATAAGGGAATAACGGAGCAACTGAGGTGGAACAAGCTCTGACTGGTCCTGAACACAGAAGCATATTCATAGACAAATTCATGACGTCAAACAACTGGTACTGGAACACAGCGACAACCTACTGCTTGAGCTGGGCCAGGAGAGAGGCATTCGCTAAACAAATGCAAGATGAGGCAACAGAAGAGTACAAGGAATGAAAATGGGCAGAAAGGAGCTGATGATAAGGACCCCTTCCATCACTGACAGGAGATTGTCCAGAGAAGGAGACACTCAATGAGGCAAAGCTTAGGCAGGAAGACAGCAAAGAAGAATTATCAGACAAATCTACAGACATGACAGTTGCAGTCACAGTGTGACAAGATGATGAAGGATAAAAAGACTCAACAGTTCTGGTATTTGATGAATGATGTTATACACTTTCCCACCCTAAAATAAATGGATCCGTTGAGGGGAATATTGTTGGCGAGTGGGGCACCAGCAATGGGTCTTTTCTTTTGCAAGATCTTTCAATCTGGTGTGACTGGAGCCATTTACAAAAGGCTGTTGTGTGATTAATGGGATTGTGAGAACAAATCAAATTTGTTATTCCTCTGAAATGCTGTGGTAAAGGTTCATACAACTGAGAAAGGATTCACTAGTAATATACAGTATATTATTTCAACATCATTCCCTAACAAATTCCAGAACAACAGAGTATTGCATGCAGTAAAAACAATGACAGGCAATATAGTTCCAACTGTTTCTGGTACCCACAGACATATGTACAGTATCACCTACACTTAGACTGACAGCATGCCAAGAAGGCTAATGTTTTTATGTAAGTACACTTTTCATGAAGGCTTTTACTCACTTGTAAATATAGTTCACAATACTGAAGAGCTCCTCAAATCTAACATCTCGAGGCATAATTATAATAGGATGCTGGCAGGGATTTTCCCTCAAAACTCCACGGAAATATGGACTCACAGCAGACAAAACAGACTGAAAATAATCAGGTTATTATACCATCCAATATGTCTCGTGCATGTACATTTTTGTTTTACTTATTCTCAATTCACTTTTAAGGCATGGTAGAACAATTAATGACAATGAGAACTGCGGTACAGTAAAGATAAAAATTTGTTTTGCTACCAAAGCACAAAAAAAAAAATTTATTAACCTGCACTGTAATTTTATTTACTATTATAATTACCAGCCACAATATTCTTTATTTTTTATT
Source organism: Macrobrachium rosenbergii (assembly GCF_040412425.1). NCBI lineage: Eukaryota > Metazoa > Arthropoda > Malacostraca > Decapoda > Palaemonidae > Macrobrachium > Macrobrachium rosenbergii. The sequence goes on from NC_089752.1 coordinate 95,677,614, forward strand.
TGTCTATTTAACAACTAAAACCAAGTTTGAAAAGACTAGCATACCTTGTGTGCTTTGAGAGAACGACCCTGTGCTGTCAAGGTTACATCCATGAAGGCTTCATCACGTGCAAGTGCTTCTAAAACAATTGTCAGGTGGTTATTATGCCGTAGTTGGTAACTTTCTGAAAAATAAAGATACAACTGAAAACTTTCTTAATTCATAACATAAAAATCATGTAATAAACACAATTTAAATACTAAATGCAATGCATTTAAAACTTGGCAGAGAAATGTTTTGTTTTGAGTACAGTAAAAGGTTTTCACTAATTTCAAAGCACACAAGAAGAAGATGGGAGATTTCTGGAGAGGCCTCCGCCTTCTCTGCTACAATGCAGAGGCAAGCATAGAGTTCTTGGGGTTTCAGGACTAGAAGGAGTATTAGTGAAGGATTCATAACTTGGGTGGCATGTGACCTATACAATTGTCTGCTCCTCAAATAAAAAGGTGCAGATCTACTATTAAGTGGTGTAAATGAGAAGGATCTGAACTGGCATGATGACCTCATGACAGCTAGCAATGGCTCCTAACCTCTTGGTAATCTCCTCCCAAAGTCAGAGGACAAGAACATATTGGTCAGACTCCTAAAAAAGGTATCTCTCTTCTTCAGGATGCTGTTAGCGAGGTGGGAACAGGACACCATCTAGATATTAAGGATACAAGCTCATCCCAGAGAATCCATCATCCTCCAACCTTTGTCAAGTTTTCTGGGCTATCTGTGACATCCTGAGGAAGTGTGTATGTTAGTCTGACACTCATTCCTGCCAGTGTTGGCAGTGACAACCATTTCCCTCAAAAAAACTTCATGGAGTGTTCCTCTGAAGTCAAAACCACCATGAGTCTGGGACACAACCAAGGAAACATCCGTAACCAAGGCTTCCACACCAGGGCAGCTGAATAGTGTGTAAAACAATCTGCCATTTCCAGTACCACCTAGAACTACCATCAAGCAAAGAGAAACCAGAGTGGTTAGGGGTATGTCTGTCCTAGTCGTAGAACCTCACCTCTGCCCAGTATCCTCTCCTCTACATACAAGAGGATGGCATCCATAGTGGAAACTGTTCACGTTTGAATCCCATGTACGGCTCCTAAAGCTTAAAGTGAATGTTGGGTTTAGCTGCTGATGCAACATACAGGGATCCCCATTGTCTACTGTAGGGCTTCCTTAAAAGAAACCTCACTCTGGAGAGGACCTTAACCTTATCTTCCCCTACTGGGAGAAAAAAAATCCTCTCAAGATTCTCTACCAAATGTTGCCTCTTCAGGGCCAACACAACATCCCCTGATTTTAAGGATGTGTCAGAACAAGATTTCACTTTTTGTGCAGTAATGCTCAGGCTATCAGGTGGTGAGAAACTGTGGTTGGAGGAAGAAGAAGTAGTAGTAAAAGGAGGAGGTGAAGATGTAGGAGGAAGAAGAAGTACATGAGCACTCGTTGTTGAGACTTGGGAGAAGGCAATTGAGAAAGGAAGTCCTTCCAGTTGAGTTAGGTGGTTGCACTGACAAGTTTCCGTTCGCTTCAGTTGTACTGTAAGTTGTATCAGTGGTCTATCTTGGAAGCAGTCATAGTTGCTTCAAGTGAGTATTCACCTTGTCTTTTTAACTACAAGCTATCTAGGCATTTGGTAGAACGATGCTGGCAGGGGTATCTGTTAAAATGACAGACATATTACATCCATTTGATGGAACTGGTGATGTTGGAGAATGGTTTGAAAAACTTGAAATGGTTGCTAGGCTTAAGGAAATATGGGCACTACAAGTTATAATACCTTTATTCTTAGAAGGAAACACATATTCTGTGTATAATGAACTAAGTGATGACAAGAAAAAACATCAGCATCAATTAAGTCACCATTAACGGAAGCTTTTCGCCTTAAACCCATTTCAAGCTTATGAACAATCTGCTAGGCATGTGTGGTGTGATGAACCATTTGATGTGTATATGACTGATTTGCGAAGGTTAGCAAGATTGGCAGGTGTTTCTTCTGATGCGTTTTTGCTGAGGGCATTCATGGTTGGGTTGCCAGCAGTCGTGTCACACAAACTTTGTGCAGTTTCTAAAGTTGATAAAATGAACCTTGACAGCATTGTTGATCGTGCAAGGGTGTTAATGTCCAAACTGGTTGAAAAGCCAATAATAGCAGTTGCTAAAAGTACAGCTAATCCTCAGGGGAAAGTGGTGAGTGATATAAATGTGTTTGTGAAACAGCAGTTGTGGACCACATTTGGTTAGGTTTTGTTCTGAGCATAGTTTTATCTTTTATAGTTGTGGTGAGGTTGGTAACTTAGCTAGAAATTGTTCAAAAGTTATGCATGGAAATGGTGTCAGAGGATCAGCATTAACAGTGCTTCTTATCAGCTCAGTGGTCTGGTTAAACTAAGATATACTTAACTTTTTCCTGTCATTAAGGTTAGTGTGATGGGTCAGGTGGCAGATGCTTTGGTGGATACCAGGTGTTCTAGAACCATTGTTGCTCCGTGGGTTTGTGAGGTCAAGAGTGGTAGGCCGCTTATGTTAGTTGTAGTTGATGGTCGTGAGGTTGTGTGTAAAGGTAAGTCAGTTTTGTCAGTGCATGTGAGTAGTGAGGTGTTGTTCTCAAGTTGTGTTGAGTAGCATGCAGGTTGGTGTAGGTACTGTGCTAGGTATGGATGCAGTAGAGAGGTTGGGAGGCGTGGTGGTGACTGGGGGTCAGGTGAGGTTTTGGAAGAGTGGCGAAATGATGGAGACACTGAAGCAAGTGAACTGAGTCTTGCTTGTGCTGGAAGGTTTACTGCATTGCCAAAATGAATGACTGTTGAAGTTAAGGACTGTTTGGCAAACTCTGATGACGAATGTTGGACGGTAACGTGGCACTGGAAAAATGGAATTCCTCCATAACTGAAATATGAGGTTAGTTGTTATGCAAGTACTGCTTTGCCTACAATCAAAGAGAGATTGGATGAAGATGTCGAAAACTCGATAGAAAAAGGGTGGCTTAAACTATCTAAAAACACTGCCCATGGATGTTTGATACCACTAACGGCCGTAAGCAGGTTAATAAGAGCAAGTTGCGACCAGTATTAGATTTCCGAGAGTTTAATGATTATGTGGAATGTCACCCAAGTGTTGATGTTGCGGTCTGTGATGATATGTTGTTGGCGGCAGATTCCAGAGCCATCACAGCTAGTTGATCTGATCTGAAGTCTGCTTATCTTCAGATCAAAGTTGACAGTAGTTTATGGTCATATCAGCAGGTGTCATATAAGGGTAGGTTACATTACTTATCAAGACTAGGTTTGGGTTAAATTGTGCACCTAAAATAATGTAAAAGGTCTTGAAAGAGGTCCTGTCCAGAGATGAAAGTGTTGTGGTACAGATATTTACATAGATGATGATATTGTAAATGAAAATATCGTTTCCGTGGAAAAGGTGATTTTTCATCTGTGTTGGGATTGCCTCTTTATCGTGGTGGTGGTGGAAAACTGAAGTTTAGATGTGGCAATCTGATCCCTTCAGTGAACAGTGAGAAATTGTCTTGCAGAAATTTGTTTTCTATTGTGGTAAGCTTGTGGGGCATTATCCCGTCTGTGGATGGCTTTGTGTGGCGTGCAGTTATATGAAGAGAATAAGTGAGGGTTATGCTTGGGATGACTGGACTGGAGGTAAGGCTCATTTGTTGGTGAAGGAGTTGGTTAAAAGGGTGCAAGATGATGACCCTGTTTGTGGGTACTGGTCTGTTCCTGATGTTAATGTTGGCAAAATTTTGTGTGATGCTAGTAGCCTAGCTTTAGGTGTGGCTTTGGAGATGGATGGAGTGATTGTTGAGGATGGGGCATGGCTTCGTAAGCCAGCCGATGCAACTCACATCAATGTTACTGAATTAGATACGGTGTAAAAGGAATAAATTTAACAATGAAATGGGATCTTGAGTCTGATGAGATAACAGATTCAGCAATTGGTATCAAGTTGGTTGCGTGGAATCTTTACTGGAGATTTTTGGGTGAAGATTTGTGGTATGTCAGAGATGTTGGTGAAACACTGAATGTCTGTGATAAAAATATAACTGATGAGTATAAGTTGGACGTCACTGTGACATTGGTAAAATCTTGTCAAAACAAATCTGATGGACTAACCAGAGTGAAGAAGGAGTGGATTTGTAGCGAGTTTCAGCTGCCCACGTGTGCCGTGAATTTGCGCAAGTTGCATAATAAGCATCATTTTGGTGCTGATAGATCATTTTACTGTATTTAGCACAGTTAGTTGATCCTGAAGTGAAGACAGATGGTATTGAGAAATGTGTTTGTGCATGTTTGCAGTGCAGGTCGATTGATCCACAGCCTGTTAAGCATGATCCTGGTGAGTTAAGTGTAGAGAAAAATTGGTGCACATTAGCAATGGATGTGACACATTACAAAGGAAGGAACTATTAGATAGTAGTGGACTGCCAGCCAAGTAAATTTGCTGTTTGGAGAGAGATTGGGTCAGAAAATGCCCAAGATGTTTGTTCAAATTTTGTGCAGATATGTCAAGAGAGAGGGCCTCCTGATGAAATTCTTCTAGATAACAGTACCGCATTCAGATCTCATCAATTTGAAAAGTTGTGCATGGCGTGGAACATTGAGAGGCGTTATCGAGCTTCTGGTAATGGGATTGTTGAACGTCACCATCACACTATAAAGTGATTAGCAGCAAGAAGTAATGAGGACCCTTTGATGATAGTGGTTTGGTATAACCTTTCAGCAAAAAATGACATTAGTGCTGAGAGTGCTCCATGTACTGTAACATGTTAATTAACTATACTTGGAGACATCCAGAGGTGCAGAACAAGATTGACAGTGGGTGAATCTGCTGTACAAGTTGGTGATGAAGTTTTTATGGAACCTCCTAATGCAAAGTGCACTTCTAAATGGGGAAGGGGTCGTGTGACAAAGGTAACATCAGATAATACTGTAATGTTGATGGTGATGGTGTACCTCGTCATGTATCAGATATACATAGGATTGTTGATGAAAGCAATGAGGAACTGGGTGAGGGTTATGATGAAGATGATGAGTTGAAGAGTGAATCAAATGTGATTGAGCAAGCTGACATGCCTCAGTCCTCCAGGATGGTTCAACAGCGGCGGCCTCCTGTGTAGATGTGGGATTGTGTGTCATTGATATGTAAATCATGGGATCAAGGGAGGGGTGTGGTTGGAGTAGGAAGAAGTAGTAGTAAGAGGAGGAGGAGGAGGTGAAGACACAGGAGGAAGAAGGAGTATGTGAGCATGTGTTGTTGAGACTTAGGAGAAGGCAACTGAGAAAGGAAGTCTTTCCGGTCGAGTTAGGCTGTTGCACTGGCGCCAGTTTCAGTTTGCTTCAGTTGTACTGTAAGTTGTATCAGTGGTCTATCTTGGCAGCAGTCATAATCACTTCAGGTAAGTATTCAGCGTGTCTTTTTAACTACAAGATGCTGTTAGCAAGGAGGGAACAGGACACCATCTAGATATTAATGATACAAACTCATCCCAGAGAATCCACCATCCTCCTAACCTTTGGTAAGTTATGTGTGACATCCTCAGGAAGTCTGCATGTTAGTCCAACATTCATTCCTGCCAGTGTTGGCAGTGACAACCATTTCCCTTCAAAAATGTTCCATGGGGTCTTCCTCCTTTGAAGTCAAAATCACTGTGAGTCTGGACATGCCAAGGAAACATCCATAACTAACGCTTCCACACCAGGGCAGCTGAATTGTGTGTGAAACAATCCGCCTGTTTCGAATACCACGTAGGCCTAGCATCTGGCATAAAGAAACCTGGGTGGTTAGGGGCTTATCTGTCCTAGTCCTAGAGCCTCTGCCCATACAAGAGGATGGCATCCATAGTGGAAACTGTTCACATTTGAATCCCATGTACGGTTCCTCAAGCTTAAAGTGAATGTTGGGTTTAGCTGCTGATGCAACACATAGGGATCCCCATTGTCTTTCTATATCCACTAACTCCCAAGTCTAGTTGCAGGCTTCCTTAAAAGAAACCTCACTCTGAAGAGTAAACTTAACCTTATTATCTTCCCCTACTGGGAGAAAACAAATCTTCTCAAGATTCTCTACCAAATGTTGTCTTTTCAGGGCCAATATAAAATCCCCTGATTTTAAGGATGTGTGAGAACAAGATTTCACTTTTTGTGTAACATTACCCAGACTATCAGGTTTTGAGAAATTTAGCTTTGTCTGCTGTCTCAGCATAATGGATGCTTAACTGAAAGCAAATTCAAAAGATGCTCCCAAAACTAAGTCCTGATTAGCTACCATGGCCTCTGATAAGTAAGAGGAAACCTTTACACCAACCTTCTCAAAGATTTGGATAGTACTAGGGATAACAGACAGGACAAAAGACGGTCTGCTAGTAACATCAGTGTGCCAAGTGTTACTACAATGAATGGTGCTAAACACTCTTGCGTCAAAGAGGTAGTACTAGGTTGATGGAAAGGTGAAAAGAATGCAATGATTAAAGCATGCAGTCCCCACACTGTGGAAGCAATTCATGCACTCCCCACATTGCAGAAGTGACACATCATCAGTGACCTTTCCAATCCAGTAGCTGAATCATTGGCATTTCAGAAGTTCAAACTTGTTGCAAATACTTTATTGCTGATATGAATCTCACTTCATAGTTTATTTGTTACTTGTCTTATTTTACTTTGTTATATGGCTTGCTTGCTTGCTATTTTTTTATTTATTTTTCATAGTTTATTCTTCTACATTTCCTTTTCTGTAATAGTCTGCTTTCCCAATTTGGACACATAGACTCGTAGTATTCTGCTTTTCTAATTGGGATTGGAGTTAATAAAAATTATATGGTGAAAGTTTTTGATACTGAAAATTTATAAACATGCTCATCATTCCATTTACTGATGGTACTGATCAAATTTTTCAAATGTTTACAGGCTGATGTGGCATAGCTGGTGCAGAAGTATGCAAAGTCATCAAGAAAAGAACCCTTTAAAAGAGAGGAAACTAACTTCCTCATGAGGTTAACAGCTACAGTAAAATAAGTAACCCCAAGATACCTTCCTAAGGAAAATAAAAAAGACCCAGAGAGAGTGTTTCCCATCCTTTATTTTATGAATCTGTTTGCTAAGGATCAATTAACATAATCACATTACCTTGAATACCCATTTTGTATAGTTTTTGGAATATGACTATTGCCAGGTAGTAACATAGGCCTTCTTAAAATCAAAGTAAACTCCAATGATTTGGCACTGCTTAAAGAAATCTTGCTAAATTGATTGGATAATCTAAACAGTGGCACTAGAATAGATTATTCTTTAAAAACCAAACTGACATGAAGAAATTAAGCCTTCATGCTCAAGGTAAAGACTTGCCTAGTCTGAATCACCTTTTCATTAGTTTGCAGACACAACTGATCAGTGTAACTGGCCTATAGTTAGTGGATTCAGAGGCATTCTTATCGGGTTTCCCATCTGGAAGGATAATGTCAATTTTTCAGCTCCTAGGTAGTACTTTATATCCATATCTATTTTATGATTTTCAAAAGGAAGATCTTACCATTTTCTAGGAGTTGCTTTAGCATCTCATATAATATTGTATCTCGCCCTGTGGCAGTGGTCTCAGTTGAAAACAGAGCATCTCTAAATCCTTCACAAAACTTTATACTGTATTACATATTGCCTTGTCACTAAAGCTAAGAGTCATGAATTCTTTGAAGCTCAAGAGGATAATTTTTGAGCTCAAGATACTAAAAAATGTTTGCAACTTCAGGAGGATCATGAACAAGAGTATTACTCCCTTTCAAAATGAGTAACATATGTTTTTTCCACCATGGAGCTGCAGATTTGTGAAGTTTCCCTTTAGTTTTTGCTCAAGTAAGCAACAAATCATGAACTTCAATATATGAGCTGAAAGATTCAATCTCTATCTAAGGTAACACATTCACTGAATTTGCTCCTCATCCTCCCATTTTTGAGGAAAGCAATTTGGGGCATTTTTAATTGCTGGGAAGTGGTTACTTCCATAAAAATATTCACTGACTGACTATTCAAAATCTAAATAGATGCTGGAAGAGTATATTTGAGATATATGATAATCATCAGTATTATGAAATGTCATGCACCCATTACAAAATCACTGGATTATTGCTAGTAACATCCTCTACTTCTGAACCCAATAAATCACCGCCTTACAATGGATTATGAGCATTGCCATTGCAAATGGTAAGAAAAGACAGGTAAAGGTCATTATTAAATCCTAAATATGATTTTCACTAAAGCCACACAAGGAAGAAAAGTATAGTAAGCACATGGTCAATTGACTGTCTAGAATTACATTAAAATCCACAACTTGCACAGAAGTATGCAAGTTTAAAGGTATGATGCTGCACATACTCATGTGCAGTAATTGCAGCTCGCCCAAGGGCATGTCACTAATTGGAGCAGAATGAAAAACTGCATAGTTCATGACTGAAAAAGTAGCTTCTTAACATGGTCTCCTGTGAGTAAATAATGCCTGGATTCTCATCATGCACCACAACCTTAAGTTGTTCTGCTCTAGCTCTCAGACCTTTACAGTTCCACTGACTTAACATCATTTGGATTTTTTGCCAGCCATACTTGCTCTGAAAGAGGAAGTATGCTGGGGATAAAAATTTCTGGTGTTTGCTTAAGCAGCAGATGAGGGAATTTTGGGATCTCTATTTGTTAGTGGCTTACATAACTGAAATTTTGGGCTATTTTGAGAAATGGGAATTGTAGTAACAATAGGACATCCAGCAAGTACAGTATAACAAAAATACAAAATCTTCATTCCTTTTGGTTTCCTTTGCATTGATAAAAGAGATTCTGAGCTGTTGGATTGGACTTTACTACTTAGTATCCCTAGAGATAATAATTCATAGCATGTAGAAATAAATTATCACAGGAATATGGTGCATCCTCATTCTCAAGCTCAGTAAAGTTGGGTAACAATTCCAACATTTTCACTGCGGATTGTTCCAGCAGGAGAATCTGGCTTGCAAAACATTCAGATGCAGCCTGAAAACCAGACTGAGATAGTCTTTTGGAGGGGGTTGAAAAATTTTTTTATGCTGTATTCCATGAGTGAAAGACCAAATTATAGGATTTCCCTTCCTTACATTCTGAGTAGTCTCTGAAACGAAATTTAAAGCAGCTAAAAGTTTTTCTCAAGGTCTGATAAGAGAGACATACTGATTAAGGACTTTTATTAGTTTCATCAGCTTTTGTTTAGTACTACTTACGCTTATATATTCAGCAGCTTCCAGGTCACCCTGCTCAAAATTATAACAAGCACAAATCTTTGAGTTTGGGGAATGCCCACCTTTACACTGAAAGCAAGACCTGTCAGCTGAACACTGACCTACTTCATAGTCTTTCAAACAGAGTATTTCTGTTTGCTGTCACTTGAACACAGCCATATTCATAACACTTGAAGTACTGACTACACCTGCTGCTGAATTTCTCATTTCAAATAGGTGCTGATGAATCTATGAGAGGTATGCTTTAACATTTTCATTTGGAAAAGGTTTGAAGTTAGTTGGTAAAGCTACCCGAGTATCATTACAAGCCTGGACTATATTGTTTTTACCGCTGTTTGATATTCTGACATTCAGAGGCTCTTATGAAGCTGGAAACTCCTCTGCATGAGGCAATGTGACTGTGCTAGGTCCTGATGAACATTTCTTGTGATAAGTGAGTTGTACATATACATTAGCTTTGGGATAAAATATTTCACATTCAGGTTATCATGGAACTGAATGACCTACATTTTGTACTTGAAGTCAGTTTTTGTTTTTTATTTACCATGAACAGAAACTTGATTTGCAGCAGCACTATCAAAGATTATAAGGTAGGTTCAAAGATCTTACGATCTCAAGTAATTTAAGCCTAATCCTTTGCATTAAGCCATAGCTTCATGCTACTGAAAAAAAGCTTCATAGTGTCATGACTTTGTGATATATGTACAATACAGTGCATGCATGTCTTCATTTACATCACCAGCAATTTTACCACCCAGGTATCACAGTGATCTGGTTCGGCAGAAGTCAGTATGTGGATCAGTGCCAGTGTTTGGGTCTTGACTGGGGTTTGGGTCACCTCAAGACAGCGTATGTGTCATTAGCAGATACAGGAAGGGAGATTCATTTCTTGACAGATCAATACAAAAAGTAAAAAGTTGGTAAATAATAACTGGTTGAGAATAAAATGAATCTTTAGATGCTCAAGAAATTTCATATTCTCTACACTGCAAAGCAAGAGTGAACTGCCCCAACAGTCCACTCCATATATGAGAGCATCAAAACAGATGTGTAAGCTGAACTTCCCCACTAAGAATGAGACCATGTGAGCACAGACTCATCCCCCCCTGCCGTTACTGTATCCATAATGAAAGATTTCTGGCCCAAAGCTAAGAGCACCAACCCAAGAATCAGCTACACCTTGGATTCCGATGAACCAACCCTCAATGCTATTTCTGCAAAAGAGGTACAAACCATCTTCAGGGTGGTTGATATACCCATAACTGTCACAATTAGCTTTGAATGTAAACTTCAACACCCCTTCCATTCACCTTACCAGTAAATTTTGATGAATGTATGGGTGTCCATGCTATTCACATATTTCAAAGTAGTACTTATTGTGGTTGGATAACAACAGAAAACCAATAAAAAATTATGAAAGACTCATTAATGACACAAGTGAGAAAAAGAATATGGAGAGATTTAGATTTAAACTATGGAAAAAGATTTCCATGGTGATAAATTCTTTGGAGGGTTATATTTGTCAGTACTGAAGTACCTGTTATAGGCTGAAATAAAGCAATGTTTTGTTTGAAACAATCATGCAAAAAATCTGTTACGGGGTAAATACAATACAGTATTATCCTTGGGGAAAACAATACATTACACAATGCAATTTTTATTTTAACATAAAAGATTAGTTACCAGCTATTTTACATATTTTAAGACCCTTATGGAAACAATTCACAGTATACAGTATAAGTAAAACAATGTTGAAATGCTAAACGTACCAGGTTTTGGTGGAGTTTGGGCAGCAGGTGCAGGAGTTGGGTCCTGCTCACTGCCATCGCCCAAAAATTCAGGAGAACCAGAGGCTGCAGCTTCCTCATCATTCTGGCTGTATTCACTACTTCCTCTGTCATCACCTCCTGTTAGCCCTGTAAATATAAGATACAGGAATACATTACCTCAGGATGTCAAGTTTGCCTGTACATGTCGTTCATTCTAAAAATACCTAAATAATCAAAATAAATGAGTCAAAAGCCGAACCTGCCTAATTAGAGCATGTGATGCTCAAAAAATTCATGTTCTTATTAAATTATTCTCAAATAAAAATCCTTAATTGTATCAATAAATTGTATTTTGTCTGATAAAAGTTGTTAACTAAATGTGAAGACTTTGGAGCACCAGAACAGTGCTCCTCACCAGTGTCTACACTGAAAATAAAAGTAAAAATCTTATGGTTATTTTTTGTGTAAACACTAATGAGAAACACCATTCAGGTGTTCAGAAGTCTCCACTTTCAGTTTCAACTTATGTTAATAATACAATTCACTGATATAATTGTGGATTTTTTATGAACAACAGCATGTAATAAATCAAATTTTGAAAGTAATTTGTATTTTTCCTACGTATACATATTAGACCCTTTTATAAAGGAGTATCTTCGGCACAAGATGAGATGCTTATTGGAAATACCCCTCACTCACTCAATGTCACCAAGTACTTTCTCCTTTGGCCACAGGGACAAAGTGGGGTGCTTTGAAGTAGGAATATGATAAAAGACTCTTGTTTGTATACTCAAGAAGAAAGCAAATTGTTTTTGAAATTTGATATTTGTTCACATGGAAATACACTAGCAAAATCATCGCCTTTTATAAAGTGGGGGGTAGTCTCTGACAACTGACTGGAGTTGAACCCCACTTGGAATTACCATGAACCCAGTTGTAACAGCAAGGAAGGGATGACTCCACTAACTTTCAACTTGGTCTGGCATAAGGGATGACAAAGTGGTAGGGACCTGGACCTGAGAGAGGGTATACAAAGCCTTTTCAGGTAAGGAAAGATTCTGGATACCATGAAATCTCCCACACAGGAATTCATGTCAGAAGGCTGACAATTTTGGCTAACACAAACTGATGGATCTGGAACAGCTTTACCACTACTTTCTCTCTCCCTTCTTCAAGGGAAAAGCAGAGAGAGACGTATCTTACAGACAGACCTCTAAGATAGGATGTTTGGAGTGTAAATTGGCTGTCTGGCTAACCCAGCTGATACTTCAGCCTACGTGCTGCACTGAGGAAGGGAAGACATTTACTCTACACTCACACTCCCAGAAATAAGCTAAGTGCAAGTACTCAGGTGAGATACTTGTCTGTCTGAATGGAGCTGGGTGTCTACATTACTTGCTGAGCAGCCACCACAAATCTCAACAAGATCTAAGGACTTGTGGGTGATGTCCCACAGGAAGAATGGGGTAAAGGTTGTCCAACTACACGAGGCACCTACTCTCATTATTGTACCGGGAAAATGATATTTTAATGATAAAATAAAGTTTGTTCATACTTACCTGGCAGATATATATATAGCTGTATTCTCTGTTAGTCCGACAAATTTCAAAACTTACGACACGCAGTGGAGATCAGAGTGGTTAATGCATTCCCGCCGCTGGGAGGCGGGTATCAGAACCATTCCCATTTTCTATTCAGATTTTCTAGTGCCACTGTGTCTCCTGAGGAAGTGGGCGGGCACTTTATGAATATATATCTGCCAGGTAAGTATGAACAAACTTTATTTTATCATTAAAATATCATTTTGTTCATGAAACACCTGTCAGATATATATAGCTGAATACCACCATTGGAGGTAGGTACAGACAGAATAGGATTTGGAAAAAACACACCACAGAAGTAGGTGAAAAGATATTTGGTTCCTTACCTGTTAGCATAGCTGACTTCGTGATTACTGTCACCCAAGTCGCTTCTGCTTAACTAGAGTCTCCAGCAAGGGTGTGACCTGTAGTAAGCTGGTGAGTTCTGAATGATCTGTCAGCGGGGCGTGACCGCAGTGTGACAAGACCATATTGACCATACAATGAGGGCAAAACGAAGCAAACCAACCACCTGATAAGCCCTAGCTAAGTTGAGATAACGCAGCTAAAGCCCAACGATTGGGAAGTCCGCCACAGGCAGTCGACCCAACAACCATAAAAAAACACTATCCAACCATTTCTATAGGATAGGATGGTGTCATCCCTGCCCACAGGAAAGTATCTGCGGAAACGTATGGTCCTGGCTGGAAGAACAGATTCTCATATGTCGTCTTCACATCTCTCCAGGTAGTGTGAAGCGAACGCAAATTGCTCCGCCAAAATGTGGCACCCAGAATGTTGCTGAGGTGACATATTTTCTGAAAAGCCACTGAAGTCGCAAAACCGCCCTCACCTCGTGGTATTGACTTTCAGAAGTTTCAAATCAGCGATCTTGACAGGATGAATGGAGAAGCTTCTTTAATCGTATCTCTCAGAAAGAAAGCCAGAGCATTCTTTGACATAAGGTAAGTCCGGTCTCTTTACAGACACCACTAAACTATCTGAGGGACCTCGACTTTCCTTCGTCTTGTCTAAGTAGACTTTGAGAGCCCTAACAGGGCAAAGGACTCTCTCTGGCTCTTGAATAAGGATTTCAGCCATACCCTTGATTTCGAAACTCTTGGGCCAAGGGTTAGACGGGCTTTCATTTTTCGCTAAAAAGGAAGGGCTTAGGGAACAAACCGCGTTATGCCCTTTAAAACCTATGCCCTGCTAAAAAGGCTTGCAGTTCCACCTAACCTCTTTGCCGTTGCTAGAGCGGTTAGAAAAATAGTCTAGTAATGTTCCTCAATGACGCAGAACGAAGAGAGGCTCAAACAGACTGGACATGAGGAACGAGCACAACATCCAAATTCCAAAGAAGGAGTCCTAAGCCGAAGGCACCTTCGAGGTTTCAAAGGATCTGAAGAGATCATGAAGGTCTCTGTTGTTAGACAGATCAAGTCTCTGCCTAAAAACAGAGATAGCATGCTTCTATATACCTTTATAGTCGAGACTGCAAGTTTCACATCACTCCTCAGAAATAAGAGAGAATCTGCTATCTGGCTCACAGAGGTGTAGTGGAGAAATGCCCTTCTTTCTACCATCTCTAAATGCGAGTCCCACTTCGATTGGGTACAAATTGCTGGAGAAGTCTTCTCGCCCTGGCAATGGCTTTGCCACTGGTCTAGAAAAACCTCTCTCACTCTGTTGGCTTCTCATTAGTCTGAATGCAGTCAGACACAGAGCAGGGAGGTTTTTGTGGTACCCTCTCGAAGTGGGGTTGTTGTCTGATCAGATCGACTCTCATGGGCAGAGATCTCGGAAAGTCTACTAGGAAGGACGCGACCTCTGTGAACCATTCCTCGAAGGCCAAAATGGGCGATCAACGTCATCGTCCCTTCGACGACGCAAACTTTCGATGACTTCTCGATGATTTTGTACGGAGGAAAGGCATACGTCCATCCCCGACCAATCCCAAGAAGAGCGTCCACTGAGAGAGCTCCTGGGTCCGAGAGCAAGGAGCAGTAAAGGAAATCTCTTCGTCTTGGAGGTTGCGAAAGATCTACCAGGGACGTCCCAAAACTGATCCTTGACACACCTCTTGGTGTAGGATCCATTGATCGGAGCGGTTCGCTGCCGACTTAGAAGATCCTGCGGACGTTCTCTCGCCTGCAACAAACTCGTGAGGATGTAATATTCGGGCCTGTACCCCACAGAAGAATGTCCTTTGCTAAGGCGAACAGGGACCGAGAGTGAGTTCCCCCCTGTTTCTTGAGGTATGAAAGGGCCGTGGTGTTGTCCGAGTTGATCTGGACAACTCGGTTCGAGACTCGCTCCTCGAAGAAAAGAAGGGCCAACTGAATCGCCCCCAATTCTTTGAGGTTTATGTGCCAGGACACCTGTTCCCCTCTCCAGGTGCCCGACACTTCTTCCCTCCCCAGTGTTGCTCCCCACCCCGAAATGGACGCGTCGGAAAACAACACTAGGTCGGGGTTCTGAAGTTGAAGAGAAAGGCCTTCTGCCAACTTCGAAGGATCGAGCCACCACCGAAGGTGATTCTTTACCTTTGGCGAGATACTCAAAGCTTCAGATTCTCAGCAGCTAGTTGGTCTCTGCAGGAAGAATTGAGCGGTCTGAGTGCAGTCTCCCCAGGGAAACAAACTTCTCCAGTGATAGAAATGGTCCCCAACAGACTCATCCATTCCCTCCTGAGCATATTTCTTTCCTCTGCAGGAAGGCTGAAACTTTCTAAACACTGAAGTTGTCTTTCTTGAGACGGAAATGCTCAGCCACACAAGATCATCTGAATCCCCAGATAAGCGATGGACTGAGTCGAGGTCAGATGGGACTTTTCGAAATTCACCAGAAGTCCCAGGGACTTCGTCAAGGTCAAAGTCGTGTGAAGATCCTCCAGACACCTTGTCATTGACGAGGCTCGAATGAGCCAATCGTCCAAATAAAGGGAGATTCTTATTCCTCCAAGGCGAAGCCATCTTGCAACATTCCTCACATCAAGATCGTATCTGAAAACCATAGGAGCTGTGCTGGCTGAAGCAAAGGGCCCTGAACTGAATACCTGTCCATAGGACAAATCTCAGGTATTTCCTCGATAGAGGATGTATAGGGACGTGAAAATAGGCGTCCTGGAGATCGGAGAGAAACATCCAGTCGCCTGGTCTTAGGAGCTCCATGACCGACTGGGACGTCTCGTACGAACTTTTCCTTCCAGAACGAAATGGTTCAACTTGCTGACGTCCAAGAACTGGTCTCCAACGGCTGCTTCGGAACCAGAAACAGCCTGTTAGCGGCGGGGATTGTAAATCCGAGACTTGCTCCACAGCTCTCTTCTCGAGCATTTGATCGAGCAGGTTGAAGAGAATTCGTTGTTTCTCCTGATGATAGGATGGCGACAGATCTATGGGAATCGTAGTCAATGGAGGCAATACGAGAATGGGATCTTGTGTCGCTTTCGATACCCAGAGGGACCAGCTGCCGTCCCTCTCTCTCAGGCTTTTGCAAAGAAGAGCCTGGCTCCTACCGATTGTCTGAAGGTTTAAGTCATTTCTTGCCCCGATCTTAGAAGGGCTCTACCTCATGAGGACCTCTGCGGGACGATCTAGAGGAAGGTCTTCCACAGGGCTTCTGAATCTTGAAGTCATCCAGGGAAGAGATCGAAGGGCTACAGGACGTCTAGGGCGCTAGGCCCAGGAGGTCTAGTGGCCTTCTCTTGCAATGTGAGGCCATATCCTTGACTGAGGTTGAGGAAAAGATGGCTGGCGGAGGCGAACAGCAATTCTGTTCTGAGTAGGAGACAGGCTTATGCGATGAAGTTGCAGTAAATGGCTCTCTTCTTTAAAGGCCGCTGAAATGGGCAGCCAGTTCTTGAGCCATATGTGCCTTGTCCATGCAGGATAGGACACTAAACAAGTCTCCCAGGCTAATGGAGTCAGGGCTACGAGCCTGCAAATCCAAGACTCCCGGGCACCAGTCCAAAAGTTAGAAACTTCTAAGGACCTGAAAAGGCCTTTCAGATGGTGATCAATCTCAGATAAGAAGACCAGGACACCTTAGCTGAAGAAAGGAGAGACCTTCTGGGAGCGTCCACAAGGCCTAGCCAAAATCCCTTGGGAAGAAGGAAGGAACTCTCAACCAACCTCCTCTCCTGTCTCATGCAAATTCCTGCTTTTCATAATCCCAGTGGAGGTAGGGCGAAAAAAAGAAGTCTTGCACCTGAGCCTTCCTGGGAGTCCATCCTCTTGAACCTTGCTAAAGGCCTCTTCGTAGAGAGACATGGCCATCTTCACAAAACCAGAAGACTTTTGTGACTTAGACGAGAGTAGCTGCGAGGGGGGAGGGCGAGGAGCAGAGGGTTGAAACTTGTCCCCAAACAAGTCTTTCAGCAGCCTAGATTAAGACTTGGTAGTCTGCAAGCTGAAGAATGTCGATCCTCAACTGGGATCGAGCGCAGAAAAGCTCTCCTTCTTCCACAGGAGCAGCGGAAGGGGCAGGAGAAGAACCGGAAGGACGAAGTCCTTGCAGACCAACATGCAAAAGGGACTTCTGCTTGGAAGAAGTCGGAGAATCACAAAGTCACGAGCAGAAGAATCAAAATGAGGAGTCTCGACAATGGAGTTCCCAACTTCTGACGAGAATCGACGAGCTTCATGACGACCGATCCGGCGAGAGTCCTGAAGGCGAGGTCTGAGCAGCGGCATCATGCCTGCACTTGCGCAGAAAGCGTCGTGCCGAGCAGCAAGGGAGGCGTCTTGACGAGCTACGAGGCGTCTGGCTTGAGCAGCCAGGAGGCGTCGCGGCGGAGAGCAGCAGGGAGGCGTCGCGCTTCGAGCAACGAGGCGTCCTGCGTGACAGCATGAGAAGCGTCGCAGCAGCATGAAGCGTCAGCAGCATGAAGCGTACGCCCGGCGGCATGAAGCGTCATGACGAGAAACAAAGAAAGTGCAAATGCGTAGCGGCGTCAAGCCTGGCGTGGAAGCGTATCAGAAAGCGGGAAGTGCGATCCCTGCCAAGACCAATGGCAGCTGAGCAACAGGACTTTCGGGCGGCGAAGCATGAGGCGACGACGAGCGAGGAAGGAGAAGAAGGGGAAGGTTTAGACCTCTTGATCGGCAGCAGGAATCCTTCCGACGACGACACGCATCGATCTCGCTGGGCCATTAAAGAAGCCAATTGCTCCTGCATGCCGGAGCAGCTTACGAAGTGAGGAGAAGATTCTACTTCAGGAAGGACTGATCCTATGAGAAGAAGAGAACGAGGACATGCTTGCTTCTCTGAAACAACAGCCTTCTTTCTGGAGCGAGCGGAGCGCTCAAAGCGTCATCGTCGACGTCACAGATCTTCTGCGGTGGGATAGTCAAATCCTCCGGAGCGTGAAGGCGATCCGCGAAAAGGGGCGTGAGCGTCCCCCTTCTTTGAAGCTTCTCTTCAAAGGGCGAGAATCGAGTTCCATTCCCAGCGGGAGAATCGGGGAAGCAATCGCCAAGGATTCGTGCCGTGCACGATCATGGCAGCACACGAGAGCGTCATCAGGACATGCCGAAGGGACGCCAGATCGGTGGGGGGTCCGCGTAACCCTCTTGCGGCTTTCGACTTGCCCACTCCCTGAGTCCTGGGAGTCCGACAGAGGTCTAGACCTAGAGGCGTTATACGGCCGATCTGGCATCACCTCCACAACACTAGGGGACGGACACCTATCACTGCACTTCACAGCACTTTGAAGAGCAGGCATATTAGCTTCCAAAGTGCGAATGGAAGACATATGTCGCCAGGGCATCACCATCCGCAGACACAACCCCGGGTTGAGGCAACACCACAGGGTTGAGCTAAATACAGGAGGGTTAACGGTGAAAGCACTGCCCTGACTCCTACCACTTCTGGAGGAAGACCTCCTGAGCCTATCTCGCTCTAGCTTTCTCACACCAAATCTTAAGTCCTCCAACTAGCATCAGACAAAGATTCACACTCCTTGCATCGGTCATTCCAACAAACAAGCATGTCCTCTACAACCCGAGCATACGATGTGAGGATCCGAAATTTTCGGTAGCCTCACCTTGATCTTGCACACGGCAAACTCGATAACTAGAAGAACTAGATTCAGACATCTTACTCCCAGGAAAAATAATGCGTCAAAACAATCCCACAATAAGCGTATGCCTAGCCACAAGTCCAAGTCAAAACCAAAAATCAAACCAATACTCCGTGACAATCAAGTTTTATCAGAAATCAAGACGGAGGTACTGAAAACAAGTGTTGGTAGTCACCGGCGACAGAAAATCTGAATAGAAAATGGGAATGGTTCGCAATGCACCTCCCAGCGGCGGGAATGGGTACTAACCACCTGATCTCCCACTGCGTGTGTCGTAAGTTTTGAAATTCTGTCGGACTAACAGAGAATACAGCTATATATATATCTGACAGGTAAGTTTCATGAAAAACTGAAATTAATCTAAAAGGCTGGACAACTTCTTACACTTGTGCATACTACTGGAAAGGTGCTGACACTCTGGACAAGGAGCAGGGATCTTTTTACAGGGAGCATCTTATTGCCTGCACTGGGTGTAAAAGCATCTCGTTTGGATAACCACCAACAGTCTCAATGGGAGAGGGTTGAAAGAACTCTCAATTCTCCCATCAGGAACTGACAAGTTCTGATTTTCTGCCATGAACTCAGGAATGAAAGAGAAAAGGAGAAAAGCCAACTCCCCAAAAACTGGACAAGATGCCTATGCTATTTTTCATGACAACAGATGTATAAAAAGCAATGTGTTCTTAAAGGAGATATCCAAAAATTTTAAATGTTTTCAGTTTTTTTCAATATATGGTGTAATTTCTAAATTCTGGGAGCATTTTTGGAATTTTCAACATGTTTTTAGTATTGGTATTTTACTTAGTATTGGTATTTTATTTTTTTTAATTCTACAAAGTTATCATTCTTCTCTCATATGTATATACTGTACAGTACTGTATGCAAAAAAAAATTAGGTTTTTATGACAATTTTCAAGGTTTATTGCTTTGAAAATTTGTCAAAAATGTGCAAAAAAACTAAAAAAAGTGGCAGTAACTCAAAAAGCTGGAGAGATATGTAGTTCTTTAAAATTATTTCAAACATCTTACGCAGAGTGGGGTCAAATAGATAGTTCAGGGCTTAACATGATTTTAACTTTTAGCTATATTCATGCAAATTCTTGTAGTTTCTAGACACCATATTATTAAGCACTGTTATTATACTACTACAGGACCAACCAATTTTATGTGATTTTTCACTTAAGTGTGAAAAGAGATCATTATTCTTTTGGCAGTTCTATGTGAATATTTAAGCTGATTTATTCCGATGCCATAATTCTTTACCATCTGGCTCAAATTAAATCAAACAGTCCTTACATGGGATTGAATGGTGCACTGTATTGAATGGGAGACTCAAAGACGATGAAATAAAACAAACAAAGGATTCACTGTAGCAGGTATCTGAAACATGCACTTGAAAACACAAATTACTGTTCTGCAGCTCCTCAACCAACAACTAATGCTCTCATGAACAATCGAGAAAATAAAGGCAATTTCATATTAATTAGGGGTCCTGAAAAGCAATTTACATGATTTAAATTGTTTATTGTTTTTCAGTATGCACGAAATTCATGCTGAAAAGGTTCATGTCTACTAACACTGTCCTAAAAGTGTAAGCAATCACCTTTTCCTTTTTTGATTGGATTGATGGGGCGTGTTAATTCAATTTTTCCAAGAGGTTTGCTAGAGCCAAGTTTCTAGGTATGATAGCCTGAGTACCATATAAATATCGAAACCATGGCACACATCGAATGAACAATTTGATGTTTGTCAAAACTACAGGATAAATTTGAGAGGAGTGTAGAAATGAGGTTACCACCACCATACTAAACATTAAATCTTACAATTTTTCTTAAAACTTACAATCACAATACTGTACACAATTTACTTAATTTCATAATTTGACTGACTTGGTGGTAAATCCCGTCCTGTTAACTCCTTTTTGAGCTATCTAATACTGATTCAAAAATCCTTTCTGTCAATAAAAAACAAACTTCCAGACTTACTAATTGTTAGTTGGGAATGATCGCGATGCTGTTTAATTTTTTTTAATTAATCAAATGGATGCCTGAAATAGTTCTTAACAACAATGATAGCACTTCTGTAAGATATGTTGAAAGTCATAAGGATTATGTTTTTATATAAATGTGGTAACGGCAGGGAATTAGTACAAAACTCAGTAATAATGTCTTTTATCATTTTTCCCGTTTTCTCCACCATTACCAAATTTATAAAGAAAATAATCTTAGAAAACCTACAATTAGTTAACATCTTTACCATACAAAATCTCACATATACATATTTTTAAAATTTGATGGTACTAAATTCATTAAATGGTTCCTCGTCAGACACTCATACACTTGTAAAGGCACCTGCAGAGCTGTCTGCGAAGTCTCCACTGAACGCGTCATTTGCTAAGTCTCCGCTGAGCAAGTTTTCTATGGTGGCATCCCATTTTCTTCGCCTGTACAATTGGTCACGCCTGACGTGCCAGGTCACACGAATTCAATCATTTAAACTATGTATATATTTGTTCACCTGTTGTCAATTGTGTATCTTGTATTTCTTCATTCACAGGCATCAAGATTATATCCATATTTGAATTCTGTCTGTTTTTATGTTGTAAAGTGTACTCACTCGCTGTATATTATTGTTAATTATTATCGACCTCAGGTCACTCTCGATCTCATTGTCTGTCGCGGCACGGCGCCAGTCTGCCGCTATATAAACTGTCTGGATCTTGAATAAAGTAGCAGTTCTCTTTTACCTGCTCGTTTTTTTGCATCTCTTACAGTGGTGACCCCCAGAGTAGTCCTGGAGCCATCAGCAGACCCATACGGCGACTCAGTCTTGGCTCCAGGAACTTACTCACGCCCTTAAACTAATGACGGCGCTGTAACCAGCATTTGGGCGTGCTGACTCGTCAGCAAAATCACCAGCGTTATTAACGGACACACACGGCGCACTTTTGGGTGCGTTTTGGCGCAAGTATTCCACTCCAGTTAAGAGGGCAAAGAGTGAGCATGGACGCGGACATCCCCTCCCTCGTGCAATTAACCACGAACCTCACGGATTCGGAGGTCTACCTTCCTCCCATCTCACCCGCCCCCCCCCCCGCACCGAGGCTCTCACGCTCCTCCACACCCATGCCCACGCCCCGCACACTCCCCGGCCCGGCAGCACAGTCACGAGCCGCCCTGTCCATAAAGCTGCCGCCGTTCACGCAGGGGAACCCAACGACATGGCTGTATACGGTCGAGAGCCAGTTCAGGATAGCGGACCTTACCGATGATGTGCTGCAGGCTGACACAGTCCTTAACGCCCTGCCGGAGGAGATCTATAGGAAACTCGTCCAGCGGGTGTCCGCCACACACCCCCTCACACACCACCTCCTGAAGAAGGCCCTCCTCGAGACGTGCTCCCTACCAATCGCCGAGCGGGCCCCCCGCGCCATCGACCTTGCCGTCAACCCGCAGCAGGATTTAAGCGCGTTGGAGTCATGGGGCATGATCGAAGACCTGCTCTCACTCCCAGACTTCGACGACAGCAAAAAGCAGCAGGAAGTAAGCCTGTCGCGGGAGATCTTCCTTCGCCAGCTCCTCCCGGAGGTCTGCACCCAGATTCCTCAACCCTACACCATGCCCCTCAACGTCCTCATCCAAACGGCGGAGTACTTGTAAAGGCACCTAAAGAGCCCTCTGCGAAGTCTCCACTGAACGCATCATTTGCTAAGTCTCCGCTGAGCAAGTTTTCTATGGTGGCGTCCCATTTTCTTCGCCTGTACAATTGGTCACGCCTGACGTGCCAGGTCACACGAATTCAATCATTTAAACTATGTATATATTTGTTCACCTGTTGTCAATTATGTATCTTGTATTTCTTCGTTCACAGGCATCAAGATTATATCCATATTTGAATTCTGTCTGTTTTCATGTTGTAAAGTGTGTGAGATTTCGCTGTATATTATTGTTAATTATTATCAACCTCAGGTCACTCTCGATCTCATTGTCTGTCGCGGCACGTAGCCAGTCTGCCGCTATATACAGTAAACTGCCTGGATCTTGAATAAAGTAGTTCTCTTTTACCTGCTCGTTTTTTTGCACGTCTTACACACTGACTGGCAGTAATGACTTGGGATAAAATTACTTTGCTCATCGGGGCATCTCCCTCGAACCTGGAGACAGAACGGGGTCAAGGAGAAAACGGTTACGAATGAATCATGGATAGGATTCAAGACAGCAACACAGTATGTGAAGTTATTCAAAGTTTAGCATAAATTATATTAATTTTTTACCATAGCCACTTTTTACAGTGCCACTTTTTTGTAATGTTTTGTTCTGCACTAATAGCTTAGCAATTCTGTGCAGGGTCTTGACAGAAGAAAAGGCAAGCATGGTTGCAGGGAACCGTTTGATCTTCAAACTATAAGAGCTGCTCTTCCAGGTGTTCCTCATTGGACGGGTGGGTACCGTTCTCAGCTAACACTCTGCTGGCCCCACGTTCGATTCTCCGACTGGCCAGTGAAGAATTAGAGGAATTTATTTCTGGTGATAGAAATTCATTTCTCGCTATAATGTGGTTCGGATTCCACAATAAGCTGTAGGTCCCGTTGCTAGGTAACCAATTGGTTCTTAGCCACGTAAAATAAATCTAATCCTTCGGGCCAGCCCTAGGAGAGCTGTTAATCAGCTCAGTGGTCTGGTTAAACTAAGGTATACACTTTTTTGCTCTTTCAGGTAGTCAAGAGGAGACAGCTTTAGTTTACGAAATTTATCAAGACCTGACAAGAAGGGGCCCTTTAGACAGGTGTTTCAAAGGAAGAACACAAAACTCTAATCAGAGTTTGGATTCCATTCTGGGGAAAGTTTGGTATTTGCTGCACAGGTCAACTGTTTTGCAGTGTAACTTTGGTTATGAAGTGGGAACTGCGCTAACATTGGTACGGCTACCAGTAACAGCTTACATTGCTGAAAAACTAAGGACAACACAAAAATGTGCAGGGCAAAGGAACTGAAGTAAAAAAAAAAAAAATTCAGAGGGACAAAGGATTATGCGGCAGAGCATTCTGATGTGCCAACCCCGAGTTTGGTGGTGCCTTTACTAATTATTCAGGAGCCGTAGATAGCTGCTGGCTTTCGTCATCAAGTGGATTGCTGGTGCATTTAGACTTAGACTGAGCTTCTTTTTTGCTTTTTCTCAAGCCTTTTCAGGTATAATCTCAGGTATAATCTTCCATTTCCTGAACTGCTAATTTTCTTGGGAGGCATTTCAAAGAGAAACCGAGTCGGTAGGACGAAAATGATAACGAAGATCCACATAAAAATAGAGCGTATGCAAACAAGGCCAAAACTTACAATTTCATTAAGCACTTTACCTGAAGGTCTAAAGAATACCTTGGTTTACCTTGCGTTACCACGTGGCGTACATAGCGTGCTGTGATTGTACGCATACGGGAAAAGCCTCGTACTGCAGAAAAAAAAAAAACACGAAAATATCTGCATTTTTCGCTGAGATACTAAAGAATAAAGAATATGGACAAGATATCTTACAACTGAAGACAGGGCGGGTACGGGGAGGGCATTAAAAAGCCCAAAATTACACCATTGAAACGGCCTTGTCTTTAGCAGTGCACGAGCTCTCGATACAGAAATTCCATAGACGAAAGGGTTGAGACAAAAACTGCTATTTCTGACCCCCGCCCCGCCCCAATTCATGGCATTAATAACCTTAGTCTCTCCTTGGTTAATCCAGTAACTGAGTAAATCCAAAACTGCTGTTCCTCATCTGGAGATCAATCTCAAATGTAATGACTCAGTTGTCTAATTTTAACTTTTTCGTTCATTTTTGTAAATCAGAGGGATCTTCGTAAATCATTTTTCCGTTTCGTGAAGTTGCTTGAGAATGCCTTCGGAGAAAAGGCCAAAAATTTTTGCATAATGTTGTTTCACTTTCCCTATGGTGATACAGTCTATTTATAACATCTAAAAAATACATCTAAACTGCTACATGGACAGGATTATTTAGAAATCAGTTACAAAATTAAAAGATTAAAAGTTCTGTGGACAGAAACTACTGTCTGTTATTGAATAGCTGTAAAAATTTCACGAAAAATAGATTATTTTACTGTTCTTTGCATTTGTTCGGAAAACCCTTTCCATAAGACCAATGTACAAAAAAATTAATATATAAAATTGCGTAAAATGTTTGTACATGGAACATATCCTTTTAGAAGTTGTGAGCGGAGACCCTAAGAGAGATGATGTAGCCTACAGCATTTGCTTGCGTTGAAAAGCTTCAAGAGAGAAAATCTTGAACTTCAAGGGCGAAAATCTGAAGACAGCAGCAACGACTGCAAGCCAACTGCAACTATGTTCAGTCAATACGCCAAACATGCGCAAAGTGATAATATATTCTTGAACATATTTCTGCTAATTATCACACGCTAATTATTATTAAGTTTTACAGTTAAGCTCGAATCAAATTTTTACCGTTAAACCCACGAAAACATCACGAGTGATTTTACAGAACTGTCTCGTGCAATCTTCGATCAGTGTATGCGGTAATACGTTGTGCAGTTAAAAATTCAGAAGCTCGCCAACACCCACCCATCAGACATTACTTTCCTTTCACTGAGTCAAGAGTGCGCTCGGTTTGCCTGCACGAGTGAAAGTCGGCGAACTTTTGACTCTGACTATATATAAAAATAACAGTCTTTTATACAATGCGACATCATTCGCAGTTGCTAGACTGCGATGCTCTAAGGTGTTTTAGTAATGTCAAATAATGTTCCAAGTATAGTTTCCTAAACTGCAAACCCAATAATGTTTGAAAGTTTCGGCGTTCACTGGTTCTTCTAAACTGGCTACATTATTACGATAAAAAATGGCAGTTTCCTCTTGTGCTTCCAATCTGTATACGACATAATTCTCGTGGTGAGCTTAATGAACAACAGGAATGAGAGCGGTGCGTGTTTGAGAGAGAGAGAGAGAGAGAGAGAGAGAGAGAGCAGTATATTGTTCGAGGGGAGTGTATCAAATTGGTGGACATGCCGATATCCGAGGTCGATATTCCGATAACCGATATAAGCTGTCTTCCATTCTTTGTCTACTGGATCCTAAACCACCAAAAGCCTCTAACAATAACCAATGCATATTTAGATCTATGTTCTCTTACTGTAGGTGTCATTGAAATCAGCAATGACTGTCAATGAAAATGTGGTATCCCAGAAGTGACTTATGAGAATCTCCGGGGAAACAAAAAACCATCGAGAGTTACTTCAGTAGCTCCTTGTAGTTTCCACAGAAAACACAAAGTCAGAACTCAATAATATGGACATTCTGTCCCAAGTTTGTAAATTTGAGCATTATTCTCACACCTGAAGTATAGTATCCCCAATAGGAAACATTATTCGGAGCATAAATTATTAATACAATGGTCCAGCGCTCACAGTAGGTCTGTTAAATTGTTTTCAAAATGTTGAAACACTGGGAAAAACGAAACACAGATATAAGAATGTATCAGAAACTGGCCTACAATTACAATACTGAATTGGCACCTGGTTATTTCTTGATTTGTTTTCCATCTTCCTTTGCATGGAAGATAAATGCCAGCGTTAATGGCAATATGATAACAATACTGAAAAAAAACTATCGTTCGTTAAGTTGCTTGAAACTGATCTTGCGACAGTAGCTGGAGTTCAGACATTAATGTGTGTGTGGTCGTTGCAGGTAGCGCTTCCCTAAGACTAGCAGATGACGCCATGATATCAAAATACCGTCCGGACACCGTTCGGGGGACAAATGAGACACTGATTAGTATTCTCGAGTCGACGATATGGGCTATAAACGAAATGACTGATGGGTACAACCATTCCGGTTCTCGCTAAGTATTCTGGGATGAGGCCGCTACCCCATTCGCTCCTTAACCCTGCCTCCAACCCATAACACACGAATAAATAACCCATACAGATTTCCATGCGTGTTTAAACAAATGTTTAAACAAAAGGGAGAGATCATGCGTGTTGTAATGATTGAGGAATCAAACTAACTGAACATTTGTTGAAGGCTTTCGAAAGAATATTTGATGAGAGATGACAAGCAATTGTGAACACGAACAACTATACAGCTTCTGATGCTGTCTTTTTAATAAGACAGTTACAGGAAATGAGGTCGGAAGGTAATCGGAAGCTCTCCTGTGCATTTTATAGACCTAGAGACGGTGTTTGATAGAATACCACGGGAGGTAGTTCCAGAAAAGTTGTATGGTTGGTCGAAATACTGTATGAAAGAACAATGACAGCAGTAACCGCAGCCTGTAACAAAACCTAAATTTATTAAGGCTAAGTTGGTTTACATCAGATACTTGCACTCAGCCCATTTTTGTTTGTACGTACTGGCGACAGATGTACCGAGTGAAGGGACCAGGAATGAAAATATGCGGGTATATACAGATGATCCGGTGATTATCCTCAGACTAAAGAGGAATTGCAGGAAACTCTTGAATGGGATGATATGACGTTAAATGTGGGTAAAACTGAGCTTATGTTTTCCAGTAAGCAGGGAGGGGATGGGTTATTTATGCGATAAGGAAGGGGCCTAGACTTGAAAAGGCAGAGAATTTCAAATATTTATGATCTACTTCAAGCAAAGAGGGAGGATGAGAGCTGAGATCGAAAGCAGGGTAACAGAACCTTGTGGGAAATGGAGGAAGATGGCAGGGGTATTGTGTCACCAAAGAATGCCAGATAAACTAAAAGAAAAGATCTATTGCACCATAATCAGACCAGTGATGATGCATGGTTTAGAAACATGGGCATTAAGAAGGAATGAGGAACAATCTGTAACCAACAGAAATGAGGATGCTGAAGTGGATTTTGAGAATCTCGCCGTGAGGGGCGGGAAAATGAAGAAATTAGGAGAAATTCAGATGGCATGGCCGTGTGGTAAGAATGAAAGAGGAGGATGGAACGTGTTAGGGGTAGAAGGTCAAGAGGGAGGAGGCAAAGAATTAGATTTTGTGATAAAGCAAAAGGGCTAGTAAGATTTCAAGAAAGACGTAAAACACCATCAGGTGGACTTGCAAGACTCATGAAATAGATAAAATGCCATTAAATACAGAAGCAAGCTTCATATAAATGTAAAATATCATCAAGTGAATCCAACAAGATTCCATGGCAAGTAAAACATCATCAAAGCGGACTAGTAAGCTTTCATTACTGAAGTAAAACGTAAGACAAGATAGATTTTATGATAGAAGTAAAAACGCATAAAGTGGACCACCAAACTTCCATGCTATAGGTAAAATGCTACTAAATGGACACACAATTTTCATAACAAAAGTAACAAATTGCTAAACTGACTAACAAGATTCGAAGATAAGTAAAACGTCATTCAATGGAATATGAGCATTTCTTGAAAAAGTAAAACAGAAGATTTCATTGAAGGGGCTCTAAATAGATAGTTTTCCCCAATAATGGAAATGGAATGGAATATGTGATTTAGGCATAAAGCCAAGCACTGGGACCCATAGGGTCATTCAGCGCTAAGATGAGAATGAATGAAAATAGAAATTATACAAATGAGTTTATAATAGACATTCTAAAGGTCAATGTTAAAAAAGGTAAAATCAAAGAGATTTAATTCCTAATGAAATTAAAATTGCCATAAATAAGATAAAAAAAGACATCCATATAAAATTATAAGATATTTTCATAAAAACCGTAAGCCTTTAAAAAACTCAAAACAGGGCCAATTTCAATGTTGTCTCCTAAACTTTCAGTCATGGTTTTACCATCTAGATGGTACATTCTATATGCTGGAAAGAAATGTTATCGAATCCAGACTTATAAAAGAAAGCTTCGGTAAGAACATGAATGTCAGTCGGGGAATTTACAATCGATTTTTTTCAATTATGTCAAGGTGTGAGCCCACCTGCATAGTAAAATTATTGTAAATTTAGCACTTACATTAGACGATAATAAACTTACTGCTCCACTTTTCTCCGACTTAACATGTGTAAATATTTTGTCTAACATTCTGTTTGTTGGTTTGTATTGTCTCCCAACATAAATACTGCAAATATCTACCACTATGTAACAGTCCGATTGAAGTTAGTTTGGTAAAACAAAAGCAAAACCGACAGGATTCATACTGTGGTTCAATTTTCCCGTCCTAATATATATATATATATATATATATATATATATATATATATATATATATATATATATATATATATATATATATATATATATATATATATATATATATATATATATATATATATAGTATATATATATATATATATATAGATAGAGAGAGAGAGAGAGAGAGAGAGAGAGATACACACACATTATGTCTGTATATGTGTGTATATATAAATATGTATGTATGTATATATATGTATATATAATATATATATACATACATACATATATATATATATATATATATATATATATATATATATATATATATATATATATATATATATATATATATATATATATATATATATATATATAAACTTGTCAGGTTCAGATATGAAAATAATCTTTTGATCAGGAAAAGCCACAAGATTGGCAAAGCTTGCTCATTAAGACGTATCATATATAAAGGAAGACTGGCGTCAAAATAATTCGTAAGGCAGAGTAGGTAGGTATGAACAAAAGGACGAAACAACATTAGATGGAGGAAGGATTAATGAGATTGAATCTCGAGTATTTCACCAAGAATGATTTCCAGTTCCCTTTCGGCTGGAATTCAGGGAAAGACTAGCAAATCAAACAACAGGAAGGCCGAATAAGATATGGAAATCAAATGGACTGAAACTGCACACGAAAGTAAGATTATAACTGAGTCTAGTGCAACCTGTATTGCTCCACGTACATAAATCATGTCCTTTGTCGATTTGAGAATGTTTTAAAGAGGATATTAGTAGTCAGACCGAGCAAGAAATGATACAGTAAGAGAAATGACGCATGATGAAAGGGAGATGAAGATGGCTTGGACACGTCCTTCCCACAACCCCTAAATGAATAGTAAGCGATAGCGTCTGCCGAGCTCTTCTGGACACCATAAGAGTTGGAAGGCCTATACCTGCTTGGATGAGAACAACGAGACAGGAGGCTGGAGATGAGTGAAGATTTGCGGAAGACAGAAAACAGAAAAGACATGAGTGGCGGGGTTTCACTGAAGCTGAGGCCCTATGCATCACGTAGCGTTAAGAGGCGATGATATTTTACCAGATATGTATGTAATTATAATAGCCACAATGCCCTCTTAACCTCTCGAATTCTTCACACTTTTCAGATACTCTTGTCACTACAAAGCCTTAGATCCAAATGCAAGAAATATGAAGTAAATCTGATGTCCAGTAGCACGATTCGAACCACCATCCAGATGTTAAATTGCCTTAATGAATTTTGGTGTTTATTAGGCAGTGTTAAGGAGACATCTGACAACTTCACGAAGCAATATTAAGTAACATTAGGTGAAGACACTCTGGAGTTGCCAGATGTCACCCTCGCCTGTCGTGATGTTCTAAAATTCATGAAGCCAACTATGCCACAGGGAAAATGAAGCACAGGGTAAGATTCCTACCTAGGTTCATCTTTAGATTTTTAATACATCTTCAAGAAGGCTGGTACACAGTGGCAAACATTGACATTATGTATATATTAGGGAGACTAAAAACGAACCTAAAAGCCTGAAAAAAAAATGTTCGTACCTAACAGGAAAAAGGGAGTCCCAACCTCAAAAGTGGCAGTTCACTGCTCCTTTAATTACAAATGCAGGCTTGAAATGAAAGTATCCTGATTACGTACCAGGCAGTGCACTAACAGCAGAAAAAGAGAAAAACCTGCAACACAAAAAAACTTATCAAATTACCATCTAATATAATTTCAAGGATATATCCCATCTCCCGAATGGTTTTGGAGTTAATACTTCATTTAGGAATAAATAACAATAAAAAATCTTGTGAAGAACTCTCCAGAAAATACTGAAGGATGTGTATATTAAATCCCACGCAAATCATGTGACATTTTTTGTCAGTAGAAACAATCGTACCGTCAATCGGATAAGTGCTGAAGGGATCATTTATTCTAATATGCTACAAAGGAATATAACTGACTCCAATTTTATATAAGGAAACTTTTCTTAAAAACATGAATATCAACCCAAAATGTAGACTTGATCCATTTACTTAAAATATAAATATAAATAATGCACTGATTTTGAGGTATGTAGTTTTTCTGGTCCTAACAGCAAAGATGTGTGCCCAACTGCATGGAGAAACAAAATATATTAATAGAGCTCTTATGTTTGTTTTATCAGTCCTCTTGAAGATGTCTAAAACACACACACACACACACACACACACACATATATATATATATATATATATATATATATATATATATATATATATATATATATATATATATATATATATATAAGTCCTCACGTGAAAATGAAAGAATTGGTACCAAGACTTTCAACTTTTATTCAAAGTCATCTTCAGGGTACTGAACAGAGTTTAGAGAATAACATATACAAGAAAGCAATATGGGTCACAGATAACAATAAAATAAAATGAGTCAACAAGCCATTTAAGTATGTAAACAACATTCATTCAAAAAACAAAAACATACTTAGTGGAAATATGTAATTACTACAAATGCCAGTACAAAACTATCTGTTTGTAAAAAAAATCTAACAGCTTGTTTTACTCTTGCATATAAGAATAAAGCTTTTTAACAATTCGTCCATCTTAAAAAGACCATCGCTCAAATTCATATTACTAAAAGAACTAATGAGGCATCTTTCGACCAACAATCTGTCATGCAACGAGGAACTCCTAAAAACAACTACAGCTGAATTCCAATCTATTGGGTGCCCAAAGTCTCTTACGTGACAAAAATGGCGCTTGAGCTGGTTGCAATATACATTATATTTATGCTGTGTGACTCTCTTACTTAGTTCCTTACCAGATTGTCAATATAAGGTAAATTACAAGTTGAGCAATCAATTTTGTACACCCCTCCTGCTGGCATTTCTGGTTTGTTACAAAACAACAAATTCTTGATAGACGAAGTATTACTAAAAACAACATTTATTTTCAGACATTTCAGGCTACGTACAATCGATAAAAATTCACATCGGTATGGCAAAACTAAAATATTTTCAGTGTCATAATTCCTTGACCTTTCATGACTATAAAATGTTTTTGGCACTTTGAGGCAACCATCGATAAAATTCGAAGGATAACATAATTCTTCTGCAATTGCATAGATGTTCTGAATTTCCTCTGCTAAAAATTCAGGATCACAAATTCTGTATGCTCTTAAAAACATCCCTGAGAAGACTGATCGTTTTATCTTGGGGTGATGGCTGGAAAAGTTGTGAATGAAAGCATTTACTGCTGTTGGTTTCCGGTATACTTTGAATTTAAATCCGTTGTCGGTTCTCATAACGACTGTGTCAAGAAATGGTAGAGTTTTATTCTGTTCTGCTTCCAACTTGAACTTTATGGATGGAACCAGGCCATTCAAAATTTCTAAAAACTCGTATTGTTATCTGTGACCCATATTGCTTTCTTGTATATGTTATTCTCTAAACTCTGTTCAGTACCTGAAGATGACTTTGGAATAAAAGTTATCTTGGTACAATTCCTTTCATTTTCACGTGAGGACTTATTATATACTTCATCCACGGGACCATTGTGGAAATTACAAGATATATATATATATATATATATATATATATATATATATATATATATATATATATATATATATATACTGTATATATTTTATTTTATTTTTAAGGAAATTCTTATAAAGAAAACAGAGTTTCAAGTACTCTTGTGTATTTTACACATCTTCCTGCCCTGAAGATGTATATAATTCAGGAAAGTGCTTCGCACTCTGTCAATTCCTTCAAAACACTTCCTGTGGCGTGGGCATAGTTTTTTCCTTGGGCAATACACATGTGCCCTTCGTTACCTTCTGGCATCAGTTCCCCGAGTGCAGGTAACTGGAGAATGTTTTAGAAGTATGTGCATTAGCATTTAAAGAATTTATTTAACACACACACACACACACACACACACACAAACACACACACACACACATATATATATATATATATATATATATATATATATATATATATATATATATATATATATATATATAGTGATAGAAAAACCCAGTGAAGAAATGGGTAAGAGAGCATCACCCTGGGGCGTGAATGCCTGCAATCATGCTTTGGAACTAAAAAGGAACTAAAAAGCTATGCTGTCAAAAACGGCAGGAAAGTATGCTTCAGTAATGTAATCATAACACGGAGGGAGAGAAACCCCAGGAATATGAGCTTCGCCCTGCCAAAAAAAAAAGTATTTAAATAAATAACCAGTGCACAATAACTGTAAAATCTTAATTTACTGAAAATTTTTAATGTCACAAGGGAAACTACTCAAGGTGAAACTTGGAAATAATAAATTATAACACACGAATTCCAAAGTTTCGGAGTGTAAGTCATGAAAAGAGCTTATCAATACCTACTACCTCTCCAACACTAAATTCTATAACACACCTGAACATTCATCAGAAGACAACACTTGCAATGATAACATTCATGATTATCTCATGAGAGAACGCATCGTTACCCGATTCCCAACGTTATCCTGCGCCCCCTCTTTTTTTGATGTTACACAAGCCATAGAAAAAAGTAGGTCCTGACATAAATTCCATTTCCCACCATGATACAGTGACTGCAGGCAACATGAATTATTGAGCAAATACATGCTGAAAAACAATTTACCATATAAATTATTTTGAATTTGTTCCATCAAATGATTATGGACTGTTTGAAATGAAGAGCAGGCGGTAGGAAACACATCTACAATGTTTTCAACTCCTGGAGCAAGATTATATTTTGACGTATCTGAGTTTGATATATCAAGCAAACAACGATAAGCTGGAGAACTTGAAGAATAGAAGTCGCATATCCCTGTCTCACATCGAAACAAGGACAAAATTTCAACGATCCTACGACAGCATGCCTTCAGGCCGAGAAACACTGAAAGAGGACAAGGAAATACCTCCCAAAAACTGTCTTTAAAATGACCCAAAAACCAAAAAACCTTACTATTGACCTTTAACACTTCGGTCACTTGCCTTACGTGCAGACTGTAACGGCCCTCATCTCGCCTAGAGCTTGTTCCCATTTTCATATGAATAAAAAAGATTATATAAAGAAATCCTGAATATAAAAAGAGGTACTGAACCATGTTTGCAGTGCTGGCAATGTTCCTGTACCTTGTCCTCGAGTTGAGGACAAGCTGCCACCTAAGCAACGAGTAAAAGGACTTTCCCACGCTGTTTGAATTTCACCGAGTACGTTCAGTTGGAACTGCGCTGCATCTCAAGTAATATTCTCGTGTAGGGAGTTACAGAATTCAATAAGTAAAAATACAGAAGACTCAAATTCAATATAAAATAAATGGTCCACAACACTTCACAGTATCAAACTTTTACAAAGAATAAACCATTTGAGGGATTTAACGGGATTTTGCCTCATTACAGGCGGGAGAGAACGTAACAGAAGCCGTTTTAGGCCCCAACAGATTAGGCATGAACCAGCTTCCCTTATCAATGGCTCTCTAGTATTTGATACTGGTCACTCATGTAGCAGATACGTTATTGTTATTAATGAATTACAAGAGGTCTCACCTTCAAACATCTTATCAATATCACCGAGTTATCAGATTAGCTTTTTTTATCATCTCTTCAGTTTTTCTTGACTCATTGAACTTATTAAAACTACGCTAAGATGGAACGACACAAAGCAAGAGAGAACAACATCGCCTTCAAACACCTCGGTCAGACGACACCACTTATGCACATGACAGAACGATGACCACCAAGTCAAGTACTTAATTAAATAAAGATTGTAGGAAGTTCTTGCAAAGATTAATTTTTTCCGTCAAAAATCCAGACAAAAATTCACATTATTTATATTTATATACATATTATATACACACACACACACACACACACACATATATATATATATATATATATATATATATATATATATATATATATATATATATATATATATATGTATGTATTTAAAAATCATAGTAGATGCACGTGACTTCAGTGTATAATATATAATCCCACATTTTCCTGTGGATTGCTTATATATATATATATATATATATATATATATATATATATATATATATATATATATATATATATATATATATATATATATATATATATATATATTATATTATATTATATTATATTATATTATATTATATTATATTATATATATAAGTGCTTAATGACCACAATGCCCTCGTAACTTCTCGATTTCTTCCCACTTTGGACACTTACCATTACTAAGCCTAGCTCCATATGAAGAAAGAAATAAAGATATTCTGGTGCCTGGGCGAGATTCGAACTCACGTCATGGGTATCAGAACGAGGTAACGATAATTACCTGGACAGCACTTGGATCTAGACTAGGTAGTGACGAGTGTTTCCAAAGTGTGAAGAATCAAGAAATTAAGAAGGCGCTTTGGTTATTATACATTACACGCACACACACTTTTCCTCTCTCTCTCTCTCTCTCTCTCTCTCTCTCTCTCTCTCTCTCTCTCTCTCTCTCTCTATATATATATATATATATATATATATATATATATATATATATATATATATATATATATATATAGACATACATACATATATATACATACATACATAATATGCATACATACGTACATATAACACAAGAGTATTGCGGCTTCTATGTAGCGAGGAGCTGAAACTAGGTATATAACTAAATAGAGTACGATCGTAAGTTTAAATACAAAAAGATCCAAAGTCAAAACACCTCAACCAAGTACAAGGAAGGCACTTATAAGGACACACGAATTTCTGCTGCAACTGCGACAACCCGGATATCCATCCTCGTCAGTTCCGACGACCTCGTTCGAATATCAAAAGGGAAGTGAAAAGCCTGGTAGGAATCTCTTAAACAGCGTAATAAAGGGGAGCATAAATAATCCCCAAAAGCCAGTTTTAATCAATACCCATATGAAGTCAAATATGATACTGATTCTGAACTGCGACCCATTCCGTAAGCCTATTAGGGAGATCAGTTCCTTAATTGGGTAAGTCGTAATTCAGAAAACAACAGCAAAGTCGGACTTGTGTTAATATCTGAGATAACTTCAAATCCATTCGGTCTTTACATTAAAGTCTGATAAGTTGAGACCTTAATATACTGTGACTAAGAATATAATATATATTATATATATATATATATATATATATATATATATATATATATATATATATATATATATATATATATATATATATATATATAATGTAGGAAGAGAGACAGAGATAAAAAAGTTTTATATATATATATATATATATATATATATATATATATATATATATATATATATATATATATATCCACACACTTACATACATGACACAAAGACCTGTGAAACTCCACCTCTCAAGTACTCCCTGTGCTTTATTTCTTGCAAATCTCCCAACTCTTTTGGCAACCACAAGAGCCCAGATGACTATCACCCAGTATTCTTGCCATCATACTCCTGATATTCTTCTTGAAGCTTTATACTCAAAGCAACAAAATCTTCTCAGCATAGTTTCAGTGTAAAACAGACTTATAGTATGTATATATGTGTAGCAATACAGACCGTTCTAGACTTCTACATGTACGTTACGCCATTTCAATCTATCTGGTTTCCAAATCTAACTCAGCGTGCCTATTGTCCGATTCGCCTTTTTCAGCCTTTCAATAAATCCCAACTCCGGAGAATGTGCACCGGACACCATTCTTCCTATATATCAGTATTCCTTTCTTTACCTTGTATTATTTCATTCCTTTGTGTAAACTTTCTCCTTATTACTTCTATTTTTCATAATTCAACATGAGCTCATCTCTCAAGATTCATGATGCATTCAGTTAAGAAAGCTCTATAATCTTGTGGCGATTTGCTGAATAAAAATACCCCAACTTCATGTCCTCAATCTTTTAAGATTCTATCGCTGCGCCAATTTCAGCATTCTCTTCCATCTCCACTTACTTAATTCATTACAAAATTCAGAATGTGTGTGAATGTGCCTTGATATTTGTGGATGTAAAAACGTTTCCTGTGTATATAATGTATGTATGTATGTATGTATGTGTGTATATATATATATATATATATATATATATGTGTGTATATATATATATATATATATATATATATATATATATATATATATATATATATATATATATATATATATATATATATATATATATATATATATATATATATATATATATATATATATATGTGTGTGTGTGTGTGTGTGTGTGTATGTAAATATATGCGCGCGCGCTTGTATGAAGAATCTATTGGTCACTTCTTACCAGATACGCACGTAGTATTTATTGGCCACATTGGCCTCTTAACTTTTCGATTACTTCAGATTCTAGAAACACTTGTCTACAAAGCCGAGGACCAAATGAAGATAAATGAAGCTATACTGATGCCCGGCCGCAAATTCCTAAGATGTATCGTAGTGCTGCACCAGCCTCGGTTTGGATCAACTATTCCATTATTAACTTGGGTGTGGGAAACATGATGAGATTATTTTCTAGAAAACTCTATGGATAGTTTTTAAGATATGGCGTCCCGCTTTTTTCAGGGAAAGGTCTTAGTACTCGGTTACATCTCGGGGAAACTGCTGCCCGGCCGAGATTCGATCGGGTCGGAGAATCAGCACGAAGTAGCGATTATTACCTAGCCGGGCATCTGTACAACTTCATCTATCTTCATTTGGTCCTATGCTTTGTAGTGACAAGCGTTTCCAAAATCTGAAGAAATCGAGAACTTTAGAGGGCAATGTGGCTAATAAATACTCCATATGTACCTGGTAAAAGGTGACCATTTGATTACATACACATAGACAATAATATATATATATATATATATATATATATATATATATATATATATATATATATATATGTGTGTGTGTGTGTGTGTGTGTGTGTGTGTGTGTGTGTGTGTACATATATACACATTATAGAGGAAACTTATATTCACAAATATAGAGGAATACAAACATACACACACAAATGTACATATACAAACATACATACATACATGTAATATATAATGTGTATAGATACATACATATATATATATATATATATATATATATATATATATATATATATATATATATATATATATATACACATAGACACAGATAGATAGATAGGTGTAGATATAAAAGTTACGAATATCCCTCAATATCGAATTCACTGAACCATGGGTATATATTACATGCGATGGGAATTATAATTTACAAGTGCATCTCTCCCGATTAACTCAACTGTCTAGTCTATAACTGTATCCAAGCCGAAGGCACAGGTTTGAATCTTTCCTGGGGCAGATGCACTCATCACTAATTCCCCTTGCGTGTTAACTATTTCCAAGGTATAGTGAATTTCATATTTAGTGACGTTTGAAGCTTACTATTTGAGAGCAAAATAAATGTCATATATACATACATACACATATATACAGTATGTATGGATATATATATATATATATATATATATATATATATATATATATATATATATATATATATATATATATATATATATATATATATATATATATATATATAAATATATATGTGTGCGTCAGTTATAGGTATATAATTAACAAATATACTATATAAAATATATTTATATATAGAATCTACTGGTCACTTTTTACCTGATACGTATGGAATTATAATAGCCACAATGATTTTTAACTTCACGATTTCTTCACACTGTGGCTATGCCAAAGACCCAAATGGAAGAATATGAAGAAGTTACGACGTCCGGTGCAGGATTCGAACCCGCATCAGGAATATCCGAACGAGGTCACGTTACACACCTGACCACATGGTCAGGTGGGTAAAGTAATTCGGGTCCGAATCCTGATACTGACGTCAGAATTTGTTCATATTTCTCCATTTGGGTCTGAGGCTTTGCAGTGACAAGGGTATCCAAAAAGTGTGAAGAAATCCTTTAGTACAAAGGGCATTGTGGCTATTACAATTGCATACATACATACATATGTATGTTATATATATAATATGTGTGTGTGTGTGTGTGTGTGTAGTCACAAG
>NC_089752.1:95721557-95789057 GCF_040412425.1 Macrobrachium rosenbergii
TCTCTGTTTATAGAGAGACTATGTATTTGGAATGAATGTAAGAAATTTGAGACATTTGCCCCTGCGGCTAGGTATTGGGACTCTAGTGATTTAATAAGAGAACTGTACTTTGAGTTTATCATACTTGGCTATTTATCTATTTTTGTAATTTTTTTTTTTTTTTTTTTGTTCAATATGTATTCCCGGCATAAGTTACATTATGCAAGTTTTCCTCACCTAAATTTTCCATGGCGCTTTCGCGTTACACTTGAGCATTCACGAACAGAGTCCCACATCCACGCGACTATTGCCGCCATTAAGTCTCAAACATGCAGCTTCTACTATTCGCTTGGATATAAGAATACACCGATGGCTTTCCTCTTTCCTCCTCTACATTTTCTAATACGCCGTAATTCCAACACAAAA
This sequence comes from Macrobrachium rosenbergii, assembly GCF_040412425.1. Classification (NCBI taxonomy): domain Eukaryota; kingdom Metazoa; phylum Arthropoda; class Malacostraca; order Decapoda; family Palaemonidae; genus Macrobrachium; species Macrobrachium rosenbergii. The sequence continues at coordinate 95,721,963 of NC_089752.1, forward strand.
ATCTTTAACTGCTTTCAAAATCTCATCTTGTATACACACACACACACATAGTCGGCACCTTCTACATGGCCTCTATTAATTCTGTCATAAACTTTCTCTACGACTTGTTACATAAAATGTCAGCATAAATCCAGCTGGCTGGTCTCTTTGTCAATAGCTGTTCGGATTCTTATCACGATACGTTGTTATGTTATATTGTACATCGTTTCTGGCTGGTTAGTTTGACACTTTTTAAGAACATAAAATAAATTGTTTGCTGCTTTCTTTGCTTACGAGTATTTTTAGGCGAATAACCAAATAATTCATAGAAAACATATAAGCACTTAGTATAACAGACGCTTCTATGCGTTATGTCAGACTTGTTTTTCACCGCTTTAACTGTAAATATTAATTCTACCATAAACTTTCTCTACGGATATATATATATATATATATATATATATATATATATATATATATATATATATTAATTCTTTAATAAACTTTCTTACGGATATATATATATATATATATATATATATATATATATATATAGCCTCTTATATATAATATATATATATAATACTGCTCTTGCTTTCAAACTAAAATGTCACAATACCTGTTTCATACTAAACATGCGCCGGAGCCAATGGAGGCTCTTACAGTCTAATACTGAAGCTATTCTGCCAAAATCACTCTCGGCCACAGCCCGGTGATGGCCTGTGTTGTTGGCATCTATAGTGGTGACAGACGCACGATCACAGCTAACTTTAAATAAAATAAAATACAATAAAATAAAATAAAACACAATAAATTGGAGGGTGGATGAGGAACATACCAATTTGCAGCCCTCTAGCCTCAGTAGCTTTTACGATCTGAGGGCGGACGGACAAACAAGAAGCCATGCATCTCAATAGTTTTCTTTTACAGAAAACTGAAACTATTACATTCACCTATTCCTTTAGGATATTTCCCCTGCCCACACATACTTTACACAACCTAAGCAGTCACTCAGTCGCAAAACCGCCTTTGCACCACAAAATCTAAGTGACTTTCCATTCTTTGGCCTATTATCTGGCCTGCTTCCTCCTCATCAGTCGCCTCCACAAGCATTCTTATACCACCCTGTCCTTGAGTTGAAGTTCTGTCTCCTTCCTTCTACCTCTATACCTGCTTTCTTTTTATTCCTCACTTTTTTCTTAATTACCCTATCCTCTTTTAGACTATTATATAAAACTGCACCTCAAATGATCTCTTTTCATTTTTTATTCCACTATTTACTTTTTTTATTCCCTCCTCCTATTCTCTCATACCCAGAACACAACCCACTGTCGCCATGACTCCGTCGTGGAATTTTTCAATTTCTCACCTCCAGCTTTTATCTAAGATTCTTCAACTCTGGCTCAAATTTCAAACATTTTCTTATTTTACGCTATTCTCACATCTTTTTATCAATTTCACTCAAATATATTGTTGGCCAAACTGGAACTTATATATATCTTGACAACTTAATGATAAAATTAACTTCCAACCATCCATGTTCTCATCAGTACATCTTCTACGTCCTCAGTATTCTTTTCCTCAATATTTTTGCTTTTCCATATATATATACATCAGTGGAAAACGTATCGCAACGATCTAACCCCTTTGCAAACATTTCCAAAAGTCTCCTTACCCCAATATACTCTAGGGGCTCCATACCTAACAATGCCAACTCCTTCTGTCACTTATCTACACATTTACATCACCTAGCATAGCCACCCTTCCAAATTCTCCAATCCTAGGTAGGCACAGGTTCAGATTTTTCCTAAGATACTTCTTTAGCCTCACGCTTTTCCATTCCTGGGCGATTTACACTCACTTGTAAAGCTTTTCTGTCTGCTGCAACATATTCTACCCATTATATATATATATATATATATATATATATATATATATATATATATATATATTCTAAAGGACCTCATTCAAACTGGATGGTATTTAATGGAGTTTTTATTCAAAAGTTTTTTGAATAAAAACCCATTAAATACCATCCAGTTTGAATAGGTCCTTTAGTAATTCTATAATGCACAGAACAATTGTGTATGTGATAAAGTTAATATATATATATATATATATATATATATATATATATATATATATATATATATATATATATATATATATATATATATATATATATATATATATATATATATATATATATATATATATATATGTATATATATATATGCATACATATACATACACATGTACATATATACTGTATATATATATGTATACATATATGTGCCTGAGAAAAGTTTGTGTGTGTTCAAACTCTTCCCAAATGGCTTCAACTAACCTGCCGGACAAAATTTCTATTTAACTATTTCCTGACTGGCCACTGTGACGTGAAGTGGGGAGGACTTTGAATGAAGACTGCAAAACTGCATAAAATAAACTTGCCTACTAAAGACATGGATTTCAAAAACATTTGCACAATTTTCACCAGCTTTTGTGACTACATTCTTGACATTTTCTAAACCATTATTCAAATGGAAATTGACAGATAATGAGTGAGGTTGTTTTATTACTTTCAGTTTATTTTTTTTTTTTTTTGCAATTCCCCTCAAAACAACCTGAGGGTGCTTGGCAATTGCAATGGGCGACTGGCCAAAAAATGTCAGTTTCCATTAACATCCTTTTTTTAATTATTTCAAAAGGTTACAAGCATTAAAAGATGAAATATGTTTAAAAATTTCCAAAATAAAATTTTCACCCTCACTTGATCCTGTGTTCAGATCTAATATGCATGAGTTAGCTGCAACCCAACATTGGTATTAATGATACTCGGTAACGCTGGGCATTCTGGAAACACACACACACACACACACACACACACACACACACACACATATATATATATATATATATATATATATATATATATATATATATATATATATATATATATATATATATATATATTGTATATCAACAAACAAATATCGTTTAATATAAGAAAGAATCAATATACCCTACCCGGATGTTCAAACTTACTGTCTACAATTGTTTCTAAACCAGACATGGTTTGAATCTGGCAGGCGCCGAAGCACTAATTAATTTTAATTCTCTTTGGTGTCAGTTATTCCCAAGGTATAGTAATTCCAATTTAAACGATATTCGTGAATATAAAAAGGCCCGCATGTATAACTGACAATAATTTATATATATATATATATATATATATATATATATATATATATATATATATATATATATATATATATATATATATATATATATGCATATATGTAAATATATGTATATATATATATATATATATATATATAATATACATATATATATATTAAATATATATAATGTATATACGTGTGTGAATTATTGTCGATTGTACTGTACATGCTCGTCCTTTTTATTCACAAATATCGTTTCAATTTGAATTTGCTATACCTTGGGAATAACTGACACCAAGGGGAATTATAACTGATTAATGCTTCTAATATATATATATATATATATATATATATATATATAAATATATATATATATATATATATATATATATATATATATATATATATATAACATTACGTGTTAATGCTTATATGTACTGCTTACGGTGGTAAATACGTAAAAAAAATACCCTTGAATCCTAAAACATTTTCCACAACACCTGCTAACTTCTAGTCAAACCTACAGCAAGAAACAAAGGGAACCCAGAGAAAAGTATGAGCATAAACAAATTCTTCGATGAATCAGGACGCTAAACTCCCACTTCAAATGGAAAATTGGTATACATTTCAACTTCCCGAATGCAACTGTTCTGAAAAGGTTTACATTATGTACATTTTCAGAGTTTGGGACAAGTCCAGTAGAGCCTTTTCACAATCAGTGTAGTAAACTACTTAATACGTGGACAAAAAGTTAATTACTTCTGAACGAATGATAAAGCGAATATATAACACTAAAGTTCTAATTAAGATGCACATGCCAGTAGAAGATTCCCAGTAATGTTTTGCGTTTAATTAACCTGTAAGGCTTGCAATAACTTGCACAGCGCACTGTGTACTTATATATGACATTTAAGAATATATACTATAGTGTTAGTATAGTAGTTATACTAGAGCATATTGTTTTGACAGCGAATATTTTGTCTCTTGAAATACATTCTTTCTTAGCATTGCAGGTAGGCTACCTTCTTTTTCATGAATGTAAGGTTAACATAATTATGTTTCAGTGACTCCCCAACAATAAAGCTCACACAAACCAGATGTCACACGTGTAAGGAGACATTTAACTAAGCATTCCTACCGAACAGAGCAAACTTTCTTGATACATAGGCAAATGAATTTCTATCAATCACTGGCCCTCACCTCTTGTTTCAGAGTCGCTCGAGCACTCTGGATTTATGGGAGGCAGAAGCTGGCTGACAATATCGCTTTCTTCTGGACTCAGCTCGCAAGCAGTAACCGAAACCGAGGGAAGGTTTCCAGTGGCCGGCGAGGCTACTACTGCCGCTCTTCCGCTTGCTACGGCGCTCTGAACTACCGAACAGGAGTAGGAAGTAGCAGCATTGTTCTCCAAAGACCCCGAAGATGTCGACGGTAACTGAGGATAGGCGAGCGCCCAAGACTGCGACGGAGGCGCACTGGAAGATGGATGGTTGGTGTACAGAGGGTGATGATGGCTGGTCACAGCGTGGCTGTTGCTGACTTTGTCACTGGCGCTGTTTGCCTGCACCTGCGTCACATCAGGGGGCTTGGGAAAAAGCATCCTCTTGGCTGCTCCTATGTTATGAGGATACACTAACGCAGCAGCTGCTGCTGCCGCTGCTGCGGACGGATATGGATGATGATGATGCTGAGGCTGGGAGGGAAAGTGCTGAGGCGTCGGACGTATGGATCCCACCACAGAACCACCGTAAAAAGGCCTCGTGGTGGGACGAGTGTGGTCCAAAATATCCTGGTACCTCTCCGGGTGGTGGTGTTGGATGTGTTTCCTCATGTTAGTGGTGTTCGTGTAAGCGCCAACGAATGAGCACAAGTGACAAATGTAGTGGCAGTTATCCATCATGCCAAAATACCGCCACACCCTCGAAGTCCTCCGGGTGGAGCCCACGAGGGGCGCCGCCACACCTGACATCTCCATAGCACTCGTGGCTACCTGGTCACCTGTATCCACTGCATTCATCCCTCCTCTAGCCATATGCGGGGGCCCTCCCATGGCATCTGTCGAAACGGGAGGATGGGCATGGAGTCCTTCGTTATCCATAATTGAAGTTTTGTACTGTTAGGATGCGATCTTAAACCGTCAAGTTAAATTAAAAGTTTACTGTGAACTCAAAACTAAAAATTCAAATTAATAGTACACTATGAACTTGAAATTATAGTGGAATTAAAAGTCCACTATGAACTAATAATTGAGAAGTGGATTTAAAAGTTCATTATGATCCTCATCACACGTGACAGAAACTATTTATCAAAAATTTTATTTTTCGGAACACCTTTTAAATACTGCACAATTTTACTTTATTTTCAAACTCAGAACAAAACTCGAAACACCTAACGAAATTAACCAAGTTTCGAATAAAAGTTGTCACTGAACGAGTGATCTGTCACACTCACTACGATCACATGGGCACTTCGTGACGCTCGAACTTACAACTTGTTTTCAAGTTTCATTTTTCCTATCACTGGCACATCACGTTCTAATCACTAGAAGCATGGAAGAACAAAAGTGTACGAGTCCCAAAGTCACTTGTTCCTTGTACGTTAATAGTAGGCAAATATCTTTTTCCAATAACATTCAGCAAGGCTTGTGCAAATGATGAGAAGCAAAGCTCATTACAACCCTTGGTGTCTTTTTTTTTTCCAAGAAACAGAGAACTACTCTAATACCGTCGATACTCGTCCAAGAGAACCACAACGCGGCCAATCCAGGAGAAGCAACGGCAACGTTTTTGGCACTTGGGGGGAGGAAATGAAGAGGAGAAACAAAGCGAGGGAGTAGCTTGTTACTTTCTCTCAGCACATGCTTCCCTGTCGGAACTCCTTTTGCGTTTGAACACTCGAAATGCGTCGAAGCGCGGCGGATCGGTTACCGACATCAATTTGTACTATCAGGAGAGGACTTTAGGGTGAAAACTCGCTCTTCCAGAGATCAGTCAAAACTTTCAGATCAACAGCTGATATCAGGGAGGCACCGACTTTCAGTTATTTCAGGAAAAAAAGTGATCGATTCAAACTTCATTTCTGTGACTAAAGAGCTAATAAGTACACTTGACAGCGGTGAGCTGGTCATAGAAAATGACTTCTTGCCTCGTCATCCAAGGATCTCATAATCAAGAGGTCGCCTTCTAATGGAGATGTGACAGAACTTGAGGAGGCCTAAGAAGTAAGTGGTGGCACTAACGGCTTACGTCGCAGACGATAGTAGTTGTTGTAATACTAATAGTAATTAGGAAGGCGTTGGTAGCATCGGAACTGGTGGTAGTTGCTGTAGTGGTAGTGGTAATGGTGAAGATGATGGCAGTGTTGGTGGTGGTGGAGGAGGAGGAGGAGGAGGAGGAGGAGAGGGGTGGAAGTGGTCGACACCAGTGTAGAAGAGCGAGTGAGGCTGGTCCTCTGATACCCCAACCCCTGATATCTGATATCGACCGATACTGAGTTTGCTGCTCCTACTGCTGCTGCTGCTGCTGCTGCTGCTGCTGCTGCACCCACAAGCCTACCTCCGGCCACGGATTCGACTTCGGGTGCTCGAACGCCTTCTTACTTCTTCCTCGCACAGGAACCTCTGCCGTGCTCTCGCCTCGCGGGCTCCTCAAACGCCGAGCATGGGACGGGTCGTCGCCTGCAGAATGGAATTTTGGGCGTCCTTGATGAAATTTTCGAGCGACGCTGCGAAGTTGCTCGGATCCCACACCATATCTTCAAACCGTCGGCAAAGGTTCTAGGCAGAAAATATGTACTGTGGGAAAGCGAGGTGGCAGTGGAGAAGAACAGATGAGGATGCGGTGCAATACGGTGCCATCCCACGTCGGGCGGAAAGGTCGACCGTCCTGAGACCCACGGGAGGGCCAGACACCCATAAGGGTCGGCAGAGCTTGAGAAGTGTTGCGGCGCTATCTGATGGTGGTAGTTGATAATGGAGCTGCTGGTGATGCTCGCTCAGTTGTACGATAAGAGAGAGAGAGAGAGAGAGAGAGAGAGAGAGAGAGAGAGAGAGAGAGAGAGAGAGAGAGAGATAAGAGCTGAAAGAAAAAGATAACCAGCACTGGGATTACGGGAAACATTGTTTAAAAAAAAAAATTTACCCTTTCTGTGAGATCAAGGAAGCTTCCTCGAACATGTTTCCTCGATGTGGGTACTCGAAGCAAAACGTCAGTGGAATAACATTTCTTAAAGGCAGGGAAAAACGAGGGATAAAGAACAACCAATGACTCTGCCCATGAAAAACTCAAACAATGAATGAATATCGATAAGGCTAATGAATGAAGCGAGGCTGTGAATGATACCTGATTAGACGTGACATCCATTGATATCACAACCGGGTTTTATATACCACTGCCTGATACAACTGATACTCAAGTGAGTGAGATTACAAAAAGATTGTGATTTTAGTTTTCTTCCTTGTAGATGTAGTATCTTGAGTGGTTTAAACCTTATCCTAGGTTGTAGATAACGCAAAACACAGGTAAATAGATGAAATAAGCAGTTCTCTTTGCTATCAGTTGTAAACAGACCAATGAAGACCAGCGGAAAATTTTCTACCGACCTTACGTTTCACCTTTTGTCAGAGGACCATTCTCTAGGTAACAATACTAACGGAAATGTCACTTAAATATATTCAACTCATAAACCATTTATTGAAACCAAGTTCACACAAGAGTAATAAAGTTACAAGGATAAAAAGCGATTACAATTTCCCACTCAAATTCAACTGCTGTATTATCCTTCCTTTGTCTTCACAACTAACTCCCTTCAGTTTTCGTAGGAAACCAAATAACTCTCAAATTAAAGTAATCAATCCAAACGCATAAACTAAAATGGCAAATTTTTAACATTCTGTTTCTAACGAGCTGAAATCTGTCAAGTTACTTTTGTTTCATATCCTAATATTATGGTCTGCAGGCCGCTATTTTTACTTAAAGGCACATGTGGTACAGGTACCTTCATACCTGGATTAACCCGGTGTATCATAATATTACATATAATGTACTCAACATTTTCTACGTGAGGACTACTTTTCATTTTTTTATCTATATTAATACGTCATTTTCAAATGGCTTTTTGTCTCATATTTCTCAGCATTAGGATAATGAATGAAAAGTAAGTGTGTGTGTGTGTGTGTGTGTGTGTGTGTGTGTGTGTGTGTGTGTGTGTGTGTGTGTGTGTGTGTGTGTGTGTGTGTTACCCTGATACACCTTACTATTCACCTTTCCACAAGATGATAATTCTAGTAATATTTAAAGTGAGGGCACACCATCGTTGATCACAAACTTCCCAAATCAAAATTTTTCCATGAGATTTTCTTAAAATGTAAACGATTTTCTTACGAAAAGGTTTCCGTTGCCTCACTAAAACACCAATTAATTTGGTGCACAATCTTCTTAGATGTTCCAGAAAATTTACCTCTCACAGCAAGTTACCTAGTTCCTCATCTTCCTATAAAGGTCTCTTTTACAGCATCACTTCATCTAGTTCTTAACTCTTAAAATTCTCTAGCTTCCTGAAAGGTGTCTTCTACAGGATTAATATTAATGAAAATGAATATTACGAATACCATTACTCATGAATTTTGTGCCCTTGTTACAAGCAGGGCTCCAGCGATATCTCAGACTAGCGCTAAAAAATCGAATTCGCAGCCTCATGTGAAGTGTGGAATAAACTGTCACGAATTTCGTTGGAATCAAAGATAATGAACTGCAGTCCACAGCACTAAGCAACTTCGCAATCGTGGCTGAAAATATTTCAAGATTAAAGCACACTTTTCATAGCCAGCTCCCAATTGGCAAATCCACATTAACTGGCAAGCACAGGGATTCCTTGGGCCCAGAATGCATCATAACAGAACTCCAGTTTCACTCTTGAGCATGACCTTGATGTAATCTGAATACGTCATAAAACACTGTCTACAATGGTAATGATTAACTGAATCATTAATGTTCAAATTTCTAAGATAACTATAAAAGCATTTTACTATATTAATCTTACCCTATGACTCTGCAAACCTTACGGAGTGTTACTCTCTGCTAAACCTCATGATATTACACAAACCCCATGCTACAGTATATATATATATATATATATATATATATATATATATATATATATATATATATATATATATATATATATATATATATATATATATATATATATATATATATATATATATATAGTATATATATATAATATATATATATATATATATATAAATATAAAGTCTTTTAAAGCAAATCAAAGTCCTTCAAAAAAAGGCATCGTGCTTACCCCATACAAAAAATGGGAAAAAGCACGTTAAAAAAAGAATATATATATATATATATATATATATATATATATATATATATATATATATATATATATATATATATATATATATATATATATGTGTGTGTGTGTGTGTGTGTGTGTGTGTGAAATAATGCATACCTAAAATTGATGTATACGGACAGAGGGCTATTTTTCAGTCACGATAGACACGAGATATCAATAAATCCTGTACTGAGATTGACTTTTATTGGCGCGGAGATGCCAACTAGCGTAATATCAAAAGCATGTTTCGTTATCACTCATTAAACTAATTCGGGTTCTTTGAAGATTCCGCGATTCAAATCTCACGATATCGAATATCGCCTACTTTATCTTCCTCTGGCCCCCCACCCCATCCTAGCACCTTGGGTATTTTCTTCCAGGACTACCTGCCCTAACTTCCGACCTTTGGGGCATTTGGGCACTACGATAGTACACGAGTTCACGTCAGGCATCATCGGATATCAAGGCAGCGTGGCATTCTAATATCGTCTGTCACTTCGGGTGCTGTTATCAATGTAATCAGTCTTTTCTTTCAGGCGGCCTTATGGGAAGGTCTCAGAGAGAGAGAGAGAGAGAGAGAGAGAGAGAGAGAGAGCTTAGTTTCCCAAATCCTCCCACTAAATTTATCGTCTCAACTTGGTTTCTGTCTCTTGAAATTCACAAGAAGTGCGACGTCGCTATCACAGAACTATATACCTACACTGCTTGGAGTTCCCAGAATATCTCTCTCTCTCTCTCTCTCTCTCTCTCTCTCTCTCTCTCTCTCTCTCTCTCTGCGCGAGAAGTTTTATCAATCAATGATACCGATTCCCGCTATCTCGGCGCCACTCCAGATCAAAATGTACTCGAGAGGATGCGATAAAACAGCCCAGTATAATCGGGGGATTGGGGATGGGGAGAGACCCCTCACAACCAGACAGGCTTCCACCTACATCGTGCGGCACTACTCTCCAGCTGTAAAAAGAGTTTTTCGTTATCAGCACTTCTCTAAATAACAAACAAAGGATTATTAGTAAGGCTTCACTATTTTTCTAGATCCAGAACGACGAAGCCCATTTTTCGAGCTTTCATGCAAGACGAAAATATCTAATATCTGCACTCAAAAGAGAAAGCCAACATAAAACATTCAATTTCTCTACCAAATAGCAAAACAAAAATCCATTTGTACTGCAATATTCCCAATAAATACACTTCAATCCCTTACCCGACACCAAAGAGAGAATTACATTACTTATCTAGCACTGCAATATTCAGTTTCAATAAGACCAAAATACGCGCGAGTTGAAATCACCACCGGTTCTTAATAAAGGTAATGGAAAACACTATGGATGTACTGACTTCATTAATTATCACGAAAAATACCAAAAACTTTGACAGATTGATGCACAAAAAGCTCATTTTCGCTACCATGGCATTTGGTGGTTTATGATGAGGTATTTCATGAAGCAGGTCTCCTGCTGAATCGTTAGTTTTATATTGGTAAACAATTAGGTTTCTTGTCATACTGTGAATAAGCAGAGCGTTTCTCTCTCTCTCTCTCTCTCTCTCTCTCTCTCTCTCTCTCTCTCTCTCTCTCTCTCTCTCTCTCTCTCAGCTGTTCAGTCTGCCAATGAATTCATGAACTCACACTTGCCTGTGATTTTCCTTTTGTATTGGCAAATCCAATATGAAAAAGCTTTTAAAAGCGAGTTTTAAAAGTTAAACTGACTATTTTTCCTTTGATTTTCCAACGAATCTTGAGGAGGAACACTGGCAAAGTTTGAATGCAAACCCAGTCCCGATACTCTCTACTGCAGTTCCTACAAGACATGACGTGTGTTGATCTCGGTTTAAAAAAGAATAAAAAAAAAAACAAAGCTCCTTATTGCTTTCATCTTGAATTACTCACTGTTAATTTCTTTTATAATTTACCTAACTACTGTGCATTTCACGAAGTTTTGTTGCCAGACTTTTCACCATAATTCACCAGAGTAAACAGACTACAAGATCGACCCACAATTTATGGTGAAACCTCACAGACTATCAAACAGGGTTTTTGTAATTCTCCTAAATTACGGCGTTATTCGGTTAATTTCGGAATCGGCGCATTCCTTTTCTTTCTTTAACGTCCTCTAAGCAACCCGACACTTGAAATGACCTCTACTTATATTCGTGTTAATATTTTAAGATTTGCAAAAATATTTCGTAATAATTCTGACTAGGTGCACCAGACAAGCTAAGAATTTTCCCTTCCCTAAGTCAACTCTTTGCATGCCAGATGACATCACATTCTTCCAGGTACGATTTAATTAGTAAATATAGATGTTTAGCTACTTTGGTATTTGGTCAAAAGTAATTTATGATTACACTTAATATATCTTTAGAATATCGGTCCTGTTAATTTAACTGGCAACGTCTCTGGAACATTAGTGTTTGAACTTGTCTCCCTTCGTACGCATTTTGCAGCCAAACACAGCCTGTTTTCTTTTTTCATGGGAATTCACCGTTTAGTCATTATTTAAAAAATCTCGTCAAACATTTTTCATGCGGACACAGCATCGTTTTAACTATCACTTAAAAAATATTCGCGTGAACTCACCATCTTTCCCTCATTTGTATGGAGTAACAAAAAGGTATAAAGCAAATTTACCGGTCAGGCCAACTTTTACCTCCACTGATTCTACATCATACAAATTAGAAAACACCTTGTTGATGTTCTCAATCCATTTGCTGGCACCATATCTGAGGCCAATATAAGGAACCATGTAGACTCGATGAATTAAATATTGGACACATTAATATCCACTGAAGTCTGCTGAATTTTTATGGGATACCACTGAGTGTCGATAGCTAGGTATATAACTTTCTCAAGAGCACTTTAATGGGAAAAATACAAATTTAAATTTTATGTGAAATTTTACTATCAAAATTTTAGTAAGATTATTGGCAACCCTTTATCTCCAGTTGTAAGCAATATGTATATGACTTTTTAGAAGCAGAACATTAAGCAAAATATAATGTGGTTCAGGCATGTTGATGGCAGCTTAATATGTTCTTTGACGAATTAAATATATTGATCACATCAACAATATTCATTTTGGAAATGAAAAATGACGGAAGTCTACCCCATTTTTAATTGCGTATTGTACATTAGCAGCAATAAGATTTTTATTACAGCGTGTACAGAAAACAACCAATATTTCTGCCTACACACATTTGCATTCTGGTCAAAGCTATAAAGTAAAGAAATCAGTCTTCCCACAAGAGTTTTTAAGTGCTTGCCATGTGTAACCCTGAGCATAGTGATGATGAAATGATGATGAAATCAATCTAATTAGGGAAATCGGAAAGAGATTAAAATGTCCTGATTATGTATTAGGCAATAAATTAAGACAGCAAAAAGGACTTTTCATGATAACCGCAACAGGGAAACATAACATGAAAAAAACATGCTTGTAGTAACATATACTAAAAATTTCAAAGATGTTCCTCATGCCCTTGCGAAGTTTCAAAATAAAAGTTGTATTTAATGAAAATAACATAATGAAAAAAGCACTTAAAAAGAAGGCTCCGTGTACACCAAATCCCATGCAAGCCATGTAACAATATAGGTCAGACTGGAAAATTATTGGAAAAGAGAACAGATCATTAAAAATGTATATGTATGGGAGAAGTGCAAATTTCATCAAGTTAGTGAAAACACGCATGCCATTACTTGGACAGGAGCTAAAAAGATAGTTTATTTGAAATATATACCGGAAAGATATACCGAACCCACTTTTACAAAAGAAAGCTTCGATGAATACGAATATCAGGCAAGGATAGTTGACCTCGGTCTAACAGCAAAGATGTGAGGTACCTGCATAGGTCTGTATATGGAGAAATGACCTACTGTAGGATGACAGAGTTTACTGCTTCGCCTTCTTCCTACTTAAAAGGTGTGAAAGTTTATCCAATCGTCTTATGTTCATTTGTACTGTCACCCCAGCATACTCGTATATACTGTAAATTTCTACTGCTATGTATCTGTCCTTGTGAAGGCGTCTTTGAAAAAAGAAACTTCAGAATGTACTTCCCGTGTACCATTTTTCCATAATAGAATGTATATATATATATATATATATATAGAGAGAGAGAGAGAGAGAGAGAGAGAGAGAGAGAGAGAGAGAGAGAGAGTGCAGTTTGGGGGGGAAGGGCTAGGAAAGCTGATTTGGGAGGGCTGGGCAGGTCCTTGTCAGCTTGGGAGCTTTCGTGACTGTTACTGGCTCAAAAGCAACAGCCCCATATAGAATGTTACTGCACGTCGGCTGTATATTGCATGGGGGGGAGGCCAGGATAAGCTCGCTCTGGGAAGTGTAATATATCTGTTAGATTAAGCTCCTACGCTAACCAAATCATCCCCCTTTCACTTCCTCCCATCTCCCCCACCTCCAATGGATAACTCCGACAGTAACCATAATGGTATGAGTGCTTCAATTTGCAAACAAAACAAATACAAAAAATGTACGCTAAATATAAGAAATTAACTTATTTCCAGATGTCGAAGATACTCCAACCTCGAAGGCGCACACCACTTTTGACTAACAGAGTTCTGAAAACAATAATTTGGTGGCAAAGTTCCCAGATTGATTGCTTTGCTTTGGTTGGTGTGCTGCGCACATTCGACTGCCACAGCATACTGAGTTTTGTCATTTCTTTTTTACTTCATTTATTAAATAAATACTTTAATCTTGATTTTAAATTAATTGATTTTAATATTAAATAAGCTTTCCTGACGGTGACAACCATCCCATGGATGGCATTCGAGAGTGGCTAGGCAATGGTGGTGGCGATGACGTAGCTGCTAGTGAGATGGAGAAGGAAGCCCTTAAAAATGACATGTATTTATATGTATATATATATATATATATATTATGCCATATAATATATATCAATATGTATACTGTATAATATATATATATATATATATATATATATATATATATATATATATATATATATATATATATGCATAAAAAAAAATATGTGTATGTGTTTCAGTATAACTCTGGAATGCACTCAGCACTTTCAACCAAACTTGGTATACATATGACTTACTCTCTGGAAAAGAATACTGTGGGGGTAAGGCATCCCTAGCACCAAAGGGCATCAAAGGGGCGGGGGTGGGAAGGGCTTCCTGAAATGGAGCTGGTTCTGCCCATAGACTTAGTAACTAAATAAACTCTGCAGGTTTACCATACCTCATTTCGCTATACATATGACACTATCTGGAAAAGAATACTGTGGGGGTAAGGCATCACTGGCACCAAAGGGGATGGGGGTGGAAAGGGGGTGATATGTAAAAGTAACCAAAAATGTCAGATATTACTGTTTAATCCATAGTTTTTAAGGTAGCTGAAATGAATAGTGACAGTCCTGATGTCCTTTGAAAAATAGAATGGGTGAAAAATACAATGTCTAATCAGTAATTTTCAAGGTCGCTGGGGTGAATAGTGACACTCCCAATGCCCATTAAGTCCAAGTTCCCTGATAGGAATGGGGGTGAGAAGGGGTTAAATATAAAATATCAAAAATGTTGGGCAATGAAACTGAAGTGACTAACTTAACAGGAGAGAGAGAGAGAGAGAGAGAGAGAGAGAGAGAGAGAGAGAGAGAGAGAGAGAGGCGAGAGAGAGGAAGTGAGAGAGCAGATGGGTTGTTCGAGAGAGAGAGAGAGTTTATTGCTTGTCATTCAGTTTTCCTGGGCAGCGCCAGGTTGGTCAGCTAGTATATATATAAATGTATTATATATGTTATTTATAATTAAATATATCATATATATTTTATATAATATATATATATATATAGATATACATATATATATATATATATATATATATATATATATATATATATATATATATATATATATATATATATATATATATATATATATATATATATATATATATATATATATATATATATATACAGTATGTGTGTGTGTACCTATATGTATAGAGTCGACCCCCTGTATTCGCAGGGGTTAAGGACCACAACCACCTGCGAAAACTTAAATCTGCATAAAGTTGTTACCTCCCTCTAAAACGCTTATAACTGCCTATTTTAATGGATCAAACACCAAATATACCTAACACTGAAATTCTTATAACTGCCTATTTTAATAGTTTAAATACCAAATACACCTTAAACTATCATCCTACACCAAATATACCTTAAACTATTATCCTAAAACACTTTAATATTATTTCAAAGTCATCTTACAACATTACCCTTAAAAATATATGGCTTACAGCTGTAAAAACTAATCAAGTCCCCCCCTATATTCAGGCACAGCCATTTCTCTCATACAGTATTCAAGCCGTCCCATTTCCTTTTTACTGTAGATAGGTGAAACATTGGAAATTCACAAGTAGAGTTAAGTGCTGTACCAAAATATTTAAATATGCATTATAAAAATACATTTAATTGATAACTTGCTGTGTTTACATTAATATTAATATATGAAAATTAATAAACCATTTTTTTATCATAAAAAATGTAGTCACAAAAATAACATAAAAATACAGTAATCAGCGAATATTGCTGTACGAAAAAATCCGTGAATTGGTGGATTTTCCGCAATTTATTTGGATTTGCTTTCCACAGAAAAATCTGCAACTAACTGAAGCCACAAATGCTGAACTGCAATATAGCAGGGTGGGGGGTTGGGCCACTGTACATACATACATACATACATATATATACTATATAACAGACAAGAGGAAAGCAAAGCAATACAGATCATAAAAATTGCATGATCAACAATAAGAATGAAAGAAAAACTAAAATACAATTTCTGTGATTTTCTATAAAAAATTAATTTGTTTAAACTTTCACACTATTGCAATGCCGCATACGTTTTCTCAATGTCAAACGTTTTCTCAATGTCAAATGTATGTAATGATCACACTTAATTTTATTTTTGTGGACTCAGAGAAATAGCTACATCTAAGTTTTTCCAAAAAGAGAAAGCAAGAAAATACTGTGGGGACAATGAAATAAACTTTGCTTAACCTAAGTTTTAAAAAACACATGTGAATCATTCAGTGTGACTATAATAATAATAATAATAATAAGCGCTTCCGCATTACCTTAAGTCATCTAACACGTTATCATTCCTTCAAAAAGTTGCTTATAACATACTTGTAAAAAATGCAATCACCACATTCTTTTCTGGTAAAGACATTAAAAGTCTGAACGTCGAAAATCAATAGCAAACTACGACATCTCATCCTCCTCTTACCTGGTGGCAAGGAGAGGTTAACCATGGCCAGCATCTTGTTGTGTCCCTCTTTCAGTACTATCCTGTTCTCCTCTTCCTTTGCTATCTCTAACTCCATTGGGTGCTTGTTACGCATATGTTTAAGCATGTTTGAAGTTGAGTTACTAGTGGGGTCCCAAAACATGGTGTGACCGCAAATGGTACATACAGTCCGGCGCCTCTCCTCAGAGTCGAACTCAAAGTAGAGCCACACAACTGAGGCTCGGCGAGGGCGCCTCAGATAATGCTGGCGACCTCCTGCAAAAGGGTCATGGTGCTTCTCCTGTTCTCTAGGTTGAGTCTCTTTGTTTGACTTTGGTGATGCCAGTTTTGGCATTGCTTAACACGTCAGTTACACAATTCACTACAGTTCTCAAAAGTGTGCCAGCAGAACGTTGGCAACAGTTGTTATTTACCAACTAGTTTACAAAAACTATCCATTAAAATAAACTACTGTATATACTTTGTGATGATGTGCAAATCATGAATTTCCATAATGCTGGTTTAACATTTCAAAAAGGGAAAAAATGGAATCACTACATTTCCAATGCGCTGCAGAAGTGCAAAACATAATTATAAATTAAATATATTCAATAAATTGAGAAAAAGACACGTTTTGCCAAAATGAGCATTCACTGATTCTATTCACTTTTTTCTATCATCAGTTCTACTGTACTTCAATTCCCTTCCAAATTTCCAATTTAAATTTCAGTTCCATTAAAATCGCTGTTACTCCATCTGGCATTATATCCTAACAACTGTAAAAAAATAAACTTTGTAGACAAAATGCCTGAAACACAAATGCTACTCAGAAAACAACACAGTAAGTACAAATAAGAAATTTTCATCTACTAGAACACGGGACATTTCAGGCTGAAGAAGTACACTACGTGGATGAGAGGGTTGCCTGTTTCAGTTCTTAAAATTCTTTATCTGATCAATAAACAGTTCATAGAGAGGTAAACCTGGGACAGATCCTAAATCCTTTGAACAGGTCAGTCACAAATTCACTGGGACAGATCTTAGGTCCTTTGAACAGGTCAGCCACATGTTCATAGAGCTACACCTGGGCCAGATCTTATGTCCTTTGAAGAGGTCAGACACAGACATAAAACAAATTAACTAAATCTTGGCTCTGATCTGGACCCAAATTCTAATGGATGTATCAGTAACCCATCATAAAACATCTTCAAAAACTTAAGATTGAAATTTACAATGTGGCAGCTTGTGCAACTCAACTGACAGATCCTGTACATGCAAAACCTCTTCCACCAGTGGTTACTTCACAAAACAGAGAAGGAACCTACAGTAGTTGCAAGGTTTCTTGGGTAACAACTTTCGTAGAAAACTGTCCCTGTCATTTTACAGCAAATTTATAACATTCATAATTTCACATCAATGATCAACTCCTTGTGGAAAGGTTTCTTTGCATAGTATTTCTAATCTGGGTACTAACCCAGTACTAATCTATTACTTTCATATTCACACTAGTTATCAAAACCATTTATGTCAATATATCAAATTTCAAAGATATTTGTATTTTTCCTAGGTATACAATCCAGAGCCTTTTATATAGGAGTATCCTTCAGCATGAGCTGGAAGACAGTTGTTGAACTTGGTAATTAGGTCATTAGCTAAGTGGTGGAATATCTCTTGCTTGACTATCCTCACCAAACACTTTTTCCCTTCAGCCTCACTGACAAAGCAGGGTGGTTGAGGTGAGAGTAAGATGAAAGGCTCTGGTCAGTATACCTATAAAGAATACAAATTACTTTAATTACAGGAATATAAACCAAAGCCTTTTACACTGGAAACTCGCTCTTTAGGTAGGAGGTCATCTCTGACAACTGACGAGTTGAATCCCAAACAGATATGATGCAATTCCAGTAAAGATTGCAAACAAGGAATGCAATGACTTCTGTAACTCCTACTTGGTCTGGCATAAGGATGACAGAGCAGTAGGGTCCTGGGCCTGACAGAAGGTGCAGAGAGCCTCACCCAAATAAGATAACAACTGGAGAAATCCCCATTGGGAATTCAAGTCAGAAGGAGCTAATTCTGGCTAACAAAATTGACTGGTTCAGAATACGGCTTTTACACTGGCCCCCATCCCTCTTTCTCTTAGGCAAGAGTGGAGGTAGATGCATCTCAAAGACAGATTTCTAAGACTGAGCCTAAAGTATAGTTACCTGTATCTAGTCTGATCCCATATGACACTTCAGCCTAGATGCTACTCCTAAAAGGAGAAAGGAAAGACATATCAGTCACTCTACATTCACAACCCCAAACTTACACTGAGGAAAAGTACCTGGGCGAGATACTTGCCTGTCCATATGGAGCTGGATGCTTACACAACTTGTTGATTTGCCACTGCAGGTCCCAAGGGTAAGGTATCCCTCAAGTAGAATGAGGTAAAGTTTTTCTGACTATGCCAGACACCTGCCCTCATGAGCTTGCAAACCAAGAAGTTCCTCCAAAAGATCATGGGAGGCCTCATGCCCCTGACTTCATGGGCTCTCGCACAAGTAGGATGGGTGACATCCTCCTCAGAGGAGTCATAAGTGCATTTGATTTTCCTCACAAAGCCAGATAAAAAGGTATCCCTAGACAGCTCCTTCTTATGCTTGCCTGTAACAATGAAAAGGTGCCAATATTCTGGACAAGGAGCAAAAGCCCTTTTAAAGTAGTATCCTACAGCTTGCATCAGCTTGTCTGGATCACCACCAATGAAGTCTTGGAGAGAAGGGATCAGAAAAACTCTCAGATCTCTTGTCAGGACTGGCTGATTCTGAGTTTTTACCGCAAATTCAGGAATGAAAGAAAGAGAGGGCCAACCCTCTGAATGCCAGACTAGTTGAGAAAGGCCACATAAATCCCCAACAGGCTTGTCAAGCTCTTGAGAGTGAGCTCTTGGTCTAATGCTTCCCCTGGGGGGTTCATAGGGTATCTCATTTAGGATATGGGGGACGAGAGATCACATCCCACTGAGGAGGATAAAGTTCTCAAGGAGGACAAGACTTTTCAGCTTCCAGGGTCTCAGGGTCTCCAGTCTGAAAACCTGGCTCAAAGCTGAGCAATACTCATTTACAGTGGAGGTTGAGAGGAGCTTATCTCGACAATGGTGAACAAGAAAGTTTGTGGCCTGCTGAACAGACACTCCAACCAGAGAGACCCCTTCTATGACACCTATTGCTTTTCTTAGTACATGTTCACTGAGGAAGGACAGCAATACCCAGACTTCTTCACAGTCCTGTGAGAAAAACTCTCTCTCTCTCTCTCTCTCTCTCTCTCTCTCTCTCTCTCTCTCTCTCTCTCTCTCTCTCCTGTTAGATATGCTCAGTAACCTCATAGCATGAAGCTGAAGGGAGTGGACTGCTACTGCTTTGTGGTACCCCTGAACATATGGCTGACAAAGAAGAGTGGGGCAAGTGGGCCAAGGGGGAAGCCCTATTTCAGTGCCATAACCAGGTGAGTCAGCAGATCTGGGCTGAATGGTGGAAAGGAGTAAACATCCAGATAGTCCTAGGGGTACTGGCACAAGTCTTTCATTCCCACCAGGGATCTAGGGCCTGGAGAACAGAACACCGGCAGCTTTTATTTAGCCTAGTGGCAAACAGGATGAGAATAAAGGGAACCCTATAGCTCAAACACCCTCTCCATATGCAAAGGTGTAAGGACCACTCAGTCCCCACAACCAACCACTTGCCCCTGACAACTGAACTGGTCTGCCAGAAAGTTCTGCTTGCCTGAAAAATATCAGGCTGACAGCTTACCAGCATGGTGAACTGCCCACTCGTGCATCTGCAATGGTAAGCTGCAGTTAGAGAAAGACCATCACTCCTTGCTTATTAACATATGCCATTACAGTTGCGTTGTTGTTCATCAGAACTACTGAATACCTACTGACTGTTCCTGAAATGTTTGCAGGGCTAGCAACACTGCCTGCATTTCTAGAACATAGATATACAGATCAGATCAGGTGTTTCCTGTGCCCATATATGTGAAACATAACAATTTTTTCAGGTGTGTGCCCAAGCCCTTCTTCAATGCATCTATAAACAGGTGTATTTCAGGAGGAGGAGAATTCACAAAAATCCTGCAAATAGGTTCCCTTTGTCAAGCCACCATGCTACATCCACCTAATCTCTTGAGTTAAGGCAAGGCTTGAGAAGAACAACCTTTCAAAGTAGAATTCGTTGGTTATGCTGGGACAGGAGCCTGTTCACTCAAGTTTTTAACACAAAAACTCTTGCCACTCCCAAGTCTATGAGTGTGCCCGGGTACTTTGTTTGCTGCAACCATGACAAAATGAGATTACAAGGTCTCTGTCCTGAAGCCAACGCATCTCGGAGGGAGCCAAATTGTCCAGTAACAGAGCAAGTGTATATATACCCTGCAAATGGGTTGAAAACAAAACCAAGATGAAAACAAAGCAGAGGGCTTTGAACTGGTAAGCAGTTCCATTGCAGGCATAGCAGAGGTACTATCAAGTTCTGATGAATAGATACTGGTAAGTATGCATCCTCCAAATCCATCAAAAGTATGAAGTAGCCCTCTCTAATAGAATCTAGCACAAACTGTGCTGTTTCAATATGAAGCAAGTCTGCAACACAAACTCATTCAACAGTATCAGGTAGATGGCTTGTCTCCAGCTCCCAGTCACCTTCTCCATTTGGAATATTGGTCCCCTATGACTTCTACAGCACCTTCCTCCATCATCACCTTCAACTATGGGAAACTGGTCCTCTACAACTTCTATAGCACCTTCCTCCATCACCTCTACCTCAACTGACAGGGGGTCATGTAGCTGTCCCCAACAACTGATCATATCTGTCTGGCCCCTGTCTCTGCTATGATGCTCAATGACCAGACAGTTATTCTGCTACCACTGAAAGTGGAGGAGGGGGATTGCTACCTCAGGGACTCCCTCATCTTTTTCCCTTTCCTCCTTTCTTAGTTATAATGTGAGAGGGAGGACAAAAGCCCTGGGAAGGCTCCCCTCCCCTCCCCTCCTAAAGGAAAAAGACTTGGCTGACTGGTTGTGGTTTTGGAGGAGCAACCATCCTCCCAATCCCAGAAACTGAAGGTTTTGCTACAGGTTTCCTCACTTCCACTGTGGATTTGAAAGACACTGCATGGTGGATTAGAAAGTACTGGGACTGATCTCCCCTACACTGCCACCTCCTTGTTACCCTTGGGAAAAAGTATCAGCAAGCCCAACACTGAACTGTTCCTGAGTGAGAGACTACTCTCAGGACAAAGTCTGCCCAAAAGTTGACACTCCGATGTACGAGGAAAGTCAGCACCTCCACCCCGTTCTTACACCAGTAACCTTCAGGGTTTTTCCCACTCATCCTAAGATGAGCCATGACAGACATGACATGGGAATGTATGCCAACATGTTCAACCTAAGATCAAACCACAAGGCAGACTGCAGGAAAGGAATGGCAACGAACTCCATGGTGCCCAACTCAGCAGTATAGAAGGAAGTGTCTTCCTAGTGAAGTCTCTCCCGGGGAAGGCCATTCATCAGTCTGTGAACTAACCATCCCAATGCTGTGTCCTCCAGGATGTAGGACCTCCTCTGATGCCTCAGTGGTAGGGGAGGAGCTAGCACAATTTGCCGGACAACAAAAAACTCTCTGATCCACAGATCAGAAAATTCACTTGGCCCAAAACACCACGTGCAAGCTGGGACCACAGCAACCTCACCAACAGTCTTGCTTCAGGAACACACCCAAGGGAAAGCTCAATGAATGAGACTGGGGCCCAGTATGGAGCTGTAGAAGCTGTCCCAAAATGATTACACTCAAGTGAGCATGCTAACCTCTCAGCAAAGCAGCTCTACCTCAGCCTCCTAAGGTTCTGGGAGTGAAAGGCTATCTTGGCCCATCAAATCCTCAACAGTGTGAAATGCATCCTCCCCCACTAGGCAAGACTACTCTCTTGCCCATTCCTGGGATAATGGTGTCTGGTCAGTACTGCACATTACATGGGAAACAACAAGTACCCCGAACACCCACCATCTGAACAATGTTTAGAATCATAATCACCCAACCTACAGTATGTACCTCCCTATACTCGATAGCAGCTGAGCTAGTTGAGGGAATAGGACAATAGACACACACTGCCTTTTACACACACCTCCTGTGCTTGTGGAGAACCATGTGCACAAAAGGTGGAGGGCCATGTGTGAAGAGTGGGACTCTATCATGAACAAACCCATGCTCGGCAAATGACCAGGTGTACATCTGTAGAAGTACAAGAGGAAGATCCTACCCAATTACCTGAAGTACGTGATGTGTGTGCTCCACCTATTGCATCTCTGTACACACAGTCCTGAGACTGAGCACGATTTCCCTCCACAGGAAGAGCAATACTTGCGCAGGTTAACGTTTACAAGGAAATCGAATATGGGGGGCAAAAAGCGCCTACAAGGCCGCCCATGACCCTCATAATGTCTCTGGTCTTGCTTTTTCTCCATGTTAGCAAAAAGCAAAACAATCCACACAAAAAACAAAATCACAAAAAATATCAAAATGCTCCAAGCATTCAACAACACGAGAGAAAATGCAACAAGACATCTACTTCTCACGACTACAGATGAAAAACTGCTTGGTGACAGTATGACAGTATGTGAGAGGGGGGTATTCCCCCTCTCACCCCATAAAAACCTTGTTACCAAGTTCTACAACCATCTCCCAGCTCAAACTGAAGGATACTCCTATCTAAAAGACTCTTGAATTGTGTTTTCATAGGAACAATTCTTTATTTTTACAGCTGAAAAATATATTATCATTCAATTCGATGCTTTACATCTGAGGGAAGTTTAACTGATCATAATACAAGTATGATTAATTCATTACCAAAAACAACTGGTGAGATATCTGAATGCTACTGTACTTTTTGGCGCCGAAAATACAATGTTCATTACTCCCTCTGTCTGTCAGCAAGCACTGCAACCCTATTGCAAAAATGTAATATAAGAAAGTAATAATAGTAGTTCCCGTATTAATTATATTCTTGTTACACTTATCTGCACGTACAGCATAGTAATACACTTTCACAGAAAAAATAAAACTAATATCTAGAACCATTTCAATTCCTAAATACTGTGTATTTTATCTATACATTTTTATTCAAAATGTGATCAAAAAGTCATACTTTAAAAATCAGAATGTAGTTACAGTTCCACATGATTACAGACTAGCAAATCCTGTATTCAAACAAATTCAGATCAATGTCATGGTCAGGGCAGATTTCTTTACTGAATAAACTTTTCGATAGCTGTGCAGACAGTGAATGATGGCATCTGTACGAGCAACAAATTTACGAATTCCTACCTGGTCTACCACAAACATATAAACAAGGAGCTAAATATAGAAGTGAAGTGCGTGCTTGCAGAGGTAATTTTTCATATAATCATACCCAACAAAAGCACTATTTGTATATGCTTATTTCTGTTCTCGTACATTACAGAAGTAGTTTACTGATGGCACTCCAAACCAACCACAAAATATTTACATTTCTTTAAGTAGTATTTTTCTAACTGGTTTCATCATATACGTCTTTATTTTTATAAAGACGTATATGATGAAGACAATTTTAAATAACACACACACATATATATATATATATATATATATATATATATATATATATATATATATATACACATACATACATACATACATACACATATAGGCTATACATATATATACACATACACATACATATATAGATATATATAAATATATACTGGTATATATGTGTGTATATATATATATATATATAATATATATATATATATATATATATATATATATATATATATATATATATAATTTATGAATATTTATATGGTATAAGTATTATTTGAAATTGGCTAATGATTTAATATCATAAATCTTGACATGTATACTTTATTAGAGTACCGTATGATATGCAGTGCCGAATAAATCAATAAATATTTGTTAGTTATACTGTATGTTCTTACGATATGTTGCACATGGCGTAACTATATAATATATATATATATATATATATATATATATATATATATATATATATATATATATATATATATATATATATATATATATAAATAATCATATAAATAATCAGTCAAAAGATGTCTCAATTAATGGACAAGTTGGTTAAAGGACATTTTGTCTGAGGAAAAACCCACTTGGTTAACGGACTTCTGCTCAATTTAATTAAGGATGGACAAAGACGACCAGTTAAGACATGTATGGGATTAATTGCTTGGGTGTAACTGTGAGGCTCCCGGCTGAAACAACAAGGAAGGATGTGCTCAGTTTACCTGTAGCTGTCATTCAGTTCACAACTCCACTGATATTTTGTGTTTCTTTTGTTATTTTTGTAATTCTGGTGTTAATACATGTAAGTACTCGTGGGGCCTTACATGTAAGTGCTCGTTGGGCCTAAGAAGGTTAGAGATGACAACAGTTATGAAACAAACAGGAAAGAAAAATACAGAGGATGTTCCTAGTTCATTAATGAAAGAAATGTGGGCACACGGGGGGACGTACAAAGTTTCACTGAAACTTATCACCCCGAAAAAGCTGTGGACAATCAGGTTATACAGTACAGCTGCTGAAAGACAAAGTTATCTCCCACGTTAGGAACATTTTAAAATGCAGGCTAAAACAAGCTTCACTGGACAGGAGCTTAACGAGACAGAAGCAAAGTGCATCTCAAGAAGAAAGCAGTGGTAAACGATATGAGGGAGAAACAACACTAAAAGCACAGACGCCTGCCAATTTTATGGAAGACGGTCTCCCCTTCTTCCTCTCCTAATGTACGAGTATATGCCATCAACTCTTCTAATCAAAGGTAAATTGGGAACAAAGCTGCATTTACGTCATCTATTTCATTTGTTTATGTTCTTTTTTGAATAATTTCCGCATGATAGACAAGTAAAATTCGAGTTCAAAGAGTTTTGTTCGTTGTAATTTTGCTGGTCTGGAGCAGATTAATCCCATTCCCATTATTTCTTATGGGAGAAAATTTGCTCAGCTTTAGGACAGAACGGCAGAAGGGTAACCTTCTGGAATAAATTAAGCCCGTTAACTGATGTACAAGAGATGTAATATATATATATATATATATATATATATATATATATATATATATATATATATATATATATATATACATATATATATATATATATATATATATATATATATATATATATATATATATATATATATATATATATATATATATATATATATATATATATATACACACAACAAGAACAGCTTGATCAACATTCATAACTAAACATATAAAATAATCGCCCAGCTTCTAAAAATAAGTAAAAAATGCCTTAGTTTCTTCAGCGCAGTTGAGTTTTCTGTACATCGTATAATCAAGGTCACTGAAAATAGACCTATCTTTCGGTGGTCTTGATATAATGCTGCATGAGCCGTGGCCCTTAAAACATTAACCATGGCCAGGTGGTGGCCTGGCCTATACTGTTGCCAGACGCACGATTATGGCTAACTTTAACCGTAAATAAAATCAAAACTACTGAGACTAGAGGGCTGCAATTTGGTACGTTTGATGATTGGAGGGTGGATGGTCAACATACCAATTTGAAGTCCTCTAGCCTCAGTAGTTTTTAAGATCTGAGGGCGGACAGAGAAAAGTGCAGATGGACAGACAAAACCGGCACAACAGTTTTCTTTTCAGACAACTAATAAAGGAAGCGCACCATACCAATGTGCATCTAAGCCAACGGAATAATTTAGTGTTCGGTCGCAACATCCAGAATAAAGAAAATAACTGGTTTCACAGCACAAAGTCAGCAAAAACGAGAATATCAAAAATATGGAGGACATTCCGTCTCATAAAGCAATGTCAGGTATAAAGACAGTAATCCCTCAAATAATGCATTTCTGGATTACAGAGAATAACATGTCTGCCACACAATCTCTAGAAAAAACAACGATGCATCACACAACATAATGTCAGGAATACGCAAAAAAGACATCAATATTTAACCCACCAAACAAAGTCGGGAATACAAAGAATTGGTATCAAAGGAAAATAATCTGTAAAAACACAATGTCAAGCAGTCTTACAACACCTTGTCAAGAATAAGGAGAATAATATATCAAACAAAAATGTCAAAAACCCCGCGAACGACCTATCTCAAAATGCACTGTCAGAATAACAAAGATAATCTATCTCGTAACAAAATGTCAGGAATATTATGAATAATGAAATTATTCCATCACACAACACAATGCCAGGACTAAATGGAAAAACCATACTAAAACACAATGTCAGGACTAAATAGAAAAACTATCACAACAAAATAACAGGACTAAAGGGAAAACCCATATCACAACAAAATTTCAGGACTAAGGAGAAAAAACCTATCACAACACACTGTCAGGACCAAAGGGAGCAACCCTATTACAAAACACTGTCAGGACTAAAAGGAAAAACCCTATCTCAATGCAATGTCGGGACTAAACAGAAAACCTAATCAGAACACACTGTTAGGAATACAGGGAAAACCCTATCACAACACACTGTCAGGACCAAAAGGTAAACCCCTATCACACCACAATGTCAGGACTAAAGGGAAAACCCCTATAACATCACAATGTCAACACTAAAGGGAAAACCCCTATCACATCACAATGCCAGGACTAAAGGGAAAACACTATCACATCACAATGTCAGGACTAAAGGGAAAACCCTATCACATCACAATGTCAGGAGTAAAGGGAAAACCCCTATCACATCACAATGTCAGGACTAAAGGGAAGACCCCTATCACATCACAATGTCAACACTAAAAGGCAAACCCCTATCACATCACAATGTCAGGACTAAAGGGAAAACCTTATCAAACCACAATGTCAGGACTGAAGGGAAAACCCCTATCACATCACAATGTCAGGACTAAAGGGAAAACCCTATCACATCACAATGTCAGGACTAAAGGGAAAACCCTATCCAACCACAATGTCAGGACTATAGGGAAAACCCTATCACATCACAATGTCAGGACTAAAGGGAAAACCCCTATCACATCACAATGTCAGGACTAAAGGGAAAACCCCCATCACATCACAATGTCAGGACTAAAGGAAAAATCCTATCAAACCACAATGTCAGGACTAAAGGGAACACCATATCACAACACAATGTTAGGACTAAAGGGAAAACCCTATCACATCAAAATGTCAGAACTAATGGGAAAACCCTATTACATGGCAATGTCAGGACTAAAGGGAAAACCCATCACATCACAATGTCAGGACTAAAGGGAAAACCCCTATCACATCACAATGTCAGGACTAAAGGGAAAACCGTATCACATCACAATGTCAGGACTAAAGGGAAAACACTATCACATCACAATGTCAGGACTAATGGGAAAACCCTATCACATCACAATGTCAGGACTAAAGGGAAAACCCCTATCACAGCACAATGTCAGGACTAAAGGGAAAACCCCTATCACATCACAATGTCAGGACTAAAGGGAAAACCCTATCACATCATAATGTCAGGACTAAAGGGAAAACCCTATCACATCACAATGCCAGGACTAAAGGGAAAACCCTATCACATCACAACATCAGGACTAAAGGGAAAACCCTATCACATCACTATGTCAGGACTAGAGGGAAAACCCCTATCACATCACAATGTCAGGACTAAAGGGAAAACCCCATCACAACACAATGTCAGGACTAAAGGGAAAACCCTATCACAACACAATGTCAACACTAAAGGGAAAACCCCTATCACATCACAATGTCGGGACTAAGGGGGAAAACACCTATCACATCACAATGTCAGGAATACAGGGAAACCCCTATCACATCACAATGCCAGGAATACAGGGAAAACCGTATCACATCACAATGTCAGTACTAAAGGGAAAACCCTATCCCATCACAATGCCATGACTAAAGGGAAAACCCTATCACATCACAATGTCAGGACTAAAGGGAAACCCCTATCACATCACTATGTCAGGACTAAAGAGAAAACCCTATCACATCACAATGCCAGGACTAAATGGAAAACCCTATCACATCATAATGCCAGGACTAAAGGGAAAACCCTATCACATCACAATGTCAGGACTATAGGAAAACCCCTATCACATCACAATGTCAGGACTAAAGGGAAAACCCCTATCACATCACAATGTCAGGACTAAAGAGAAAACCCCTATCACATCACAATGTTAGGACTAAAGGGAAAACCCCTATCACATCACAATGTCAGGAATATAGGGAAAACCCTATCACATCACAATGACCAGAAACAAGGAAAACCGTATCACTTCACAATGTCAGGAACACAGGGAAAACCCCTATCACATCACAATGTCAGGACTAATGGGAAACCCCTATCACATCACAATGTCAGGACTAAAGGGAAAACCCCTATCACATCACAATGTCAGGACTAAAGTGTAAACCCCTATCATATCACAATGTCAGGACTAAGGGGAAAACCCCTATCACAACACAATGTCAGGAATACAGGGAACCCTATCACAACACAATGTCAGGACTAAATGGAAAAACCCTGCCACAACACACTGTCAGAACCAAAGAGGAAAACCCTTATCTCAACACACTGTCAGAACCAGAGAGGGAAAACCCCTATCACAACACACTGTCAGAACCAGAGGAAAATCCTATCACAACACACTTCCAAGAATAAAGGGGAAAACCCTATCTCAACACAATGTCAGGACTAAAGAGAAAACCCTATCACAACACAATGTCATTACCAAAGAGAAAAACCCTATCGCAACAAAATGTTAGGACTAATGTCAGGACTAAAGGAAAACCCCTTTCACAACACACTGCTAGGATTAAAGGGGAAAACCCTATTACAACACAATGTTAGGACTAAAGAGGAAAACCCTATCACAACACAATGTAAGTATTAAAGAGAAAACCCTATTACAACACACTGTTAGGAATAAAGGAAAAACCTATCACAAGACAATGTTAGGACTAAAGAGAAAAACCCTATCACAACACAATGTTAGGAATAAAGAGAAAAACCCTATCACAACACAATGTTAGGATTAAAGAGAAAACCCTATTGCAACACAGTCAGGAATAAAGGAAAACCCCTATTACAACACAACGTTAGGACTAAAGAGAAAAACCCTATCACAACACAATGTTAGGACTAAAGAGAAAAACCTTACCACAACACAATGTAAGTACCAAAGAGAAAGCCTACCACAACACACTGTCAGGAATAAAGGAAAACCCTATTACAACACAACGTTAGGACTAAAGAGAAAAACCCTACCACAACACAATGTTAGGACTAAAGAGAAAAACCTTACCACAACACAATGTAAGTACTAAAGAGAAACCCTACCACAACACACTGTCAAGAATACAGGAAAAACCCTACCACAACACAATGTTAGGACTAAAGAGAAAACCCTATTACAACACAAGTTAGGACTAAAGAGAAAAACCCTATCACAACACAATGTTAGGACTAAAGGGAAAACCCTACCACAACACACTGTCAGGAATAAAGGAAAAACCCTATCACAAGACAGTGTTAGGACTAAAGAGAAAAACCCTATCACAACACAATGTTAGGACTAAAGAGAAAAACCCTATCACAACACAATGTTAGGACTAAAGAGAAAAACCTTATCAAAACACAATGTTAGGACTAAAGACAAAAACCCCATCACAACACAATGTTAAGACTAAAGAGGAAACCTTATCACAACATACTGTCGGGAATAAAGGAAAAACCCTATTACAACACAAAGCTACGACTACAGAGAAAAACCCTAGCACAACACGATATTAGAACTAAAGTGAAAAAACCCTATCACAACACAATGTTAGTACTAAAGAGAAAAACCCTATCACAACACTATATTAGGACTAAAGAGAAAAAACTTATCACAACACAATGTTAGGACTAAAGACAAAAACCCTATCACAACAAAATGTTAAGACAAAAAGAAAACCCTATCACAACACACTGTCAAGTCTAATCATAATAATCTATATCTCAACCCAATATCTGGAATACAGACAATTCATCACAGAACACAATGTCAAAAAACAGAACAGTCCATCTCACCGAAAAATGCCAGGAATAAAGATAATAATCCATCTCAAAACACAGAGTGGGGAATAGAAAGAAAAACATTTTACTTCACAATGTTAGGAATAGGTAGCATAATCCTCAATGTCAGGAATACATAGAATACGCCATCTCAAAATAAATGCAAGGAATGAAGAAGACATAATTCGTCTCACAATGCAATGTATGGAATACAGAGAATGGTTCATCTCAAGACACAGTGTCAGGAACATAGAGAATTATTTGTCTTACAAGGCAAAATTTGGCATACAGAGAATAATCTGTATCACAACACAATGTCTAATCCTCAATGCCAATAAAGATACTGTCTCACAACACACTGTCAGGAATACCGAGAATAATTCACAACATGTCAGGAATACCGAGAATAATCCACATGTCAGGAATACTGAGAATAATCCACATGTCAGGAATAATGAGAATAATCCACATGTCATGAATACTCAGAATAATCCACATCATGTCAGGAATACCAAAAATAATCCACAACATGTCAGGAATACTGAGAATAATCCACATGTCAGGAATACTGAGAATAATCCACATGTCAGGAATACTGAGAATAATCCACATGTCAGGAATACTGAGAATAATCCACAACAGGTTAGGAATACTGAGAATAATCCACATGTCAGGAAAACAGAATAATCCACAATATGTCAGGAATACTGAGAATTATCCACAACACGTCAGGAATACTGAGAATTATCCACAACACATCAGGAATACTGAGTATAATCCATGTCAAGTAAACTGAGAATAATCCATGTCAGGAATACTGAGAATAATCCACATCATGTCAGGAATACCAAAAATAATCCACAATATGTCAGGAATACTGAGAATAATCCACATGTCAGGAATACTGGAAATAATCTGCAACATGTCAGGAATACCGAGAATAATCCACAACATGTCAGGAATACTGAGAATAATCCACATGTCAGGAATACTGAGAATACTCCACATGTCAGGAATACTGAGAATAATCCAAATCACGTCAGGAATACTGAGAATAATCCACATCACGTCAGGAATAGAGAATAATCCACATCATGTCAGGAATACTGAGAATAATCCACATGTCAGGAATACCGAGAATAATCCACATGTCAGGAATACTGAGAATAATCCACATGTCAGGAATACCGAGAATAATCCACAACATGTCAGGAATACCGAGAATAATCCACATGTCAGGAATACCGAGAATAATCCACATGTCAGGAATACTGAGAATAATCCACATCATGTCAGGAATACTGAGAATAATCCACATCATGTCAGGAATACTGAGAATAATCCACATCATTTCAGGAATACTGAGAATAATCCACATCATTTCAGGAATACTGAGAATAATCCACATCATGTCAGGAATACTGAGAATAATCATCACAACACAATGTTGGGAATACTGAGACTAATCCGTCTCACAACACAACGTCAGGTAAATGGAGAATAATCTCTCTCAAAGCGCACTGTCCTATTTTATACGGTGGCCAGACGTCCTGCTTTAGGAAGGACAGTCCTGTTTTTGAGCATTCTGTCCTCTGTCCTGCTTCACCCTAAGAAGGACGTTAAATTGTCCTGCTTTTTGGGTCTGTCTAAATATATATATATATATATATAATATATATATATATATATATATATATATATATATATATATATATATATATATATATATATATATATATATATTAATACTAAAAATATAAATAAATACAAATACATATACTAAAACAGTGAGAACTGATGGTCAAAATAACCAATGATTTTTGTTTTCATTTGGCCAATAATTTTATATAGTGACTGTTGGCACAGTTAGGAACACTAGGCATGGAGCCGCAGTGTACTTGTTTATAGGCCAGTTTACACTATGACGTTTGCGGCGCCGCATAACTTATGAATAAAATTGAATATTAATTAATTTCATTTCTTTATTCATACACTATTTGACATTTAAACACTCAAGTCAAGTTATATATATTATATATATATACATATATATGTGTATATATATACATATACATTATACAACATTTTATATTTCAACTCCTCAATACTCATGTTTAATTTGGGTTAAAAATTGGTGTTGGCAAAAAAAAAAAAAAATTGTCCTTCTTTTTGGGAATTTGGAAATGGCCACCCTAACTGTCAAGGATACAGAGAATATTCCACCTCAAGACATAATACCCAGAACACTTGAGACCAATCTATCTCTACACATACCAGGAAAACAAGAGAATACTTCGTATCACAACTCAGGAATGCAGAATGATACACACTGCCAGAAATTAAGATAATAAGCTGTCTCACAACACAATTTCAGGAATATTGAGAATAATCCATCTCAACACAATGTCAATAATCCCAAACCACGATGTCAGGAATACTGAGAATAATCCGTTTCACAAAGCAATGTTGGGATTACAGGGAATAATTCATCTCACGACAAGATGTCAGGTATAAAGAAGATAGTCTCCTAACGCAATGCCAGAAATATAATATTAATCCGTCTCAATTATTATCAATAAAATAGTTTTACCAGACCACTAAGTTGATTATCTGTTCTCTCAGGGCTGGTCCAAAGGATTTGTATTTACTTATTTTTTTTTTATTTATATTTTGTCAATTTAATTTCGATTTTTCAAAAATGTATAACTGAATTCATTTCAAATGTTAAAAGTTTGACAAAACTTAACTGATCGGTTTATTTCCAAAACCTGGTGTTCAATGCTTTTTTATATTTTGGACGTTCACTCAATAAATGTTTAACTGTTATCGTTACTTTACATTCAGAGCAATCTGGAGCGGGGTTATGTGGATTATCCATTAGATGTCCGTGTGTTGGACGAGAATGGCCTATTAGGAGGCGTGTCAGAACTACTTGCGTGTCTCTCTTTTTGATATGAACTCCATTTTCCAACACTAGGTTTTGTTTTAATTTATGACTTTGGGTCGCTTCTTTGGCTGCCTTATCAACCTCTTAATTTCCTTTGATCCTTACATGGGCAGGGATCCAACATATTTCTATAGTTTTCCATTATTATATAACTTATGGAGTAATAATTTGTTGTACATTATTATTTCATTTAGCGTGTCGCTAAAAAATCACAAAATTATTAAATGACTTTTTTTTATCATTTTTATGGAATCCGTCTCAAAACGCAAGTCACTATTACAGAGAATATATACCAAGAATAATGAAAGCAATACATCTCAAAACAGTTAAGAATAAAGAGAACCCATCTCACATCACACTGTCAAGAACACAGAATACAACGGCATTGAACTTCAACAGCAGATACCTTTGGACCACCCAGCAGCAATGTACCACCAAGCCAGACCCTTCCTCCATCGGAAACGCTGCCAGCCATCCATCGCATCGTCTGCAGACATCGATCAATTCAAAACCGGGTGGTATATCTATCTACAGCGCAAGAACTGAGGATCGATCAACAATCGATCGAAGATAAGAGTCACATACATACATGAGTATATCGTGCAAAAGCCAAGAATGTTTAATTCACGACATTCCTCTACTCTCAAATACGTCTTGTAAGACTATACATGAATGTGCAGATGAAAAAATACAGTATAGAGAAAGATTTTTACTTGAAAAGTTTATACTAATCCTATCAAACTGCTTAACGATTTACTGTTACTGTTCATTATAAATCTTATTAATTGCTTGAATACCCTTATTCATAAAATAAAAATCTTATTAACTGGTCTGGATGCCGCCTTACAAGTCATGTATTTAAAACTATTTCTGTCTGTCGAATTACAGGTCATTTTATTTTCTAGACTATCCAGAAGTTCATTTTGCTACTGTTTAACGGTAAACACGCTGCTACGTCCTTATATAAAAAAAGGTTTACGGCAATGGAGGTTTCTTCTCGGCACTTTACACTGCGACACTGCACCCTTCATGAATTATCGAAAGAGTTCTCAACAGCTATTAAGGAAAGTGAAACCTCTAAATGCGACGGATAAACTGTTTTGCACACCTCAGAATGTGTGCCTTACTGTCATGATGATATTTCATGGCGTCGCATCCCCCATACAAACATTAAATAGAAAAAAAGCCACAGCACAAGCAGATAACAACCAAGTATTCACTGGAACAGGATGCATACGTCTAATATTATTTTCCCGGGTACGCGGGTTTGTCGTCTCCGGTCAATTCGACTCGAGCCGAGTTGCCTGTCGGGTCCACCTGTTGTCAGATATAAGATAACCGGGTACTTGTCAAACTAAGTAATCGTTATTGCTTAGATTTCTTTGTTTAAAAGACCTGGTGATGGGCATCAACAGCAAAGATGCACCACACCTACCGCATTGATGTAAACATACAAAAAATATCTGGGTGATAGGAGTAAACCCTAACTCCCTTTAGTCACAAAGTAAATTACTCGAATCCTGCATCCGTTTGTGCGAGTAAGGCTTTAGCCATTCGCTACTTCAGTCTTCTTTACTCTGAAGTACATTTACGTTATTTTATGTGCGTATTAAAGTATTAGTTTTATCACAAACACAATTCTAATATGTCAGAATTCCATGAATTTTTATTATTTTTTTACGATCTTTCCAAGGTTCGTCATTCAACATCAATGTGCGGTAAATGCAAGCCACTCGGTATCGTTGCCGAAGACATGCGAAAGTATCGTACTGCACCAGTCAGGCGGATAATCAAATTTTCCTTCTGCATGAGGGCATTTCATGCACTTAAAATTTCATACGAAACGCTACGCCTTCCCCCATTTCGGAGACGTTACAGTTTCTGAAAAAACCAGTCGACTATAATTCAACGCAATGTATATCCGGAAAAATGGGAAACTTACTACCCGTCCAAACTCTCAGATCTGGATCCGGTAAAGCAGCTTCCTGGATGGCGTTTCCGAGAATATGACAGGCTAATCTCTTCAATTTAAATGTATGTAGTTTCTACTGTCTGTTTTGAGTTTCCTCTTACATCTACACAGCGTAGTTTGTCTACACTGTAAGGCTTTAAAAAACTGAATTTCTCTCTCTCTCTCTCTCTCTCTCTCGGACACGCGCGCACACTTATTCTTTCTCATAGCTGGACTTATCCTAGGCCTAACTGCCATCTCTAAAAAAACTAGTTGGTGCTGGACATGCCTTCGAATGGAAAACCGCTGCTACAAGGCATTTAACGGTCCCTTGACAAAAGACAATGAAAATTATGGCTTTTGAGTGTTTATCAGAGATTGTGGCTTGTATTTTATTTACCCTTCTAAGGTACTGTGAGCCATGTTTGTGTCTCCGTGTGTGGCTGATTATGTACTACACGTTACTATTAATATCAACAGCATAAGGAATGAAAGCCGATATACCGGCTTTTGCGCACATAAAGCTGCGTGAAGTAAATCTGTTCAACGCAAAAAAAAATTCCTGAGATTTCTTCGATTCGAAAATTAATGTTTTGTTTTTCTTATTTTTTTACATGCTTTGTGAAAAGCTACCTGTGCGTGAGGTTGATGTTGTAGCATAATTTATAAGTAATTGTTGAATTCCAATTAAACTTCCCCCGTTATTTTACTTACAGATTTATCCAAAAGCACGACACAATAAGCAGTCCCATGCTGTACTGAATACCCCGTAGAATGCCTCCGCACTCACCTCTTCTCTCTAGTTACAGCTCAAAGCACCTTGAAAGGTTAAAGAAAAAAATTATCTGCGATAGTACTCACAAGCCACAAATTTCTCTGCCTTCGTCATAACAGGGAAATGCATTCAATCTTGAGTCCAGAACCACCTGGTTCTCTAGGGACGTCACGTCAGGCTGAGGTCAAGTCCAGCAGTGAGAAAGATTGTGGGGTCCCAATCAGTAATCTCATTCGAGTAATACTTAATTGGAAACCAAGTACTTATACCTTAGAGTCAACAAACACACGTCACCTTCCGCTAACGCACATGGCAATTAACTATCATATTTTCAAGTAATGAATGTTAAAATCTTACATTATTTGGGACACGTTCTACTGGATACTTTACATATTCACTGTATGATTATGGGAAAGTAAATTTATGCACAATGAATACAGTAGGCTCCTTCACTTGTACTGTTTGATCCTTGCAAACACAAACTTCCTTCTTTCAAAGTGCAGCATTTGCCTACAGTGCTGACAGGCTGTTTCTGATACTATAATAGACTCGCAAGTAAATCCCAGTACAACCTTGATTCAAAGAAACTGTAAAGCAACAGCACGGAGATAGATACACACACACACATCACATTACATATGTATTATATATTATATAAATTACGTATATGTATATATACAAAATATATATGTATATATATATATCATATAGGCTACATATAAAATATATATATGTATATTACATACATGTATGTATATATATAAATAAATTTATTACTCGTTTAGGCTTCAATATGAAAAGATGGGTTAGATTCCAGATTCTTTCACTTACAAAGCACAAGCTTCTAAAGTGTGTGTGTGTGAGTGAATATTTACATACATACATACATATATATGTGTGTATGTGTGTGTGCTCTTCCCAACATCTGTTGGTTTTTTTTTCCTAATCCCAGTATGACTTGCCCATTGATCTTCAACTCCTCTTGCCCTTTCAAATCTTCAACTCCTCTTGCCCTTTCAAGCATTCTTAATCTCCGTTGTTGTATGC
Source organism: Macrobrachium rosenbergii (assembly GCF_040412425.1). Lineage (NCBI taxonomy): Eukaryota > Metazoa > Arthropoda > Malacostraca > Decapoda > Palaemonidae > Macrobrachium > Macrobrachium rosenbergii. The sequence continues at coordinate 95,759,613 of NC_089752.1, forward strand.
TTAGTCCTTTGTCGTTTGAGATTATCCTCTTACTGTCCATCTTTTTGTTTGTGTCCTTATAAAGAAGACTGTACGTCTTCGAAAGCTGGTACTGTACTTTGTAAATTGAAGAATCAGGAATTTAACCATCCCGGCTTTTGAAGCCTAACATGAGTAATATGACGGTATATTATATATTACACAGTGGCTATTTTGTGATTATATGTATACATATATATATATATATATATATATATATATATATATATATATATATATATATATAGATAGATAGATAGATAGATATCACTGTATTACAGAATATATATATATATATATATATATATATATATATATTAACTCGTTAACACAGTCCACTTGACAAGGTACGTGAAATTGCTGGCAATTTGAGGTATCCAAACAGTTTTATGGAAAACACCTTTTGTAAGGCCAGAAAACGTTTTACGGATTGACGAAAACTGAAAAGTTCGAAAACAAAAATCTTTTAGTGCTACCTTTTTATACTTGCTTTAATAACATCCCGAGACAAGTCAAGCCACTGTTGTGTTTAAAACGCTAGAAACTATTAGAAACTTGCTAATTAGAAATTCACCGGAAAAGGAACAGGATGTATTTATAAAATTCCGCGTAAACAAGGTAATACAACTTATGTAGGACAAAGTGGGAAGACGCTAGCTGTTCGATTAAAACAACACAAATAAGTATAAGAACTGGTAACATGTCAAATGCATTATTTGTGCTCATGAATAATAGTAATCAAGGTATTAATTGGACGGAATCAAAGGAAATTATGTTGTGCATAGATCTAGTAAAAAGAAATGTAATAGGATCCTGTATCATTAAAAAAGATTCTGACAATCTATTAAATATCAGCCTAGGTTTATATAAAGTTGAAATTTTTTTTAACGAATGGCATTTTAAAACAAGTAGGTATTAACACTGTTCGACAATTGTTAGCGTTGTTTATCTTTTTAGCACTGTTTGTCTTACCTTCGAAGTCTTCTGCGACTGTATTTGTTTCCTTGGCACTTGTACCTGAACCTGATGAGGTGTAGAAATACATGAAAGCGCTTGCTTCCAGTCATTTCTTTTCACCTTTCTCTTGGCTGATGCATACTGTATATACAGTATGTATATATATATATATATATATATATATATATATGTATATATATATATATATATATATATATATATATATATACATATATATATATATATATATATATATATATATATATATATATATATATATATATATATATATGACTGTACTGCAAAATTAACTAAATTTCTGTGATACATTTATTTAGATATATATATATATATATATATATATATATATATATATATATATATATATATATATATATGACTGTATTACAAAATTAACTAAATTTCTGTGATACATTTATTTAGCTTGACTGTCAAGTCAGGAGTAACAAGGATATGTGAAGTGCTTAGCATGGCGTGCACAAGTCTGCAAAAGATTCCTACGTGACACACGGAATAGTGTATGCTGTGTGATTTCATTTTTGTTTTAGAATGATGATAACAACTTAAGAAGCTGACTCAGTGCATTGGGTTACAAAGAACACAAGTGAAGAGCAAAATCTGCTAACAATGGCATCAGTCACGCGCGTGGCATAAGTTTCACCTTGTATGCAAGACTCCTCTGATAAAAACCTGTTCTTCCATTCACACGGAATATTTAACAGCTGAAGAAAAAAAACTGAAAATATTATGCTCTAGCATTCCTGTGATTATTTTCAGTCCTCTAGACAACATAATATAGTTGGTACAGCGTTAAATATACGTCAGTGTTAAATACTGTATTCCATTGCACATTAATCGTATAGCAAAATAAATGAAGTGACAGACTTCAATGTGTTAACTACTTCATAGTAATATACTGTACCTAGCAACTGTTTCACAGACTGACACTCCTATAAGCAACAAATACATCATGTTTTAACATATATAACGCAAAGCTTACATTAAAATAACACTGAAAACCCAATACTCCTATCTGCCTCTGCACACCAATATACCTTGCGCCTACACAAGAACCCTAAATGACTGGAACATGCCCGACCTCAGTTACAGAATTCAGTTTGCGTACAAAATAATCTTAAAGTGAAGAAATCTTACATTACAGGTCCACTGCTCTGAACATAAAGGTCACAAGAGAATTATGCATCTGCCATTCAATGCAAAAAAGCTTTTGTGCATCACTACTACATGCCCAAAGGGGCACACACTACTAGAATTATTCCTGGGGGTAGCCATAACCACTGGACTATGACTGGTAACACTGTTTACATGATTAATTCCCATAGTGAGTCCCTGCTCCTTTTCCGCCTTAACCACTCCAAGTAATTCGCGATACACCATGAACATACCTTGCTTGGTTGGGTGATTGTGTTTGAAGTTTGCTTGACTAATTACTAGACAATCATTCTTTCTGTCTGCAATGACTGAAAATCCGCATGGACACTTCATCTTGAACGTCCTGCAACAAGTAAAAGCAAAACTGTCCTGATAAACCACTACGGAATGTAAATATTACCCGGTTCAAGACCCTCCACTGCCAATATAGCAATCATGCTCAACAAAGTCATTAATCCAGTCTCAGAAAAGAAACCAGATTCTGGCAAACCACCAAATCGAGCGCTGCAAAGTAACGGCGTAATTTGCCTGAATTCTGAGGTGTTCTATGTACCAAAAGTTTCTTGAACACTACTGGTCAAAACTGGATCAATTCACTTGCGCTGTTTCAAAACAAATTTTAAACACAAGGTGAAATTCAAGACCAATGTAATTGTTAGAATCACACCACTTTTCATATAATAATCACCAAAACTATACTTCTACCTAAGGCTAACAGCTTTATGTTACATAGTAAATCGAAATGGCAAATCACATTAACATTATACAGTAGTTAACTTTGCCAAATATCACTTTTACATTGAGGAAAATATGCATGGTCTTGTCATTCACAATGTCCATGATGTTTTAGGTTGACTTTGTTTCCCAATTACGTGTACATTAACAAAAAATTGGAAATTAACATTTTTAAGGAAACAATAAAACTTACATTGCTAATATCTGAGTTAGGGAAATTATAAATATCCAGGTCTGGACGATCTTGAAACTTTGTATAAATGAATCTTCCATTAGTCTGTCTAGCTTATTGAGTGAGTGAGTAGTTCAAAATCAACAGTTTACCTAAACACATAAAGAGCATTTATAAACCATAAAGTACCTAAAGCAATTGACGAATTGTTACCTGTCATCTAGGATTTTTTATGTATCAAAAAAAAAAAAATTTGGCCACTGACATACTTCGCTTTTCTTTACAAGTTTAAATTTTCAACTAGCTAAAATACAGTTATCTTATTTGTCAGCATCTAAGATGCGTCACAATTTTATGGAGCACATTGTCGGAAAAAAATTGCCCTCTTATGTTTGAACTTCGCAGCCCGTTTTTATAGGTTCTTGCCTGCCAGTGAAACCACTATTTTTGGGCGGGTTAAAATGTATGTTCTCACAAAATATGAACTGTGGTGATGAACTTTGCCAAACTCGCTGACTAGCCTACCGTCTCTTGTTCTAGTGTTATTTCTGATGCTGTACTTCTAAGCCTTTTTAAGATATATTTCAGCATTAGTGTTATTAATGAGGCATGACACATGAAAAAATTATCATGGTAACATCAAAACACATATAGCTGCTTGTGCTTGCACAAATGTACAAACGAACTTCCAGGATCGAACTTACGTTTATTTGCTTAGCCTAAAAACTTCATTCTTTCCCCCTCTCCCCATCCCCAGACACAAAGTACTGATACTGTAATTTTCACCTGTTAATACATTACAGCATTATCGTTATTTCTATTATATGGTATAAAGCATTCATAAAGAATCCACATTAAGCACCCACATTACGGCTCCCGAACACAGCATATTTATCTGAACGAACACAGCATATTTATCTGAAGTAACGAAATTGTACGAACAAACATGTTTGGTTAACCAGTCATTTTTTCTCTCACACACATAGCTATATATACTTCAAGTCTATTAAATCGCAAATTCAAGATATGGACATTTTTCCTTGATATTCAAACCTGAAGTCTTCAATGCAGATAACCTTCAATGACACCTGGTTCAAGTTGTTGAAGCTTGGTAACAAATTTGTCTCACAGAGTAATGCTAACACTGTTCTGAACCTGAGGTTAAAAACCTCTGCCACATCCCAAAAAGTTTGTGCCATAGGCAAGAAAGGGAGAAGGGACAGTCTGTCACTACTCAGAAAATCCAGCTTCCTGCTCAATTATATTTAGCAGGGCACGGCTGCCTCCTGTAACCTGTACAGCCTGTCATCCAAAGCAAGAGGCTGACAGGGCCCTGTGACAGAGTGTGATTCACAAACTCAAATCATACTTTAGGAAAGACTGGTAAACCTATTTAAAAAAGATTCAAAAATCAAAGCCCGTAGGTAGCATTATCACCATCTAGGGAAAAATGATAACACTCTACACTCACCCTTCCCCCAACTTCCTTTTTAAAGAGGGTTGGAGAGAATACGTAATCAGACCTGAGTCTTTGGATACGTGCTCAGTTATGTAGCTTACCCACATCCACCAGACCAGCATGAACACAGTTAGGGCTGATACAGTTTGAAAGGACACAAAATGGGAAGAAACCCAGAGTCCAGTGTCTCTTCTCCAACTTAACCCCAACTATGTACTTCAGGAGGGTATGCATGCCTCTTTAGAGGCCAAGGGCATCTAAGTGTCCCCTTGCAGAGATGAGGAAAAAAATCAGAAGTCTGGCTCCTTCCTTGAACCTACCCAAAGTTCCACCTCAGTGCGTAGTAGCAACTCTGAATGCTGTAAACTACAAGATGAGGCTAAATCAGGTCCTCCACTCAGTAAAGAGACCTGAGAGGTCACTGAAGGATGCAGCTGACCAGCATTTTTGAAGAGGAGGTCAACAATAATATGACAGCAACCCATGAAGTACCCGAGTAGTTATCATCAGGGGATAACCAATACAGAAGTTAATGACTGCTTTGATGAAATATCTTCCCTCCTCCTGTATGTATGAAAAGAAAAAAATTTACCATAGGGCTAGGGAGCAACCATGTACACTCAAAACCGGTTCTCCAGGAAGACTGTTTAACTGCAAAGATACAGCTGCTCAAAACATATATGTCATGCAGGGTGACAAATTGTTCCTGGACTTCTACTAAGAAAGAGCAAAAACTGTCCTTTCTACAGGGAGACCTGTGGAAAACTGGTAAATACTATACTCCTGCAGACCTACATCGGGATGGAGGCACAGGTTATCGGTTAAAAGAAGGATAAGCATGTAAGCACTTCTGACTGGCAATGGGAAATGAGTACAGTATCATCATAGTGACAAAGCACAAGTTATGGCAGGATTGTATCTCAGCCTTAATTTTTCACCTAAAAAGATAATGAAAGAGTAAGCTGGACAGCCAGAGGGGAAGCAGGTTATTTCCCTTCCAGACACAATACTGTAATCCACCAAAGGTTTGTGTCCACCTGTCCCAAACTAAATGTGAACTGGTTAGTAAGTTTCAACAAGTTAAAATTCCTCCTTGAAAGGAGTCTAGGAAAACTTAAATAAAGGGAGGCAATACAGTTGGAGTACTCAAGGAAAAAAAATCTGTCCCTGTTCTATTCTCAACAATTCTACTCGCATTCCAATTTCCCATTCCACATCCAAGCAAAGACTCAGAATGCAGAGTGAGGGTCTGAGTAGGAAACCAAGGATCCTAAGCAGAAAGGAACCTTGAATCCCAAAGTTTCCTGAAATACACCATGCCCTTAATGGGCATAAGCAAGAGTTTGAGTGACCCTATCCTGAAAGATAAAGAATTCATTAAGGAGCACCTTCAGAACCAAAGCAAACAGAGATAGGGTTAGGGTCAAGGAGGGGAGATGAGAAGTAAGGAATGGTTCCTGCTGACAGTGACTATCCCATGAAGTCTTGTCTTCCTAGAGGATCAGGCTTCTGAGTACAGCAGAATAAGGAGAAACACCAGGTCCTGATGACATCATCCCTAACCCAAGAAAGTGTAAGAAAATTTCTCAAGAGAAGTCTTCTAGCAGCAACACCAAGGGAAATGAGCAGTCACTTCCATAGGTGAGGTTTGCACTCCCATTGACCTATTACAGAAAAAGATCCTTACTTGGTGAAATGAACTCAAGTAGGCCCAAGTCCACCTGAGATATTAAGGCAGCACTCAACAGCTGTTTGAGCTGCCAGTAACAAAACACTTCTTGTTGGTTACAAGAGATCAACTGAACAAGATCATGCAATAGCAAGATTTGGGAAATCCCAGGAAAAAACAAGAGGGAAATTTCCCGATCTACAGACAAGTGAATTTAACTCTCACAAGACACAAGGGTAGCAATGTCTCTCAGGCAAAAACTGTGGTGCAGTTTACAGTATTGAGGGCACCAGGTGCTGAGAGCCAGCCTGGTTATTTCCAAGACAAATACATCATGAACATGGATGATTCACAGCCTTGCAAAACTGCCTTCTACAGCAGAGAGAGAGAGAGAGAGAGAGAGAGAGAGAGAGAGAGAGAGAGAGAGAGAGAGAGAGAGAGAGAGAGAGAGAGAGAGAGAGAGAGAGAGAGAGAGAGAGAGGAAAATTTAACCTTGCATCTTGTCAGAAGAACGTGACAAATGTCTGGTAAGGCTAAGGCACAGAGTAACAATCTGCAGGTGTTGAAGGGGACCAAGCAAAATCCCCTTCCTACCACCAGATCAAGAGCAGAAACAGAACCAGCCAGGCACTATCTAATCTGGGCAAGCAGGAGTGTGCACTACCTTGCCAACCAGTGTACAAAGGTAGACCTCCAAACACAGGAGTACATATAAGCATGTGATGGTTCAGGGACCAATCAAGAGCATGTCCCAGGACTGTTAGTACTGGGGAGTGCTGACTCCTGACACTCTTGACCTTAGCAATCAGCAAGTCATATTAAAACATCCTTCACTGCATCAGTGAAGGGCTGCAGACCTACAACTGGACCAACCACAAATCCAAGCCAAAGTCAGGAACCATAGGGAAGATCAAGGCCAAAAACTGAAGAACAGAACCACTGGCTAGTGCAGTGGTCCGAAACCCATAACAGAAGGGGTCATGAGCAAGTGGCGTCAATCACCACTCCAAATGATGAACAAGGAGTGCAGGGGCGCTCCTGTCACCCGTCTACCAACCAAGGTTATCCTTCACCTCCTCTGTCCAAAGGATCCAGAGTGACTGGGATTTGATTATTTGAGACCATCCCTTCTTCAAGCACTATCATATTGCTCACAAGCGCACATGTCCAGGGTTGACAGGTGCCCTAGAAGGATCTGCCAATACCAAGCTGGTTGATCTAGATGAGCCAACAATCTTGAGGCTATCATTCTGAATTTGGCATGAAAGGTGTCTGTTGGCTGTGCTACTCCCATGACCATGTTGATCACCATGTCTAGGTACAGTATTACCTCAATTATTCACATGTGAACTATCCGTAACTCGGCATTATCCACATACAACTGCAGCCCAACACAATATATTCATGAATATTGTATTTATACAGAATGAAAAGCCTTCCATTTGGTTTGCAAATGTGCAGACAGAAGAACGTGAAGGCAACTCCTTTAATACATTAACTGAGCAAGAAGGTAGCACCAACTCTTTTCTTGCTACCTCAGCAGAAGTGTGAACATGGGAAGAGTCCAGAACAGTCCTTGTGTTTTGTAAGTAAAAAGGGGTGACAATGGTTCACATGCATATTCATAAAGACCTTGGTGTCAACGCAACCTACAGCAAATGTCCCATGCACAGGTAGGTGAATGCCACCACTAACTCCCAAAGAAGGAAGAAATTCACTCTATGTTTGAAGGAGCTTCTTGTGAGAGGGCCTCTGAGAACTATCCTTCTTCCCAAAATAGGAGGAAGACAGAGAAGGCGGCAAGGAGGAAAAAGAGGAAGTGCTCAATGATAAGGAAGAAATGTGCTTGCAGTTCTTTACCTCTGTACACCCCTACTCTCTTCAGCTGCAGCAGGATACAATTCAAGACAGGAATCAGCATCAGGGGAGTACAGCTTGTGCTCAGTACTACAAGGGTATCCCCACAGTCAAGATGATCATTATAGGAGGCTCAACAGTGTTGATTCTTTAAACAGCAGATGGAATAGCAGCAAAAGATGGGTCACTCACAATACCAGCCAGAAACATCAGTCTGTACTGTACTTCAGTGAAGCTGCTGATACAAACTGTCACTGTAGCATAAAATTTATACATTTCTATAATAAATACTGTAAATATCAACAGTGATAGAATATTCTCTTGTGTACTGTTATGATGTGTAGGACAATTAGAGTCAACTAAAAAAACACAAAAAGAGCTAAATGGTGACGTGAATGTTGATGAAATGCACATGTAGATGTAAAAACACACACACACACAAGTAGAGCTTCCATAAAATTATGCAGTGAAATGAAAAAAAAAATCATTATATAAAATAAAAACAGAAAATTATTAATTACTTTTTTAGTAATGCTCTTAATATAATTTGCTTTGGACGCTTCATTACTGAGAAATGCCATATGTACCAAAGATGTAAACACAAGAAGTTTTACACACAAACACAGTTTCCATGATAAGACAAAACGAGCAATCAGAGATCATAATGAGACAGAAGATTAATGATAACTTTTTAAATAATGCTCTTAAAAATAACATGCTGAAAGAGCAAAAGAGCCTAGTCTACAGCACAATATGAATGATGCAATACTTGGTGTAATTCAGGGTAAAGAAACACAACAAATGAAAAAGGCCAATTCATCAAATTATACATAAAACAAATGAAATATAATACAATATGGTAACAACTGATAAGAAAGTTGCTGTATAAAAATACATTAATGGTGATAAAACCATGATAGGCTGTGGGCAAACACACATCATATTGTGTGTTGTTTATGAGAAAGAGAAAGAGAAAATTTTTTTTCTTTACATGTACTGTATTTACACTTTATATTTTCTGATAAATATCCTAAAATAAGCTAATTGCATTTTGCATCTAGTTTTCAGCTTCAAGTGTGATGGTTGTTGTTTATAAGCATATTTAGTGTTTATCTTCATGCGGTATTGACACAGCAGGAGGAGTAAGGTTATGAAGTTGCTGTTTCAAATCTGTAGAGTTTTATTTGACCTTAACTAGATTTCAACTTTACCTGGAATTGCTTTGGCTCTATTACGGAGAATAATTGAAGGATTACTGCAACAAATTTTAGAGTAATGTTTATTTTCCTTGGTATACAAACCATAGCCTTTCATATGGGATCATCTTAGGTGCAAACTGGAATGGTTGCTGAACCTGGTAACATGGTTATTAACTGATGGTTATGAGGGGTGAGTGGGGAAATATCCCTCACTTACCTTCTTCCACTGGCCACTTTTCCTCAGGTCACTGGTGGCTGAGACAGGATTATGACAAAAGGCTCTGGTTTGTATATCTGAGAAAAATACAAATTACTTAAAAAATGTATTTGTTCACACAGAGATACAAACCATCACCTTTATACATGAGACACCCCTACACAGGAAGTCATCTCTGACAAGTGATGGGAACTGGATCCTACCAGAAACTGTCACAAGGAGGAAAAACAGTTCTGTTGTTTAGGATGACAGAGTAGTAAGGCCTTGGGCCTGAATGAGACTCAATTAGGGAGACGACCCATTTAAATAAGGGGACTTTCAGATTCATGAAATCCCCCTTGAGGGAATTCAAGTTGGAAGGCAGCTAATTCTGGCTAATACTAAGTGATGGTTTTAGAATAGTACTCTGTCTCAGTCCCTTCCCCTTATTAAAACGGAGGGCAGAGGGAGACGTGTTTTAGAATCTATAATAAGGCTGGAGCTCAAACTGTAGTCACCTGTAACTGATCCAACTCCAGCTGTTATTTTAGTCTAAATGCTGCTCAAAGAAGGAAAAGAAGGGAAGAAGGCAAGTCCAGTCACTAAACATTATCCTCAGAAAAGTATCTCACTTAGGCAAGATACTCTCAAATCTCTCATCATGTAAAAGTGATTCTAAGTTTTTGTCACAAATTCAGGAATAAAGGAAGAGAAGGATCTCCATCCCTTCATATGCTGGACTAAATAAGAAAGGCCATGTAACTACTCCAGCTGTTTCACTGAGGCTAAGGCTAAAAGAAAAACAGTCTTGAAGATAAGATCTCTAATCAAAGCCTGTGCCAGGGTTAGACTACAGAGTTACTTACCACTTGGGAGGACCGAGTTCTGAAGGAGGGCACAACTGTTCAATAATCCTCAAGGGCATGATAACTCCACCAAGGTAGAGAGATCCAGCCCCATCAGTCAGAAAGTTAGGACAAGAGTGAGTGACATCCTTTCACTACAAAAACTGAGAGGAATTTGTATCAACAAAAGTGGATGAGGAAGGTCTGCACTCTGCTAAACAGATGCTCCAACCAGAGAGAAACCCCTTCTAAAACACTAACCAAAGAAGATGGCCCACTTTCCTCGGAATACATTTGCTGAGCCTATCTCTCTCAGGATATCCTCGATAACCTTAACACATTAAACTGAAGCTTGGTGGTACCTATGAACATACAGTTGACCACAATAGTGGGCCAAGGGGGAATCTCTTTTTGGCACCTCATCCAAGAGTCAAAAGATCTGAGTACCACTCCACTTGGGACTAAAAAGAAGCCACCAGGGTCATCCTGAAACCAGAGATCAACACAGCTGATCACCCTGCAAATCAGGCTGAAAGGCAGGAAGGCATAGACATCCAGATTGTCCCAGGGTGTTGGAAAGCTTTTTACACCAGCACCCAAGGATCTGGATCTAAAGGCCAGAGCACTGGGGGCTTCCTGTTCAGTCTGATACTGAATAGATTGAACATTGGGGGCCCCAGAGCTCAAACAGCCTTTCTGGTATGTGAGGATGTAGAGACAGTCCATCACCACAACCTGACCCTGACGACTGAGGTGACCTGCCAGGACATTCCTCCTACCTGGAATGTATCTAGCTGACAGTTCAACGGCATGGTAAACCAGCCATTCATGGATGTGCACTGCCAACTGGCAAAGGAGAAAAAACACCATCCACACTTGCCTGATACATGCCACTACAGTTGTGTTGTCACTCAACCACACTGTCGGGTGGCCTATTAACTGATCCTGGAAAGCTTGCACTGCTACCCATGTTACCTGTATCTCCAAAACGTTGATATGCAAACAATGTGTGCCCTTTGCCCACACTCCTGAAATGAACAAACCTTTCAAAGTGTGTGCCCCAACCCTCCTTCAATGCATCTGTAAATAGGTACATTCCCAGAATGGAACTCCTGCTGAGAGGTTTCTTTCACCCATCCACCACACCAGATCCTCCCTGATCTCTTGTTTCAGAGGCACAAGATGAGAAAGGAGGTCCAGAAGAGCTGGAATAGGTGAAGACTTGCATAAAACCTGTAGGGCTATTGCCAGTCTAAGACCAAACTGTACACAGTCCTGTTGCAGACAAAATAGAGGAGCTTCCAGAGTTCTGATGAAAGGTTAACTGAAAGTATCTATCCTTCAAGCCTACTGAAAGCATGACGTTGCCCTTTCTGATGGACTTCAAACTGAAAATTCCATTCCCATCTTACAATGAGAAGGACAAATTTGTTTAACAGGGAGAGGTCAACCCCAGATTCCAACCCCCAAGTCACTTTCTCCACTGGAGAATCCGAGAGATTGGTGCTCAATGACCTCTATAATGCCCTTCTCCTTCACTGCCAAAGATTTTGGCAAATCTGGCAGGTATGGATGGAATAGCATCAATGTCTGAGATGGAGAAGGCAACGGTCCTTGAACAGAATCCTGTACTCATCACGAATGACTAACTGCCCGTGATTCTGGGCCATGAATATGCCACGTAGCCCAATGATAAGACAAGCAACCCCTCATTCGAGGAAAGGGATTGCCACCTTCAGTGACCCCTTCCCTTTTCCTTTCCTCCCTTCCTGGACATGGTTGGAGAAGAAGAAAGAAAGTGATGGGAAAACTTCCATCCCTTCTTAGAGAAAGTAGATTGGATTACTTGTCTGGGTGCAAAGCCTCTCCAGGGGAAGGTCATTTGTCAGTCCACAAGTCCAATGCAAGAGTTGTTTCTGCATCCTCCAGCAAACAATATCTCCTGATGCACATGAGTTGCAGGGAGAGGAGCTTGCTCATCTGCTGGACAACAAGGAACTTCTTGACCTGCAGATCAGAGTGTTCACCTCTTCCAAGACACCACAAGCAAGCTGGAACCAGGGCAACCTGACTAATGGTCAGGACCACACCCACGGGTGACCTTGATCAACAAGACCGTAGTCAGGTGTGAAGCAAAGGTGGCCTCCCTGAGATTATAATGCTTTTCAATAAGCAAAATAATCTATCAAAAGTGTTGCTTTAGCTTGGCCTGATGGGGTTCCTGAGGACTGGGGCCATCTGACACATAAGATCCCAACAGCACGGGATGTATCCCCTTCCTTCAAGAAGGGCCCTCCATCAAGAAGGGAAGAGGACCATCCCTCTACTCCCTGGCTCATTCCTTATCTCGTCGTGCTTGATCAGAATCACCATCCAAATAGCATTCAGATATGAAATCTGAAGCCCTAGTTTCCTCCCAATACAGTACTCAGTAAAAGCCGACCTTACAGGAGGTACAGGAGAACAAGCATGCACACACCGCCTTACCTGCATACCTCCTGAGAGCATGGCAAGGAAAAACCCAGATGAGGCCCTAAGGAGGGACACACAGTTAATTACAAAGGGTGAAGCACAGAACAGTCAGATGCAGTCCTCTTGTCTCAGTGCCCTGCTAGAGGCTGGATGATAACCTGCTGGTGACCAAGAGCCCTTGCTTTCCCCACAAGAAGGAGAATATAGAAATCAGGACAAAGACCAAGCACTGGGACCTATGAGGTCATTCAGCACTGAAATGGAAACTGACAAGTAAAAAATGTCTGAAAGGTGTAACAGGAGGAAAACATCACAGTTGCACTAAGAATCAACTGTTAGGAGAGGGTGGAATGTAAGATGGAAGAAAGAGAATATGAACAGAGGTATAGTAAAAGGAATGAAAGATGGTTGCAGCTAGACACAGAAGAGACTCTGCAAAGAACCTAAAGTCATGCCTCCAGTGCACCACATGAGGTGCCCTGATGCCACTACCCCCTACGTGGGACTTCTTGTGAGAAGCCTTAAACTTCCTCTTCTTCTTCCTCCTGTGAAAGGGGAGAGAAGTAAATGACAAGGAAGAGGAAGAAGGTGAGGAAGATCATTAAGAACTCTTTTCCCTTTTCCTCCCTCAAGTCTTGCTGGTCTTAGCAGTGGTTATTACGTTTACATACATTTCACATATTTTCCTGGTACCCCCCACCCTCCCTCAAACCTCTCCACACTTCTTGACTGGGTACTCTATTATAAGTATTTTCTAGATTGCTAAAGACCATATGAAGCAACCTCTGCTTTTCTCTGTACCTCATCAATAATTCTTTAAAATGTATTCAGGGCATGGGCCATTAATTTAATTCCTCTACAGTTCTCTCAACTTTCTTCATTTTTCTGGTAAATTTCCTTGTACATAATATCCTTCATTACTTTTCATAAAACTGTATACAGGATCTATTCCCCTTCTTACCCCGTGCCTTCCATAACTCAACAGGTATGCTATATGGTCCAGCAGTTTTACCATTCTTTATTTAACACTACTGCTCTACAGCCACTGTAAATGATGTTTTTAATGTGGTATGGCCACTGATAAATGTATAGAAATGTAACAACCATTGATGACTGCAGTTTCCAAGTTAAGGTATAAATGCACCAAGGATCAGCACTAAGCTCCTTCTTGTTCAATCATGCCTGATGCAATGACCGAGGATAAAAGGGAGCTCCCTAGGTAGATGTCCACTAATGACATTGTTTTGACTGCAGAAACTATAGTATACTGTAAACCTAGATAGGTGGAAATATGAAATGAGAGTGCATACAGGCAATTCTCGGGTTACGATGGTTCTGACCTTCGACGTTTCGTGGTTACGACACAAACCCCACAAATGATCAAATAATTCTTGTTTCGGCTTTCAACATTTGCATCGTAAGTATGAATTTCATGAGGGAGCTAGTTTGTTAGGCGCAGCGGCAGAATACATCATCTCCAAACATTGCGCTGGCACTTCATTAACATTCTGCTCATATGTCATTTGGGTTCTTTGGACTCTGTACAGTCAACCCCCAGTATTCGTGAGGGTTAGGGACCACAACCGCCCACGAATAGCTGAAATCCATGAATAGTTGAGACCCCCTCTAAAAATGTTTCTAACTGCCTATTTTAATAGTTAAAAAACCAAATATACCTTAAACTATCATCCTACAACACTTTAATATCATTATATCATTTCAAAGTCATCTTACAACATTACCCTTAAAAACATATGGCTTACAGCTACACGTGCCATGAACACTCCTACAACTGTTGCTCTTACCAAGGCAAAAACTAATCAAGTTACCCCTATATTCAGGCACGCACATTTTGCTTCATACAGCATTCAATCTTTACTGTTTTCTTTTAATGTATACAGTGGATAGGGGTAACATTTTCTTTCCCGCGTGCTTTGTGTTTGGAATATGCGCATTATTTGGCGAAGGTTTTTCAAGAAAAAAAAAACATTTTATTGATATTTTGCTGTGTTTACATTAATATTAATATCTAAAAATTAATAAACCATTTTTTATCATAAAAAATGTATTTAGTCATGGAAATAAAATTAAAATACTGCCTATTTTAATAGTTCAAAACACCAAATATACCTTGAACTATCATCCTAAAACACCTTAACCCTTGACTGGCTAATTATATAAAATGCACACCCCAGACCAGGCAAATTTTAAGGTTGGTCAATTTAAGAAAAAAACGCATCAATGGAAAGAGGAAGATATGCAAATGAACATGGTGTAAGAAAAAAAACTGTAAAAAATTTTCCCTACATTCCACAGAAGTTGAAAGTGACTACAGTATTTACAACCCTGTGTGGGGGCCTCTTTTACAAAACACTCATAAATTTTACCAAGTTATACATGTTTTTCTAATAATTTATTTTTGTTTTTTGTGTGAAATTATAATTACAACTCACATATCATAACAGATAAGAACTAAAATCAGTAACAAATTCTGAGCATATTTGTTCTACAATATTAAAGTAAAATTTACTGAGATCAGGAAATGCAGTAACTTTTTTGGATTTATACATGTTTTTTCTAATATTTCTTTGCAAAATTACAACTATAACTGACATCACATCATAAAAGATAAGAACTAAAACCAACAGTAATCCCTGAGTATATTTATAAGAAAATAAATAAAAAGACATCACGGCAAAGAGAGGGGCAAGACATCACCTCTCCAAGTCATGAACAATACTGGAGTTCCCAAGATGCCCATGATCAAGCTGAGCTGAATTCTTTAGTTGCCACAATTCATTTATAGGTCATTGAAGTATTGGGAACTCTTTCCCGCTCAATACAGACAAATTGTATGGTGCGTAATATTAATCCTCCACAGAGGGGATCTGTCTACCACTCAAAACCTGTTTTAGATCCTCTATTGAGGTGATCTGTCCATTAAGGGTTAATATCATTTCAAAGTCATCTTGCAACATTACCCTGAAAAATATACAGTCGGCCCACAGGTTTGTGGGCTCATGATCCACGGACTTGCCTATTTGTGGATTTATTATGGAACATATACAGTATATACATTATTCGCAGAAAATTCGCCTATCTGCGGTATTTTTCATAGAGAAATATTTACAAATCACTGTATTTTCATATCATTTTCGTGACTAAATGCACTTTTTGTGATAAAACTAATAAAATATTCAGGTATAAGCATTTTTAGAGGGGTTTTTGGGCATTTTGAACTATCAAAATAAGCATTTTTATAGGGGTTTTAACCATTCGCGGATTTTAGCTATTTGTGGGGGGTAGCGGTACGCATTCCCCGCAAATACCAGGTCTACTGTATGGCTTACAGCTGCGCGCGACCTATCCTACAGTTGTTACTCTATCCAAGGCGAAAGCTAATCAAGTTAACCCTATATATTCAAGCCTTACCGTTTACTTTTAACGTATACAGTAGATAGGGGTAACATCTGCTTTCCCTCAAGCTTTGTGTTTGGAGTTTTAAGAGAAATAATGCATTTTACAGTATTGATATTTTGCTGTGTTTACAGTAATATTAATATCTGAAAATTAGTAAGTCATTTTTTTTTATCATATAAAATGTATTTAGTCATGAAAATATGAAAATAATTAGCAAATATTTTAGATATGCTCTAAGAAAAAATCCGAATACACGAATTTTCTGCGAATAATTCAGAGTTGTGTTCCACAGAAAAATCCGCAAATAGGTTAATCCACAAATACTCAGCCACGAATAGGCGGGGGTCAACTGTATTGTTAATTTTTTTTTTTTTGCAACTTTGTGCCTTTAACCCCTTCCCTGATTATCCCAGGTATTCTCATGATTAACTACCATGTATCCTTACAATCACACGAATCCTCATTCATACTCGTAAATTATTCCTACTGTACTTATTTCTACAGTATTTATAGTACCCATTCTTTCATGAATTCTCGTTTTCTATACTCCCCCTCCCCATAGGAAATGTTGAGTATGGATTTTTGTTAATAGATGGTGGTGTGCCTGGTTTACTTTATAAACTTCCAATGTCAGACACTGCTCCTACAACACTCTCCCCAAGTTTATAACTTTCAAAGCATGGAAAAAATAATAAATTTTGAATGTTGCATGAATCTTAATTTTGTGAAGTTTGTATCCTAAACTTAGACCTAACATCCTATATGCATACGCTAGCCTATGGTCAAGTTTATAGAACAGTGGTATAAGATCCCAAAAGCAACTAATCCTGATATAATTTCAATCATATTATTGAAAAACATATCACATTTTAAAAAGTCACTTGTATTTTTCCTAGGATACGAACCTATGCTTTCATACATGGATTACACACAAGAGCAAGGCGTGATGCAGCTGTCTACCAACTTGAACAGAAAACAAAAGCCTATCATGTAGGCCTATGAGTCAACTGTGACCTGAGCTGTGTTAGCTCTTCCATTTTGTGAATCAGCCTGTTTGCAGTATTGCTCAACTCCATGATTGGGAGAGACCAGAACCATGAGGAGATGTAGAGGGGGGTAAAACATTCCTATGAAAGTGTAGGTTTATATCTAAGGAAAAAAATACAAATTACTTTTTAAAAACTGGTATTTGTTCCAATGGGAATACAAACCTACACTTTCATAGATAGAGCCTCACCTAAAGATGGGAGACCAATCTATATGGAGTGGCAGGTGGACATGCCCTGGACTGCCAGTGCCACACCGATCAGTGCCTCCAAATCTACCTTCTATGGCTCAGGTCACCAACAAAAAACAGGGCTAGGCCCTACTTGTACTCACATTACTAGTTGGCCCAGGATGAAGGTCCCCAAAGACTTGTGAACCAACTCCCACTGATAGAAAGATGTGAGGGTCGATTGCCTTTTCCATTTCCTGCCTTTGAGACCAGTAGGGTGGAATGGTTCTTCTTGTATGCCACTGAGGGGCCATACCTCTAATGTCATGGGCTTTAATTTTTTATGGTGTATGTTCATAATCTCCAGAAGATATGTATTCCCTGACAATGACTTCTCTTAGCCAGATGGAGATGGTATTCCTAAAGACCTCTCTCTTTTCAAATCCAGTACTTATGATAAGCCTCCTGCAGGCAGGTCTGTGAAGGGCTGTACATTTCAAGAACTGCCTCAAGGATCTAACTGGGCAAAGACCCATCTCGCCCTTACCTCCACTGATGCAGTCCTTTAACAAAGGGATGGAGAATCGCTCAAATTTTAGGTCCACTACTGTGAGATTCTGGGTTTTGGCCATGAAGTCCACAACAAAATCCAAAGAGATGGAGGACCATCCCAAGGCATGTGTGATGTGCCAAGGGGCATATAGTTCCCTCACTCTCTTGGCTGATGTGAGAGAGGAGGAAGAAGGTCTTCAATGTTAGACCTCTAACAGAAGCTTTATTGAGGGGTTCAACGGGAGGATGACTCAGGGAGGAGAGGACCTTTGTAACGTCCCACTCCAGAAGTCTCAACTACCTTAGCGGGCACTTCTTTTCATAGTGCTTGATGACAGAGGGCAGTTCCCAAGCATTCGAAAGATCTATTCCCTTTGGCCTGAAGATGTGTCCAAGGCAGCTCTGAAGCCTTTTGGCTGCTGTGATGGAGAGAGCCTTCCCCTCATGCAAGAGCACCAGGAAGTATGCTACTTCCCTCGCAGTGGTCTTAAGTGGATTGTAGTTTCTATCACAGCACCAATTACAGAAGACTTTCATTTTCCTTGGTACACCCCGGCAGATGAGGGCCTGAGGGGCATCAGTGATTGCCTTTGCAGAGCACTCTGAAAAACCTTTCTTTCACACATGTTGCTGGATAGTCTCCGACTGTGTAGCCAGAGAGAGCCCACCACTTGAGGTACTTCCAGTTGTACTCCTGAACCAGAAGGTCGGGGGCCTCAGGAAGTTCCCTTGGGACATCCACTAGAAGGTGAAGTAGGTCAGTGTACCATTCCACCTACAGCCACATGGGTGCCACCAATGTCTTTCTGAGTCCCTGGGACACAAAGAACCTGCTCATCACCTTCCTCAGTTGACTGAACAGAGGGAAGGCATACAAGTCCATGCTATCCCACAGGTGTTGGAAGGTGTCCTGTACTGGAAAACAGTACAGGAGTAGTTTGCCGTTCCTTGCTGTGGCGAGCAACAGTTCCATCAAGGTGTCGGCTACTCTCTGATTTAGGGATTGCTCGGTGCCTACTACTTGATCCTCCCTGCTTAGTTGGTCGGTGATGACATTCCTCATGCCTGGTATGTACCTGACAATCAGGTCCATGCCCTAGGACTCCGAACACCCATGCATCTCCACCACCAGATTGTTCAGCTCAGGGGAGATTGTGCCCCCTTGCTTGTTTATGTAAGCTACCACTGTGGCGCTGTCATTCATGGCAAAAATGCTGACTTTTCTGCCAGTTGTTCCTGAAAATGTTGCAGTGCCAGCCATACTGCTAGCATCTCCTACAGGCTGATATGTCCTGGAAACGCATACACCGTTCAGGTGTACGCCCCATCCCCTTCAGGATGCGTCTAAGAGTACCAGCGTCTCTGGTGGAGGTCAGCTGAGGGGTACCCACTCCAGGTGGTTCATCAGGTCTCTCCACCACTGCAGGTCATCTCTGGCCCTGTCCATTGACTTGACT
Organism: Macrobrachium rosenbergii; assembly: GCF_040412425.1. Lineage (NCBI taxonomy): Eukaryota > Metazoa > Arthropoda > Malacostraca > Decapoda > Palaemonidae > Macrobrachium > Macrobrachium rosenbergii. Next base: position 95,779,031 of record NC_089752.1, read on the forward strand.
GACTGTGACAGGGGTTTGTCTGGTTTCCACCACGACGTCTTCAATTGCCATTGGAAGGATCTGATGTGTGCTCTCCCCCTGGGGACCAACTTCTGCAGGGAAACCAGATCCCCTATCATGATTTGCCACTGTTTTGCTGGTTGCTGGGGTTAGTTGAGGAATAGCCTAGTTCTGAGACCCTCAGATGCTTGGCAATTCTCTTGTTTGGTGGAAATGCCCTCCCCTCTACTGTGTCGATCCTCATCCCCTGGTACTTGATGGTATGCTTTGGAGAGAGGTCTGATTTCAGGAGATTCACCATCACTCCAAGGTCCTTGCAAAGGGACAGGATGTTTTGCCTAGGCAACTGAGAGTGCTAGGATCAGCCAGTCATCCAGGTATCTTCAGAGGCTTATCCCCTTCGTAAGTGCCCACACCCAGTTGAAAAACACAAGTGAAGGCTTGCTGGGTTGTCGCCAGTCCAAAGCAGAAAGCCCTGAATTGGTAACTGTTGCTTGGGAGATGAACCTTAGGTGCTTCAAAGAGGCCTCATGGATGGAGATGTGCAAATATACTATATATCCCGCAAGTCTATTGACATCATGAAATCATTCTCCCTGATGGATGCCAAGACTGACTAGGGTGTTCTCCTTGGGTGGTTGTCCATGAAGGCCCGCTGGGTAGATCTCTGGTTGCATTTGTCAACGTTCTGCCTCGAAGCATGAGGATCAGGGCAGCAGGGAGCTGAGCGGGATGAGGGCCCAAGATGTGCTGCAGTCCTCCCAGTCACAGCTCTGAAGGGTAGTCTGTAACCCTGCCTCCGGGCACTGTCCTCCGCTCCATGAGATAATTGGGGAGGGGAGTGGTGCTGACGCCTCTCGGTGCTTGGGCACTAAGAGGAGGTGGTTGAGACGAAGACTCTCAGCTTCTGTCATATCTTGCCACTCAGATTGATGTGACTCTGCCCTCTGATTGGAGGGTTGGGTAATGGAGTGGGATGAGTCTGTACTTTCTTTCTCAGGATGCATTTAGTCCCGTCGGATCTTCTCTGAGATCGGGACGGGTCTCCTGCTGCTGGAACGTCTAGTGGGGTTGCTGCTATGCTGCTGAAGGCGGGGCATCAGGGCATGACTGCTAGTTCTTGGTCTGCACCACCTCCTCAAGCTGTGATGAAACTATTGATGTCTGGTCTTGGAAAGGAAAGGACACCTGATGAAAAACATCTCAGTGTATTGGGGCAAGGTGACCCACCCCAGGAGTTGCAGAGCCTCTCAACTCTTGCAACGGAGGGGATAGGGGTGCAACTCCTTGATGTTCTGTTAAATTAAGGAATGGAGGGGGCCATGGGAAACCTCTTGACATCCGGAATCTCCTGACTCACCCTCTAAGTCATTGGACAAAGCACTGAAATGCCTCACTTCAGCACATAAAACTATACACTACACAAAGATAACATCAGGGGTCTCGATCACTCTTAAGGCCAAAAGTGCCCTCCCTCCCCCACCCTACTCATCAAAGTCAAGGGAAGGTGAGGGGGATCAACAACAGAAAATTACCAAGGGTCACCAAATTAGGTTCTCAAACCATCTCAAAGGATGTCAAGCCTCCCAACGTCGATATTCTCCATCTGTCTGGCACAGGTGCCTAAGGAGGGAACAACTGGAGGCATGGAGAATGGCTAAAAATCAAAAGGTTCCTTAGAGGAACTTCCCTTCTTATGGCATCTCTTCTTGTAGAAAGACCATCAGGGTGAGCCACCCCACCTATTCATCACACGTGGCTTCTCTTGTGCACTCTCGTTCTCAACAGGAAATGCACACAGAATGCGGGTCCACTGCAATCAGGGACAGAAATTTACTAAAGGGCTTGCCCTTGCCCACACATAACACAGGGCTCCTGGAGGAGAGAAAAGGAGCTGGAAGTGAGAGACTCCTGCAGTAACAAAAGCAAATCTCAGATAGTATGATTAGAATGTCGGCGATGAACCAAGACAGCCGAGAACAAAATGGACTTTTGTTTTCTATTTGAGTCAGTAGACAGCTACAGCCCACATTGCACCACTGAGTACCCCACCTATGAAAGTTAAAGTTTGTACTCCTGTCAGAACAACTATGTTTTGTGGGCTTTTTAGTGGAATTTTTGAGTGCAGAAATCCTAACCAAATTAATGTCCTACTTTGGTAGCCCACCCCCCTTCCCAATGATGTTCCCCATAATTGTTAGATATAACCTAGCCTGAGGTTGAGTGGGTTAGAGAAACAAAAATAAGTAGTTCCACCGAAAATAAAGATTAATAATATATAAAACAAAAAAAAAGCCACCCTGAAAAATATATTCATGTGCAGTATTTGGAAACCCAACAAACTTTGATTATAAACCTGGGTTGATCTATTTTAAACTACAGTATGTAGGGTACTTTCATCCTAGTTTGACAGACTCAGAATACCTGGAAAAAACAACGGCTTTTAGCTTTTAAGCCTATACTGACCTTTGGTTTGGTCGCATGCCAGAACTCCTTGTCTTATATTCACCGCCGAACTTACACTGATACCGCACACGACTGTACTTGAAAGCACTTTTAAACTTTTGATTGCCAACCACCGCTTTGTTGGCCCTCTCGACAGACTTCGAATCTGCTACAACAAACTTCGAGAACGTCTCTCGCTGAAATACATCTAGTTTAGACTTAAAGTCAGAAAAATCTGAGAACCTCTGTCCCAATGACAACAGCGGTAGGACCCAGTCAGCAGTCATTTTTCAACTGATGTACAGTTACAGTACAGGTCGAGTTGATAAAAGTTTTAGTTTAAAGTATTTCCTATGGTTTAAAATGAAGAATTAATTTTTGCCTTGCCACGATGACAGAGTGATAACGTCACTGTCGTGTATGATAGACTGAATTTCATTTGTGGTGCAACAGCATTCGGGGAAAGACACTGGAAAATAGCCTTTTAGCAAAGGCTCATCTCGCATCGAGTCGATGTCTGACAACATATGATTGCCAGATACAGGATATTTATTTGCAAATAATACAGTAGTCAATGCTTTGCTTTCTTCGCTTTCACTTAAAACATGCTATGAAAAGCTACAACACAGAGACGTTATAGCCTAACCTTGACAAAGTTTACACGAAACGTCAATGTTTGGAAGACAAAATAACGCAAACTGATAACTCAGAAATGTATTTGTTTACTACTTGCGTTCGATTCTACGAACATGGCTTAATTCATCCCCCAACGTAAACAACCCTTTTAAAAGAAGTATTATGATTAAAACTCATAATTATTTATGGGTTCCAACTGCACACTGTTAGGAATCCACACAGTTTTACAGGTTCAGCTAGCCTTTCAAAATTTTATTCTCGAAGATCAATACGGCAAATGAAAGACGGTGAAGAATTGTTGCCAAGGTACGACCGAACCTATCGTACTGCACCCGGCAGCCAGTGATTTGTTTGTTTACATTGAAGATAAGTGATGTCACTGATACTGAAAGAAATGCGATCTCATAAAGTGACCACACCTTATAGTAATAAAACTAGCACATGCAACATTTACAGGTAAGAAAAGGTGAACGTAACTTTTTAAACGTCTCAAGAGATTCTCATGCATTAAAATGTGCTTCATGAAATGTCTTTTTCTCTGACAGACATACAGTAGCTCCTGCAATATGTCAGTGAAATTCAAGAACTTATTTTAACAAGTGTCAATTACATGGGTCTAGCATTCCTTAGTAAGTAAGTGCGAAGTCCAACATAGCTTTTATTTTCTCAATTTACTCACAAATGCTTCCTAAAAATAGTTCATCTTATTTGCAAAGACAAATCTATTTAAAAGTTATATGACACGGACGTGCAAGTTGTTCACCAAAATTATATACTGAAAAATAAATGGTGCCTGTTTTATTGTAACAAAATATACTCTGAAGATGAAGTTGAAAATGTAAGTCTTGATACTAATGATACAAATTGTGCCAGCAACTATCTTTGCCCTAAAAATGAAACTACCCATAAGAGGAAGTTCTCAGAAAAAGGAATAAGCAGTGCTCTTTTGAGTTATATTAAGACAAATCTGTTTTACATGATGAATCAATTAAAGCAATTAACGCAACCGGCTAAATTCCCCCAAATTTAACATTACGCTTATATCATAGTTAAAATGATGTATTTATCGGTCCATCTAATGTGTTGAAATACGCGTAATTTCCAACAATCACTAACCAGTGCATTAAACAGAATAGAATATTAAACTTCGATCTTAAACTTCCATCATCAGAATGTTGGGTGTGACGATTTTCTGTTATTCTAGTTCACGGTTCCTCATATATGCAGCATTAATAAGAACTCTCTCTCTCTCTCTCTCTCTCTCTCTCTCTCTCTCTCTCTCTCTCTCTCTCTCTCTCACACACACACACACACACACACACACACACACACATTCATGTCAAGAGGGGAAAACGCAGTAGTAGTCCCATGATAAATAATTCTGCATAAACTAGGAACTGTCTACAGCCAAACCTTCGGTGAAAGCAAGGTCCAGACAATACCACATAACCTAGGGGTGACGCTGGCTAGAGCTCACAGTACTAAAGAATATGGAACACACTCGATAACGATATGATGAACTGATTGCTGATATAGTAAAGAAATCCTCCATTCTTTTCTCTCTTGTTATGAACTGATGAAACTTTTGCACTGAATGTTCATTCATAATAACATTTGAATGCGGTCGATTTTACTAACAACTAATACCATGCCATACTATTCGGTCGATGTTCAGATCTTATTAGGAGTAAATTTCCATTTGAAATTCACAGTCTAAACTACTGACAAACCTCCCAAACTGGAATATAAAATAAAGAGTAATTACTGAAAAAGCAAATGCGTTTAAGAGGCACTGTTCAGGCAGAAAGCCAAAATAGCATATTGATTTGCATAGGAACTCAAGTAAAGATTTTTCGCACAATAGCACATGTAAATCCATTATCAAAAGCACTTAGTCCTTTGTGTGCAGAGCTCGCTGTAAACTTCGTTATTTACATAGAGACGGGCAGACAGACAAAAACAATTACGAGCAGATCACAAGGACTTTCTTCTGCTTTTGAAAAGGTCATCGATTTTGCTCTTGAAAAGAGATACATTTGTTTACATCAAGTGTATCTGTTTGAGCGCTGGCGACTCTCGGCAGAAAAGGTTTATGAGACTTGGAACAACTGCTGAAGTATTTAGTACCAAATCAGAGTGACTTTTAGAGACGGTATGATTATAACTGTATTACAGCCTCTCTCTCTCTCTCTCTCTCTCTCTCTCTCTCTCTCTCTCTCTCTCTCTCTCTCTCTCTCTCTCTCCAATAATTCAGTGACAATATGCGATGGATATTAGTTAAATGGTTGAATGCTTGGCTAAATGTCTTTCAGACGGCTATTTATTAGCAAATAGATGAAACAGACCCAGGTAAGAGAAAAACAGTTCGCTCTTAAAGAAAAATACGAATACTAGATGACGTTCTTTGGAACTCTCAAAATCAGATCTTACACTAAATCTCACACAACCCGTATCAGTATCGCCAATTACAGTTATGACAATCTCAGAAGCTGTCTAAGCGAAAAATTGAGAGAGAGAGAGAGAGAGAGAGAGAGAGAGAGAGAGAGAGAGAGAGAGAGAGAGAGAGAGAGAGAGGTTCATCTGTATGAATAAGAGGCGCTTGTTGAATACTTACTTGCCTCGGGTATTTAAGTTTTATGAACATTTGCTGAGGAAAGTTGAAAGCCTTACAAAAATCAAGATATTCTACGTGGGTCCGTAGTAGATTATGTAAAAATACCAATGACTCCATCGGTAAAGTTTTTGAAAATTAACCTCTTGCAATCTATCAATTACATCATTCTGTTCGCACTTGGATACACCTCACCCACATGCGGAAAGATACACTGCAGTAACAGAAAATGTTTCCGAAAGCATTTTCGTACACTGGGCTCATAAATTGTAACTAACAACTTGTGGACGTATTTGCACGTTACAGTGAAGGAAAAGCTGGGGCATAATTGGCATGCGGACTTTAAATGATACACAGTTAAAAAATGGCACTGAATTTCCAAAACTTTCAAATGAAGTGCAGATAATACCGCGCGGTAGCTGGAATTCTTGAAGTGTAATAAAATAAGCAAAACCTAAAGCAGAGTTTCGGAAATAAGGATGCAGAAATAAAACCAGGTTCAGTGAAATACCTGACATAGAGCAAAAGGGAATTTCCTTTCTCCATTATGACACCAAATGCGACGACAAGAACTAATCCTCCAGGTCAGGTACTAAGTGTATTCGTGCACCGCCCACCATTCTTACTCTTCCCCTTTATGAAAGCCCGAAATGCCCCTGGAAATGTCATTCGGAAGCCGCTGTACTCACCGAATACAGGTGTGTGCCAAGACCACAGGTGTGCTGGCGTGAGTGCAATTGTGCCGCTAATGCTACTACTACTGCTGCTGCTGCTGCTGCTGCTGCTGCTGGTGGTGGTGGTGGTGTCTGACGAGTTGTCAGAATTTTCCTTCTTGCCCTGACGCGTTAGTTCCGCCCTGTGCTGCGCCAGGATGCGACATATGGCTTCTTCCTCTCTCTGCTGCGCCTCCTTTTCAGCCTGGTGGCGGTGGAGCTGCTCGTGCCGTGACTGTATGGTGCTGACGGAAGAGAGGGGGTCCAAGGCCGCGAACTCCACCGGGTGTTTGATCTCCAGGTGGCGGGCGATGTTGGTCGTGTTGCCCACGAACTTGATTCTCGCCGGGCACAGGTTGCATTTGACTTCGGTCCTGCCGCCGTCAGCAAACTGAGCAAGCTGCCACACTTTGCTTCGGCCAACCATCTTGGCTTAGATACCGTCAGTGCTACTTAAGGCCTTGACCAAGATATCAAAAATCTTGTTTTCTAATATGATTATTTTCGTTTTCTAGTATCCAAACAATACTCCTTAATTAGCAAGGGGTAATTCGCCCTCACAAAAACCATATCTTTTGTTTCAGCATTTGGTTATGAATACGTGAAATCGTTGGAACTTTGTCCTATTTGACGCTTGACCTTGTTCTGAGACTAAGAACGCACATCAGTTCTTCGACTTTTCGTTTCCAGGAGAAGTTTTGCGGCACAGTTCCAAATATAAACTTGATCACTTAACCGTCAGGCCCCATAATAATCTCCTTAAAAAAATTTTTTTGTTTAAACGTAGATTTCAAAATCTTACAATTTCACTAAATATTTCGCGCCAGGACTTCCTCCAAAGTACCACTAAGGTGCAACACAGTTCTTTAATTTTCCCTGGTAGCTCAAACCTTGATCTGTACAAACACCACCACAAACTTGTCTGATCCGCCACTCGCAGTAATACTGAAAGCTCGAACGATGTCGGTTGTCATCCGGCAAAAGCCAACGTGTTACGAAAAGGTTCAGCGCAATTTCATTGAAGCGATCCACCTGCGATCACTGTTACATCTAAACGCCACAGCATAACACAGCCTTCACATACTCTCAAACACTTTACTTTCTCTCTCTCTCTCTCTCTCTCTCTCTCTCTCTCTCTCTCTCTCTCTCCTCTATTCCCCTCACTTTCCCACTCGTGAACTCACTCTCTCTCTTCCTCTTTCCATAAGCCCCCACACACACTCTCTCTCTCTCTCTCTCTCTCACTCCGCCTAGTCTCATCCTCAACTCGATCGCCCAACCAACCAATCAACTAGTAGGCCGATCATCGATTCCCCAGGCAGGTCGACCAATCACACAAGACGACTAGAAGATCGATCACCAAGCTGCGCAAACAGTCGGGGGAGATTGATCGCCAAACGCAACTCCAATCAATACACGTGGAAAGGAATCACTCCTCTTGCCCCCATCTTTACCCCAAGCCCGAAGCAAACGCCCCTTTCCGTCAACCATACACTCAACAAATCCCTCTTTCGAAAGCGCACCATACAGACCTCCTTCTCCCTTCTCCAGCATCTCCCAAGACCCACGACACACACCATAAGCCAATATCAAATCAATAACACAATAATCCAATATCCGCCGCAAATGATTTCAACCAGGCAGCCCCTCATATCAGAATACACTGAGGGGCAATAATCAGCATGTGTTCGGACTCGCTAAAACTTAATTATAAGCAGTAGAAAATATTGAAATGCAGTCTTAAGAGAGTTTCAACCCCCTCAGATTTGTTACCAATGAATTAAAATATCTTATTTGAAAAAGAAAGAGAAAGGGAAAAATGTCTTATACAAAGAAAAACATTAAAAAAGAAAACTGCCTAATTCAATTTTCATTTCAATCTTGGATTATAATTGAAATAAAACACAAAATCTTTGAGATATATCCTTTGCAATAATTAAGGGCAGCCACTTGAAAAGTTCCTAGGAAAGAGTGCGTGATGAACAATGACTGGCCTGTAGTGAAATCTAGAAAAGTTTCTATCAAATGGTCTTTCCATATGCATACGAATACTGTGTGTGTGTGTGTGTGTGTGTGTGTGTGTGTGTGTGTGTGTGTGTGTGTGTGTGTGTGTGGGCGCAAATCCTTATAAAACGCCTCAAACTTGCAAAAAAATTTCTATGTTAGAAAATTAATCAGATGTCAGCTCATGGCATGAAAAATATAGTGTGGGTAGGAAAAGTATATCTCGTAGTAAGGTTTGAATTCTCTCTCTCTCTCTCTCTCTCTCTCTCTCTCTCTCTCTCTCTCTCTCTCTCTCTCTCTCTCAAACAAACAAACAAACAAACGAGCACGCACACACACACGCACAATACCTGAATCACGAGTTTTCTTGGAGGATGAAAACGACCTCGCTTTATTCTGACAGTGGTATCAGTATCCTCAACAGCAAGAGAACGGATACATTCACCATTATTTCAAACTTCAACGTAGCCCAAACTTACGAGAAGCTGAAGTATAATATGAAATTGTATTATGAAAAAAAGAGAAAACTCTACAGAGAATAATAAAGATAATAGTGTGTATATTTATGTATGTGTGTGTGTGTGTGAGAGAGAGAGAGAGAGAGAGAGAGAGAGAGAGAGAGAGAGAATCATCGGTTACATGGTCATCATTGGCAGATGTCGGCTGACTTGAATAAATCTTGTATTCCTTACTTGGACACAAACTAAATATTGATTTCGCACGCATAATACCGAGAATCGACTCACCAACAACACCAACAGTCAGCAAAGATGACTAATATCAAACTGTTCTATAACATCAGCATATCGGAAAAATAAAGGCAAAACTGTTAAGAGAGGAAAATGAAGAGAAATTTTATCAATATCAGCCAACCATAACGTTTCCATTTTCAGCTTTACTAATCCTCCTTGGAATTTCTCTCACATAGATAAAACACGTCCCCAACACTTTTTTTAATGAAAAATTAAATGCCCTTCTTGCTTTAGTTCCCCAGTCTTCTTTTTAACCAAACACTCATTGATTTTTATGCAGATATCGATTAATTACCGCAACGTTAATGTTGTATAATACAATGCGAGCATGAAGCCAATTACTCAAACGGTACTAAAGAAGAAGCGTCAAGCTTGCAGTTATGTCAGCCAAACATAATACATAAGCTAACAGTTGCACAGGGCGTTCGCTGGACTGCGCACTCGAGGAAACTGAGTCTGAGAAAACTGTACGAAAAAAGAAACTACACGAAAAAAGAACTACTCAAGGTTATAATGGGAAGAAATCCCTTAGGTAAATACAAGCAAGTTTTCTGTACAAGGCTGTGTGAGAGAGAGAGAGAGAGAGAGAGAGAGAGAGAGAGAGAGAGAGAGAGAGAGAGAGAGAGAGAACAAAGAGAGACAAAAGGAATGACGTACATACTTACTCTGAGCTGTATTTGTTACTACAATAAGTAAACTCCAAACGAAAAAAGTTACAATCCGGATTAAGCTTAATGTATGAAAACAGTAATCGTTACAGAAGTATTGCTGTACAAGGGATTCCATCTGCTTTTTCGATCAAAGCGAGATCAGAGAACCAATTCAAAGAAACTAATAAAGTGAGGCGTGCAAGAATTTCATCTCTT
>NC_089752.1:95796557-95806557 GCF_040412425.1 Macrobrachium rosenbergii
GAGATTAGTTATAAGAAAAGAAAAAATACACTAACAAATTAATAAACAAAAGATAAAAATGTAAGTAAATTATTAAAATATAGGGATAATTGTCTTAGGGTAGTAATGCGTTGCATACACTATGATATGCTTGTGACGATCTCTTATTTTCAGTTGTCTTTAACTGTGAAAGTAAAAATTATGTAATCAAAACACATATTTGGTTACCTATGAAATTGTATCAGTTATTTTTCTTGAAATTCTTCTTCTTTCTTATCCTTAAATAACTAAATCTGGTGTCACAGCAAGTTTGGTCATCGACGCCAAAAAAAATCATATATATTTTTTGCTAAAATAACTCATCGTAGAAAATAAGAGAAAAAATTCTTTTTAAACAAGAATAGTCCTCACGTGTCAATAGTTCCGGCACCCTTAGAGCATCAAGAGATCTCATTCCTTATATTATTCATTTCTATTAATTATGGTTTCTTTTACTGGTCAGCTGGGATAGTGGTTAGTGTCGTGGAATGCCACTCAGATGTCGCGGGTTCGCGTCTCCCCCCAGGGCGATGAAAAAGAACTGGCTCTGTATCATGATCAGTTACTGCTGCAGTGTGGGGTCTGCGGTGGGAGGTTGGGGAAGCTTGAATTTCAAGTCAATGGCCCCTGTGTCCTTGTTCCATGTGAATAGGTTTCATCTACTCAAATAATAATAATAATAATAATTAAGCAATCTAGTGAGCATGATGCGATTATCTGTTCACTCACAGATTATCAAGCATTATGCCTGTGGGAGTTCGCTTGGCTAACTGGCATTTGTACTGATATGTCCTGCACCTGCTTATCTTGAGGAATTTAGGTCATTATCCCGTTTTTACTGATAGTTTTCCTTTATATATATATATATATATATATATATATATATATATATATATATATATATATATATATATATATATATATATATATATATATATATATATATATATATATATATATATATATATGGCCTTTTGAAAACACACTATAAGCACAGTAAAAACACAGTCACGAGTGTTTTTTGTTTTTTACCATCGCCCTATATTCAAGGCCAATGCTTACACACTAGTTTATAGGCCAAAGGAATGTCAAAATTTAGGCCTAACGACAGCATTCCGCAATATAGAAGACAGAGAGTTGCAGACTGCGCACACCACAATACTTTAGTTTGTGATGGACGCGCACTGACTTGACAAAAACCATTTTCCAGTCAAACTTGAACATAACTTGACCTGTTACCCTAGAAAGGGCAAAATTTATGTCGCTTTCTTTCTCTGTAATACAAACGTTTTACATTCGCTTTCCCCCAGAAGACTTTCTTTACCTGTAAATCCGTACATCGTGCAGCAGAAGCGTTATACAACGACTTCAATCTCCCGCAAGCACCTCAACCACAAATTGGTCAGTTCCTTTGAGTCTAAAAAAGTTGCGTTTTCATTTCCTTTTCTGAAACCTGTACAGTTTCATGTAGGGGCATTTAGTGCCCGTGAATATCACTCTTGTTATCTTGATTCAGTCACTGATCGCCACTCTAGTTTATATAAGCAACGGCTATTCCACATTCTGCTATTTAACCTATTGGAGGACTCTTTGTTGATATCTTATTCTATATCTGATCAGAGTGTGTGTGTGTGTGTATATATATATATATATATATATATATATATATATATATATATATATATATATATATATATATGTGTGTGTGTGTGTGTATATGTACATGTGTGTGTCTGTGTGTGTGTGTACTAAACTGGAAGGCTGGAACGACGGAGATTTATCAGGAATAAAATGGAAAACAGCCAGCGTAGCATGTTCAGTTTAACTATATATCTTCAGGGCTATAAAATGATACAGCATATACAAATACAATCTTGGTAAAAACAATGTTCACAAACTTTACATAGTTTAAAATCATGAAAACATTAAAGTGGTCAAAAATTTTAAAAAAGGTGAAAAAGTGGACGTTACTTTGGCTTGCTAGCACTATCCACCGTATGGCAAATGTAAAGCAGACGACCGCACGAAGATATCGTTTAGTAATATAATTTTTCGACCGCACAATATACAGTAGAAATCGGTGTATATAATACGTTGATCCCCAAGGGGCTAGTCCTAACCACGGCGTCCCAAGGAGCTTCCGCCACGTTTAGTGCTATAATATAGCACCTCGGAGTAGGGGACGCGTAGATAACAAGCCAAAGTAGCACCAAAAAGTGAATTCTAAAAGCAGAAAGACCACGCACCCGACTCCGTCGGAGCTGAAAACTGAGTGACTTTCGCCGTTCTCAAAGGGAGGTTGTCGACTTACGCTACATACAAAACGGGGAGAGGTCTGGCTGTTTAATGAAGGGACAATCTGTTTAATAGTTAACAATTCCAGATTGGAGAGGAGTAGTCATTGCTGACTTGGGTAACAATATTAATATCATTTTACGAAAATGAAGCTTCATGTTTCGGATCTTTCCTAGATAGCGACCCCCAAGGGTTTTCTAGGGTCGTTATCTAGGAATAACATTTCTTGGGGTCATTACTTTGATATTTACAGCCTTTCGTTTCTGTTTTTACGGTAATCCCCAACGGGGTCACTGTCTAGGAAAGATCCCATGTTTCTTACCATGACTCAGTATACTGGATAATCCCCGTGTTTTGAAAGGTCATCCCGTACGGTGAGTGACTCCATGACGAGAACCTATCCTTGCTTCGAGCGCTCTTTTGGTGCCAACTGCATTTTTCCCAGTTTTACATTTCAGGCAAATAAAACAACGGACCATCAAAGATCGCATCAAAGAACGAAGCTTATCTCTATGATGGAACAAGGAACCTACAGTTCTAAAGTATTTCTAGATATCAGTTTTATAATCAGTGCCGGAAAAGTGTTCTGGATGACCTTCCGTAATTATAGTATAATTCAAATTTTTTGGAATGAATAAAAAGAATTTCGGTGTATTTTAATAATTTGAGTACGTTAGATACAGATGGACGTGGCTGAAATTTATCATTTTAATAGTTTTTCATATTTGCTGAATAACGAAGGAGGATACGAATTATATTTGTAAAACTGGAATAAAAATGGTATCTCATTTTGGAAATTGAGTCAGCTACAATTCAATGCATAAGCGCGATGCAAATGTGTGGAGATACTGTTCAATTTAATGTTAAAGAACAACTGCACACACACACATATAGGCTATATATATATATATATATATATATATATATATATATATATATATATATATATATATATATATATATACTTTTATATATATTTATATATATATATATATATATATATATATATATATATATATATATCAAGCCATTGACGAATGGAAATAAATCGAAATATATATATCTTATTATCATATATATCATATATATATATATATATATATATATATATATATATATATATATATATATATACACTGCGCGTGCGTGAATGTATAAAACCAATTTATTCCTACAACAGGAAAACTAAAGACTACACTCTTTGCAATATAAATAATGAAGAAAGAGTAGTTAACAGATCAGCAGCTTTGGAAAATAAAATCCTAAAATCATGCCAGCAAAATAAAAAGAGACAGACAGACAGACAGATAGAATTATATGATGTAGCGAAAGGCAGTCAAGGCCTGAATACCAAGACCACTGCCGTGGTTAATTTCTAATGTGAGGGAAAGCAGAGAGAAACCGGATGGCAAGTTTTATTTATCCAGGCTTTGCACACCTGAACTCTTGGGTAGGTGACTGTCCCTCGCTGAAAATGGTAAGCAGAAAAAGTAGACCGCAGTGTCATTCGCCACGATTCTGCAAAGTAATCGTTCATACCAAGTGATGAGTTATCCTCCTTTATTAAATAAAACTTATCCTTACTGACTGAAGTTTGAGCTTTAACTGTTTACCTATCAGTATATTTCGGGACTGCAATTCTGGGTTACCATGAATTTACAACATGTGGCTGCATGTTAGCAAAAGCGAAATTCAGGCCAAAACTCCAGTTCGCATCTTGCAACCAGACTATTATGATGTTAACTGTGAGTCGACCAACACTACAAGTGGTCCCTGTTGAAAGGATGACGGCATTTGTAGAATCTTCAGATATAATGAATTTTGTCTCTCGCCATATGATCCAATAGGTAACATACTTGCAACTAAAATCTCCTAGACTATTGCTGTTTGTTATTTCCTTACAACCTGTACATTTTCTATTTACAACTGTAGAGTTCAAAAGTACAGACCAAGTAACAAAGAATAAAAGAAAAACATTGACAATAAGAATCACTCAAAGTGCACATAAACCTACAAATGTTGAATAAATTCCGGATCCTCATACCTCATTAATAAATACCCTAGAAAATCATGATAATGTCTTGTACATTTGGTTAAGCCATTTGGCCCACTTTTGACAACAACGAAGAATCATAAAAAATAGGATCCGTATCACTTCTAAAATGTAGTCATTATCTTTATCCCCCGACCTTCAACTCTGTGCGAATTTATATAACTCCAGTAGCTAACTTAATAATCAGCCCCCCCCCCCCAAAAAAAAAAAAAAAAAAGACAACAGAGGCAGAACTATGAACAGTTCGATTCACGGTATTTTTTATGCTAAAGGGAGTTTGCGGGTTCATGTCAGAATGCTGCGGCTCTTTACGTTCGTTTCCTTCTACATCACCACAACCATGCCATTTTACTGAATGTTTTCCCAAATTTAAGAGATACTGGGATCAGAACTACGGTTTCAGGTTGTGAACTGCGTGCCTTTCCCACCCCAACACTCAAGAATATCAACAATGAAGGACAGGGCGGAATCAGTCCTGTTACCAGTCATAACAACATTGCATAGCCGTAGTAATTTAGTGCACCATTACAAAACAATTTTTTTTTATGAATAAATCATCTTAGTCAAGGAATGCAAATTTTGGTATGCTTTCGCGAAGACAGATTTTTATGGCGTTTTACTGATGGGTCAGCAAAGGCCTCGGATGTTTTTCAAAACATTTTGACAGTGGTCTAGATTCTCCGCCTTGGTCTGATAAGAGAAAGTAAGCGTCTTCCCCATCTCACCTGGTTTACTAACGTATGTGTAACAGTGAAGCTGAAACTGTCCTCGAGTAAAATGGAGTAAGAAACGTATACTAAAGCTTCAGTCATCGTTCAGGACATCTTGTTTTTCAGTACGACATTGCTAATTTGACGATAAATGATAAATTTCTGCGTGAACGCAGTTCTGTCAGAGGAAAAGCGCGAAACCTGCCTGACTAAACTAATGTGAACTTTATGCGTCCCTTGAAATATATTATTATTATTATTATTATTATTATTATTATTATTACTATTTTATTATTATTATTCAGGAAACGAACTCTATTATTATGGTACAGGCCTGCAGGGGCCAATGACTTGAAATTCAAGTTTCCAAAGAATATGGTGTTCATTATAAAGAAGATAGGAAAAATTCCAAAGAATATGGTGTTCATTTGAAAGCAATTAACAGGAGATACTCTAAATAATATGGTGTTCATTTGAAAGCAATTAATAGGAAATATTCCAAATATGGTGTTCATTTGAAAGAAATTAATAAAAATTATTCCAAAGAATATGATGTTCTTTGAAAAGATATGAATAAGAAATATTCCAAATAATATGGTGTTCATTTGAAAGAAATTAATAAGAATATTCCAAAGAATATGGTGTTCATTGGAAAGGAATTAATAAGAAATATTCCAAAGAATATGATGTTCATTTGAAAGAAATGAATAAGAAATATTCCAAAGATTATGGTGTTCATTTGAAAGAAATTAATAAGAAATATACCAAACAATATGCTGTTCATTTGAAAGAAATTAATAGGAAGTATTCCAAGATTATGGTGTTCATTTGAAAGAAATTAGTAAGAAACATACCAAAGCATATGGTGTTCATTTGAAAGAAATTGTCAGTAAATATTCCAAAGAATATGGTGTTCATTTTAAAGAAATTAATAGTAAATATTCCAAAGATTATGGTGTTCATTTGAAAAAAATTAGGAAGAAATATAACAAAGAATATGGTGTTCATTTGAAAGAAATTAATAGTAAATATTCCAAAGATTATGGTGTTCATTTGAAAGAAATTAATAGTAAATATTCCAAAGATTATGGTGTTCATTTGAAAGAAATTAATAGTAAATATTCCAAAGAATATGGTGTTCATTTGAAAGAAATTAATAGGAAATATACCAAAGAATATGGTGTTCATTTGATTTGAAAAAAATTAACAGGAAATCCTCCAAAGAATATGGTGATCATTTGACAGAAATAATAAGAAATATTCCAAAGAATATGGTGTTCATTTAAAAGAAATGATAAGAAATATTCCAAAGAATATGGTGTTCATTTGAAAGAAATTAATAGGAAATAAACCAAAAAATATGGTGTTCATTTGAAAGAAATTAATAGGAAATATTCCAAAGAATATGGTGTTCACTGGAAAGAAATTAATAGGAAATATTCCAAAGAATATGGTGTTCACTGGAAAGAAATTAATAGGAAATATTCCAAAGAATATGGCGTCCATTTGATACAAATTAATAGGAAATATTCCAAAGAATATGATGTTCATTTGACAGAAATTAAAGAAATTAATATGGTGTTCATTTAAAAGTAATTAATAGGAAATATTTCTAAGAATATGGTGTTCACTGGAAAGAAATTAATAAGAAATATTCTTAAGAATATGGCGTTCGTTGGAAAGAAATTAATAGGAAATATTCCAAAGAATATGGTGTTCACTGGGAAGAAATTAATAGGGAATATTCCAAAGAATATGGTGTTCACTGGAAAGAAATTAATAGGAAATATTCCAAAGAATATGGCGTCCATTTGATACAAATTAATTTGAAAGAAATTAATAAGAAATATCAAAAGAATAGGTTCATTACAGAAAAATAATAGGAAATATTCCAAAGAATATGGTTGTTCATTTGAAAGAAATTAATAAGAGATATTCCAAAGAATATGGTGTTCACTTAAAGAAATGAATAAAAAATATTCCAAAGAATATAGTGATCATTTGAAAGAAATGAAAAAGAAATATTCCAAAAAATATGATGTTCATTTGAAATTAATTAATAGCAAATATTGCAAAGAATATGGTGTTCATTGGAAAGAAATTAACAAGAAATATTCCAAAGAATATGGTGTTCATTTGAAAGAAATTAATAGGAAATATCCCAAAGAATATGGTGTTCTTTTGAAAGGAATTAACATGAAATATTCCAAAGAATATGGTGTTCATTTGAAAGAAATTAATAAGAAATATTCCAAAGAATATGGTGTTCATTTGAAAGAAATTAATAGGAAATATTCCAAAGAATATGGTGTTCATTTGAAAAAATGAATTAGAAATATTCCAAAGTGTATGACGTTCATTTGAAAGAAATGAATAAAAAGTATTCCAAAGAATATGGTGTCTATTAGAAAGAAATGAATGACAAATATTCCAAAGAATATGGTGTTCATTTTAAAGGAATTAATAGGAAATATTCCAAAGAGTATGGTGTTCATTGGAAAGAAATTAATAAGAAATATTCTAGAGCGTATGTTGTTCATTGGAAAGAAATTAACAGGAAATATTCCAAAGAATATGGTGTTTATTTGAAAGAAATTAATAAGAAATATTCCAAAAAATATGGTGTCAATTTGAAAGAAATTAATAAGAAAACTTCCAATGAATATGGTGTTCATTTAAAAGAAATTAATATAATATGGTGTTCATTTGAAAAAAATTAATAGTAAATATTCCAAAGAATATGGTGTTCATTTGAAAATGAATAAGAAATATTCCAAGAATATGGTGTTCATTTGAAAAAATTAAGAAAAACCCAAAGAATATGGTGTTCAATTGAAAGAAATTAATAAGAAATATTCCAAAGAATGTGGTGTTCATTTGAAGGATATCAATAGGAAATATACCAAAGAATATGGTGTTCATTTGAAAGGAATTTATAGGAAATATTCAAAAGAATATGGTGTTCATTTGAAAGAAATTAATGAGAAATATTCCAAAGAATATGGTGTTCATTTGAAAGAAATTGTAAGAAATATTCCAAAGAATATGGTTTTCATTTGAAAGAAATTAATAGGAAATATTCCAAAGAATATGGTGTTCATTTGAATGAAATTAATAACATATATAGCAAAGAATAAGGTGTTTATTTCAAAGGAATTAATAAAAGTTAAGTATACCTTAGTTTTACCAGACCACTGAGCTGATCAACAGCTCTCCTAGGGCTGGCCCGAAGGATTAGACTTATTTTACGTGGCTAAGAACCAATTGGTTACCTAGCAATGGGACCTACAGTTTATTGTGGAATCCGAACCACATTATACCGAGAAATGAATTTCTGTCACTAGAAATAAATTCCTCTAATTCTTCAATGGCCGGCCAGGGAATCGAACGCGGGTCTAGCAGAATGCTAGTCGAGTACGGTATCGACCCGTCAAAAAGGAACTAAAGGAATTAATAGGAAACTTTCCAAAGAACATGGGGTTCATTTGAAAGATATTAATAAGAATTATTTCAACGAATATGGGGTTCATTTGGAAGAAATTAATAAAAATATTCCAAATAATATGGTGTTCATTTGAAAGAAATTAACAGGAGATATTCCAAAAATATGGGATTCATTTGAATGGAGTTAATAAGAAAAATCCAAATATGGTGTTCATTTGAAAGAAGTGAATAAGAAATATTCCAAAGAATATGGTGTTATTTGAAAGAAATGAATAAGAAATATTCCAGAGAATATGGTGTTCATTTGAGAGAAATGAATAAGAACTATTATAGGGAACATGGTGTTCATTTGAAAGAAATGAATAAGAAATAGTCCAAAGAATATGGTGTTATTTGGTAGAAATGAATGGATAAAAAATATTCCAAAGAATATGGTGTTCATTTGCAAGAAATGAATAAGAAATACTCCAGAGAATATGGTGTTCATTTCAGAGAAATGAATAAGAACTATTATAGAGAACATGGTGTTCATTCGAAAGAAATGAATAAGAAATACTCCAAAGAATATGGTGTTATTTGGTAGAAATTAATAAGAAATATTCCAAAGAATATGGTGTTCATTTGCAAGAAATGAATAAGAAATACTCCAGAGAATATGGTGTTCATTTGAAAGAAATAAGAAATATTCCATAGAATATGGTGTTATTTGGTAGACATGAATAAGAAATATTCCAATGAATATGGTGTTCATTTGAAAGAAATGAATAAGAAATACTCCAGAGAATACGGTTTTCATTTGAGAGAAATGAATAAGAAATATTCCAAAGAATATGGTGTTCATTTGCAAGAAATGAATAAGAAATACTCCAGATAATATGGTGTTCATTTGAAAGAAATGAAAAGAAATATTCCAAAGAATATGTGTTCATTTGAAAGAAGATAATAAGAAATAAAGAAGAGATTAATTATAAGAAAACAAAATTAACAAATTAATAAAATATATATATATACGAATTGTAAATAAATTATTAAAAGTACAAGGAGAATTGTTTTAGGGTGGTAAATTTTGCACATTATAGATATATATATATATATATATATATATATATATATATATATGTATATGTGTGTATATATATATATATATATATATATATATATATATATATATATATATATATATATATATATATATATATATATATATATAAATGTATATATTCCATATCTTCTTCTTAAGGTTTAAGCTTTAAAATGTAACAGATATAACACTTTTTCGCAATAATTCTAAGGAAAAATAAAATTATATATTTGCCTTAAGAATTCTAGTTGAATTCCACTGAGAGTATTGTACGACCCCTGTTGCAGATACTTAAGTCAAAATGAAAGTAATTCTAAACTGTTTTCTTAACCTTAACCTTAGTTACCTTCTCAAAGTGTCTAATTACATGTAGCAACCTCACAGTGTACCCAATGAAAA
>NC_089752.1:95811557-95869057 GCF_040412425.1 Macrobrachium rosenbergii
TTATTATTATTATTATTATTATTATTATTATTATTATTATTATTCAGAAGATGAATCCTCTTCTTATGGAACAAGCCAACAGGAGCCATTGACTTGAAATTTAAGCTTCCAAAGAATATTGCTTTCATTTGCAAAAAGTAAAGTAAGAAGGTAACGGGAAATACAGACAGAAGGGATCAGTCATTAGAAACGAAAAATTAAATTAACGAAGTAATAAATAAATATATAAAAATGTAAGTAAATTATTAAAATACACGGAGAACTGTTTGAGGGTTGTAACACATACACGAGCATCACAACCAAAATATATTTTTATGTTCACTATTTTCCTCCTTTCAAGAGCTCAATATTCGTGGAGCTATACTTAGCACACCAAGGACTTTTAATGACGATGCTCGGTTCTCACACTTGACAATTTCATTCACACAAAATAGTAACACCGATGAATGATTCACTCAGACGATAAAAACAATAGGTAAAAATAAATAGACAACCAAAATAAAGAAAAAAATAAAAGAATGAATATGAATCAAAGTCGTCCCATGACAAAATTATGAACTCGCGACAAAAAGAAAATTGACATGATGATTCAGTAACTAACCACAAAGGTAAAAATTAATTACTCTTAAAATGAATCTTAGCGCATTTTCATACGGACAATAACTCTAATTACAATTACGTCATTTCCTCGTAGAATAACTGAGCTTGAGTTACTCAAGTCTTCTGTAGGTATGGACTTCATAAACCCGGAGAACGGGACTCTGCCATGGCTTACTAAACAATTTATGCCTTCACAAAAACAAGACCACAGCCCCACTGCAACTTCGCTCGAGCAATGCACTTGTGCGCCGCTACGTTCATTTTATGTTAAAGATACACAATGAAATCCCCAAGAGTTACTTTATCCCAGGCAACTTGACAATGATTCGTCCGGAGAAAGGAACTTCTACTGAAGGCTTGGCAGTGTTACTTTCCTCCAAACTTTTTCTAAGCCAAATTCAATGCAACCGTGAACTGCAATTCCGATCAGACACAGCCACTGATCTTAATCGGAACTTTCATTTCTAGTCTTGTTCACCATGCGTATCGAGAATTCAAAATGTTTGTTCAAGCATGCAATTCGTCACCTCAAACACATCCCCTTAAGCTAAGCAATAACGCATGAAAATTTATCATTTCTTCTAATTCACAAATAAAGATAACCCTTTACCATGACACTTTACATATTGCATATTAATACATTTTGCTGACTAACAGCTACTTCTAGCATTATATTGGTATAAAAAGCAAATTACTCTCATGAATTGTATTTCAATATCTAGAACACGGGCACTTAATTTCAATGGCTTTAAAAAAACAGAGAATCTGCAACTTTAGAAGCACTGTTCTACACACAAATACTTCTCTCACAAGTCTTGAATAGAAATACACTACCCATTAATAAGCATTACTACACTTTGGATGCAACAAAATGACAGATTGTTTTAATGCAAACATTTTCAACAACAGTGAACTTCTTTAACACAGATAAGAAATTAGATACTTTTTCTCCAAAAGAGAATTTACTTCTCTTACAGTAATAAATTATTTCATTATTTTATCTGACTTCCCCTTACTGGACCAATCTCTCTCTCTCTCTCTCTCTCTCTCTCTCTCTCTCTCTCTCTCTCTCTCTCTCTCTCTCTCTCTCTCTCTCTCTCTCTCTCTCTCTCTCTCTCTCTCTCTCTCTTCTTTGCCTTTCTCCCTTCTGTATCAGTTCAGGTACTTAGTTTTTCGTCTTGTGCGTGCCCAGTGTTTCCTCATGGAACTGTAGGCATGCATGCTTCTTGCAATCAATGGTGACTCAGGGATGAGTCACATTTGATGGAAGGATAATGGCTGGTGGGTTTCACGACGCCTTCAAAGGAATGCAATTGTCAGGGGAACTCTGTGAGTCGTCAGAAGTGGTCACCCATTGGACTTCTCAGTCTCTCGTACTGAAATCATTGATATTTGCGAACATGACTCATTGGTTGAATTTCAAATAGCAAGCAGGCAGGCTTAAGGTAGCTCTGTCGTGTACTACCTCTAAGACAGCCTATATGAGGGGACTTTTGAGATTTACCTGGAAACAGACAGAAGTACAACCTCTAAGACAGCCTGTCTGCAAGTACTTTTCAAGATTTACCCGAGAACAGACATACAGTAGAAGTACAAACTTTAAGACAGCCTATATGCAGGGACTTTTGAGATTTACCTGAGAACAGACACAGAAGTACAACCTATAAGACATCCTATATGCAGGGACTTTTGAAGATTTATCTGAGAACAGACACAGATACAAGTACAATCTCAAGTACTTTGAAGATTTATCTGAGAACAGACACAGAAGTACAACCTCTAAGACAACCTATCTGCAAGTACTTTTGAAGATTTACCCAAGAACAGACATACAGTAGAAGTACAACCTCTATGACAGCCTATATGTGGGGACTTTTGAAGATTTACCTGAGAACAGACATAAAAGTACAACCTTTAAGACAGCCTATATGCAGGACTTTTAAGATTTACCTGAGAACAGACACAGAAGTACAACACTCTAAGACAGCCTATATGCAGGGACTTTTGAAGATTTACCTGAGAACAGACATAGAAGTACAACCTCTAAGACAGCCTATATGTGGGGACTTTTGAAGATTTACCTGTACAAGAACAGACTTTTGAGGATTTACTGAGAACAGAGTACAACCTCTAAGACAGCCTATATGAGGGACTTTTGAAGATTTACCTGAGAACAGACATGAATACAACCTCTAAGACATCCTTTGAACTTTTGAAGATTTACCTGAACAGACAAAAATTACAACCTTTAAGACACACTTTTGAAGTACCCAGAACAGACAACAACCTCTAAGACAGCCTATATGTGGGACTTTTGAAGATTTACCTGAGAACAGACATAGAAGTACAAGCTTTCAGAAAGCTAAGACAGCTTTTATGTGGGATCCTGAGAACATTTATAGAAGTACAACCTCTAAGACAGCCTATATGAAGGGACTTTGAAGATTTACCTGAGAACAGACACAGAAGTACAACCTCTAAGACAGCCTATATGCAGGGACTTTTGAAGGTTTACCTGAGAACAGACATAGAAGTACAAGAACAGCCTATATGCAGGGGACTTTTGGAGATTTACCTGAGAACAAACACAGAAGTACAACCTCTAAGACAGCCTATATGCATGGACTTTTGAGACTTTTGAAGATTTACTTTTGAAGAACAGACATAGAAGTACAACCTCTAAGACAGCAGGGACTTTTGAAGATTTATGAGAACAGACATAAAATTACAACTTTTTAAGATTTACCTGAGAACAGACATAGAAGTACAGCCTCTAAGACAACCTATATGTGGGACAAGATTTACCTAAGAACAGACATAAAAACTACAACCTCCAAGGCATTGAAGACTTTTGAAGATTTACCTGAGAACAGACCCTAGAAGTACAACCTCTAAGACAGCCTATATACAGGGACTTTTGAAGATTTACCTGAGAACAGACATAGAAGTACAACCTCTAAGACAGCCTATATGCAGGGACTTTTGAAGAACCTGAGAACAGACACAGAAGTACAACCTCTAAGTCAGCCTATATGCAGGGACTTTTGAAGATTTACAGACTGAGAACTAACACAGAAGTACAGGACTTTTGAAGATTCTAAGACAGCAAGGCATCCTATATGCAGGGACTTTTGAAGATTTACCTGAGAACAGACATAGAAGTACAACCTCTAAGACAGCCTATATGCAGGGACTTTTGAAAGATTTACCTGAGAACAGACATTACAGCCTCTAAGACAGCCTATATGTGGGACTTTTGAAGATTTTAAGAACAGACATTTACAACCTCCAAGGCATCCTATATGCAGGGACTTTTGAAGAACCAGTACAACTAAGACAGCCTATATGCAGGGAGAAGTACCAACCATAGAAGTACAGCCTCTAAGACAGCCTATATGGGACTTTTGAAGATTTACCTAAGAACAGACATAAAAGTACAACCTCTAAGACAGCCTATATGTGGGGACTTTTGAAGATTTACCTGAGAACAGACATAAAAGAACTAAGACATATGCAGGACTTTTGAAGATTTACCTGAGAACAGTACAAAACATCTAAGACAGCCTATATGCAGGGACTTTGAAGATTTACCTGAGAACAGACATAGAAGTACAACCTCTAAGACAGCCTATATGCAGGGACTTTTGAAGATTTACCTGAGAACAGACACAGAAGTACAACCTTTAAGGGACTTTTGAAGATTTACCTGAGAACAGACATAAGTACAACCTCTAAGACAGCCTATATGTAGGACTTTTGAAGATTTACCTGAGAACAGACACAGAAGTACAACCTCTAAGACAATGCAGGGACTTTTGAAGATTTACTGAGAACAGATAAAGTACAACCTTAAGACACTAAGAACAGACAGGTACAACCTCTAAGACAGCCTTTGAAGATTTACCTGAGAACAGACATAGAAGTACAACCTCTAAGACAGCCTATATGCAGGGACTTTTTGAAGATTTACAGGACTTTTGAAGATTTACCTGAGAACAGACAAAGAATTACAACCTCTAAGACAACCTATCTGCAAGTACTTTTGAAGATTTACCCAAGAACAGACATACTTTTGAAGATTTACCTAAGAACAGACACAGAAGTACAACCTCTAAGACAGCCTATATGCAGGAAGTTTTGGAGATTTACAGTCTATTGCAGGGAGAGATTTACCTGAGAACAGACATAGAAGTACAACCTCTAAGACAGCCTATATGTGGGACTTTTGAAGATTTACCTGAGAACAGACATAGAAGTACAACCTCTAAGACAGCCTATATGTGGGACTTTTGAGATTTACCTGAGAACAGACACAGAAGTACAACTATAAGACAGATTTACCTATATGCAGGGACTTTTGAAGATTTACCTGAGAACAGACATAGAAATACAACCTCTAAGACAGCCTATATGCAGGGACTTTTTTTGCCTCTAAGATTTTAGATTTACCTGAGAAACAGACATAGAAGTACAACCTTTTAAGACACCTATGAAGGGACTTTTGAAGATTTACCTGAGAACAAAAGACCTCTAAGAAGTACAAGTACAACCTCTAAGACAGCCTATATATGCAGGGTACAATGAAGATTTACCTGAGAACAGGGATACAACCTCAAGACAGCCTATATGCAGGGACTTTTGAAGATTTACCTGAGAACAGACATAGAAGTACAACCTCCAAGGCACCCCTATATGCAGGGACTTTTGAAGATTTACCTGAGAACAGACACTGAAGTACAACCTCTACTATATGCAGGGACTTTTGATTTACCTGAGAACAGACATAGAAGTACAGCCTCTAAGACAGCCTATATAGGACTTTTGAAGATTTACCTAAGAACAGACAGAAGTACAACCTCTCTAAGGACATCCTATATGCAGGGACTTTTGAAGATTTACCTGAGAACAGACAGAAGTACAACCTCTAAGACAGCCTATATGCAGGGACTTTTGAAGATTTACCTGAGAACAGACATAAGTACAACCTCTAAGACATTCTATATGAGACTTTGAAGATTTCTAAGACAGCCTATATGCAGGGACTTTTGAAGATTTACCTGAGAACAGACAGAAGGACTTTTGAAGATTTACCTGAGAACAGACATAGAAGTACAACTCTAAGACAGCCTCCATATGCAGGGACTTTTGAAGATTTACCTGAGAACAGACATAGAAGTACAACCTCTAAGACAGCCTATATGCAGGGACTTTTGAAGATTTACCTGAGAACAGACACAGAAGTACAACCTCTAAGACAGCCTATATGTGGGGACTTTTGAAGATTTACCTGAGAACAGACATAGAAGTACAACCTCTAAGACAGCCTATATGCAGGGACTTTTGAAGATTTACCTGAGAACAGATAAAGAAGTACAACCTTTAAAAAAGCCTATATGTGGGGACTATTGAAGATTTACCTAAGAACAGACATAGAAGTACAACCTCTAAGACATCCTATATGAAGGAACTTTTGAAGATTTACCTGAGAACAGACAAAGAATTACAACCTCTAAGACAACCTATCTGCAAGTACTTTTGAAGATTTACCCAAGAACAGACATACAGCAGAAGTACAACCTCTAAGACAACCTATATGCAGGGACTTTTGAAGATTTACCTAAGACAGCCTAAAGGAACAGACATATGGGACCTTAAGATTTACTGAGAACAGACATAGAAGTACAACCTCTAAGACAACAGACTTTTGAAGTTACCTGAGACAGACAAGTACAACCTCTAAGACAGCCTATATGCAGGGACTTTGAAGATTTACCTGAGAACAGTACAACCTCTAAGACAACAGACACTTTTGAAGTACAACAGACATAGAAGTACAGCCTCTAAGACAGCCTATATGCAGGGACTTTTGAAGATTTACCTGAGAACAGACACAGAAGTACAACCTCTAAGACAGCCTATATGCAGGGACTTTGAAGATTTACCTGAGAACAGACATAGAAGTACAACCTCTAAGACAGCCTATATGGGGGACTTTGAAGATTTACCTAAGAACAGACACAGACACTATATGCAGCGACTTTTGAAGATTTACCCTGAGAACAGACATAGAAGTACAACCTCTAAGACACAGCCTTTTGAAGATTTACCTGAGAACAGACATAGAAGTACAACTCTAAGACATCCTATTAAGACAGATTTACCTGAGAAGACATAGAAGTATATTTTGCAGGGACTTTTGAAGATTTACCTGAGAACAGACTAGAAGTACAACCTCTAAGACAGCCTATGTGACAGGGACTTTTGAAGATTTTACCTAGAAGTACAACCTCTAAGACAGCCTATATGCAGGGAGAAGATTTACCTACATGCCTCTAAGAGACTAGAAGTGGACTTTTAAGATTTATATGCAGGGACTTTTGAGAACCTGAGAACAGACAAGAAGTACAACCTTTAAGACAGCCTATATGCAGGGACTTTTGAAGATTTACCTGAGAACAGACACAGAAGTACAACCTTTTAGAAACCATATGCAGGGAACTTTTGAACAACCTGAGAACAGACATAGAAGACATCCTATATGAAGAAACTTTTGAAGATTTACCTGAGAACAGACATAGAAGTACAACCTCTAAGACAGCCTATATGTGGGGACTTTTGAAGATTTACCTGAGAACAGACACAGAAGTACAGCCTCTAAGACAGCCTATATGCAGGGACTTTTGAAGATTTACCTGAGAACAGAGAAGTACAACCTCATGACAGCAAGTACTTTTGAAGATTTACCTGAGAACAGGACTACAGTAGAAGACAACTCTAAGACAGCCTATATGCAGGAACTTTTGGACTGAGAACAGACTGAGAACAGATAAGAAGCCTACATGTGGGGACTTTTGAAGATTTACTCTGAGAACAGACATAGAAGTACAACTCTAAGACAGCCTAAGACTATATGAAGGAACTTTGAAGATTTACCTGAGAACAGACAAAAGAAGTACAACCTCTAAGACAACCTAGCAGGACTTTTGAAGATTTACCTAAGAACAGACAGAAGTACAGCCTCTAAGACACTTTTGAAGATTTACCTGAGAACAGACATAGAAGTACAACCTTTAAGAAAGCCTATATGTTTGACTATTGAGATTTACCTGAGAACAGACATAGAAGTACAACCTCTAATACAGCCTATATGCAGGGACTTTTTGAAGATTTACCTGAGAACAGACATAGAAGTACAACCTCTAAGACAGCCTAGACTGCAAGACAGATTTACTCTGAGAACAGACATAGAAGTACAACCTCTAAGACAGCCTATATGCAGGAAGTTTTGGAGATTTACCTGAGAACAGACATAGAAGTACAACCTTTCAGAAAGCATATATGCAGAGACTTTTGGAGATTTACCTGAGAACAGACATAGAAGTACAACCTTTACTTTGAAGATTTACCTAAGAACAGACAGAAGTACAACCTCTAAGACAGCCTATATGCAGCGACTTTTGAAGATTTACCTGAGAACAGACATAGAAGTACAACCTTTTAGACACCATGTATGCAGGGACTTTTGAGATTTACCTGAGAACAGACATAGAAGTACAACCTCTAAGACAGCCTATATGCAGGGACTTTTGAAGATTTACCTAAGAACAGACAGAAGTACAACCTCTAAGACAGCCTATATGCAGGGACTTTTGAAGATTTACCTGAGAACAGACATAGAAGTACAGCCTCTAAGACAGCCTATATGTGGGGACTTTTGAAGATTTACCTAAGAACAGACATAAGACATCCAAGGCATCCTATATGCAGGGACTTTTGAAGATTTACCTGAGAACAGACATAGAAGTACAACCTTTAAGACAGCCTATATGCAGGGACTTTTGAAGATTTACCTGAGAACAGACATAGAAGTACAACCTCTAAGACAGCCTATATGCAGGGACTTTTGAAGATTTACCTGAGAACAGACATAGAAGTACAACCTCTAAGACAGCCTATGGGGACTTTTGAAGGGACTTTAAGAAGATTTACTTTTGAGAACAGACATAGAAGTACAACCTCTAAGACAGCCTATATGCAGGGACTTTGAAGATTTACCTGAGAACAGACACAGAAGTACAACCTCTAAGACAGCCTATATGCAGGACTTTTGAAGATTTACCTGAGAACAGACATAGAAGTACAACCTTTAAGACAGCCTATATGCAGGGACTTTTGAAGATTTACCTAAGAACAGACACAGAAGTACAACCTCTAAGACAGCCTTGGGACTTTTGAAGATTTACCTGAGAACAGACATAGAAGCACAACCTCCAACAACAGGGACTTTTTGAAGATTTACCTGAGAACAGACATAGAATCTAAGACATCCTATATGCAGGGACTTTTGAAGATTTACCTAAGAACAGACATAGAAGTACAACCTCTAAGACAGCCTATATGTGGCACTTTTGAAGATTTACCTAAGAACAGACATAAAAGTACAACAAAGCATCCTATATGCAGGGACTTTTGAAGATTTACCTGAGAACAGACATAGAAGTAAGGGACTCTTGAAAGATATACAAACAACCTTTAAGACAACCTTTAAGACAGCCTATATGCAGGGACTTTTGAAGATTTACCTGAGAACAGACATAGATGTACAACCTCTAAGACAGCCTACATGCAGGGACTTTTGAAGATTTATCTGAGAACAGACATAGAAGTACAACCTCTAAGACAGCCTATATGTGGGGACTTTTGAAGATTTACCTGAGAACAGACATAGAAGTACAACCTCTAAGACAGCCTATAT
Source organism: Macrobrachium rosenbergii (assembly GCF_040412425.1). NCBI lineage: Eukaryota > Metazoa > Arthropoda > Malacostraca > Decapoda > Palaemonidae > Macrobrachium > Macrobrachium rosenbergii. The sequence continues at coordinate 95,820,913 of NC_089752.1, forward strand.
GCAGGGACTTTTGAAGATTTACCTGAGAACAGACATAGAAGTACAACCTTTAAGACAGCCTATATGCAGGGACTTTTGAAGATTTACCTGAGAACAGACACAGAAGTACAACCTCTAAGACAGCCTATATGCAGGACTTTTGAAGATTTACCTGAGAACAGACATAGAAGTACAACCTCTAAGACAGCCTATATGGAGGGACTTTTGAGATTTAGACTAGAAGAACAACAGAAGTACTAAGAACAGACTTTAAGACAGCCTATATGTGGGGACTTTTGAAGATTTACCTGAGAACAGACATAGAAGTACAACCTCTAAGATATCCTATATGTGGGGAATTTTGAAGATTTACCTAAGAACAGACATAAAAGTACAACCTCCAAGGCATCCTATATGCAGGGACTTTTGAAGATTTACCTGAGAACAGACACAGAAGTACAACCTTTAAGACAGCCTATATGCAGGGACTTTTGAAGATTTACCTGAGAACAGACATAGAAGTACAACCTCTAAGACAGCCTATAAGCAGGGACTTTTGGAGATTTACCTGAGAACAAACATAGATGTACAACCTCTAAGACAGCCTATAAGCAGGGACTTTTGGAGATTTACCTGAGAACAAACATAGATGTACAACCTCTAAGACAGCCTATAAGCAGGGACTTTTGGAGATTTACCTGAGAACAAACATAGATGTACAACCTCTAAGACAGCCTACATGCGGAGACTTTTGAGATTTACCTGAGAACAAAGAACGCAGATGGTGGTTCGATATGAAGGGATTATAAAACAGGAAACAGAGGAGGCAATTCGTGGAAGGTCAGGCAAGGATAGAACCATAAAAATAAGCCTTTAATCCAATCAGCAAGGCCACCTCTCCCTCTTTATCATTTGCACATGGCCCATACTCAGCCAGGACCACATCTTATTACAGTGCATTCCTTTATAATACTTTCAGTAAATTTTAATATAAAAAGTTAGTGACGTTATATATATATATATATATATATATATATATATATATATATATATATATATATATATATATATATATATATATATATATATATACATATATATACATATACATAAATATGTGTACACATATATATTATATATACAAGTATATTTACGGATATATATAATATGTACACATTTATATATATATATATATATATATACATATATATATATATACATATATATATATATAATATATATATATATATATATATATATATATATACATATCTATGTTCTATGTATTATATATATAAACATATATATTCTCATACATGTAGATTCTGTAATTTAAAAATGTCGATCTCACCTTCAATCCCTTTGCTCTGATGATCTAAAATTTCTTATGCTCTTTGGTACGGGATAAACCGAAGTTGTTGGTGTATCCGCTTTAGATAAGACGACCTCCGCCAAAAGCTGTAGTTCCTCAGATTTCTCAATCTGCTTTCTTACAACCTTTTTACATTCTAATGAATCTTTATTTGCCAGCTCTTAAAGTAATTTTCCGGAGCCTCCTAATCTTTTTCCCCTGAAGCCACTTCTTGCTCATATCTTGCCTTGCCTCCTCTTCTTCTTCTTCACAATACTTTCAGTTCTCTAGAGAGAACAGCCACACCCGCATCTCCGGACGACAGTGTGATCACTATATAAGGGTGTCCCTAAAGCCTGGACACAAAGTAAGTATCATTACTTAAAACTATATATATATATATATATATATATATATATATATATATATATATATATATATATATATATATATATATATATATATATATATATATATATATATATATATATATATATATATATATATATATATATATATATATATATATATATATATATATATATATATATTGTCCATACATATATAGATTAAATATGAGTTTGTCTAAAGAAGAAATGATTAAATTGAACTAAAGAAGAAATGATTGAACTGGTACTTCTGTTTCTGGGGTATTCTAAAGGAGAAGGTGTACTCAATAAAATGAGAGATACGAGGCATCTGAGGGAACGCATCATAAATGACTGTGCTCAAATTGTCGGAGATGTGGAGTTAATGCATCGAGTTCATGTGACTCTCGCAAAGCGCATCGAACGTTGCATCACACTGAAGATGTTATTTATTGATATTTCAGTTAAAAAAATTTTAAATTATTTCAATGAAAATATGCATTTTGCATAATGTGTTCGGAATTTAGGGACACCCTGTATAAAAGCTAAAAGTTCCAACAACTACTTTCCCGGTTTACTGTCCTGGCGTCAACAAGGACTTTCCTATGAAGTCAACTCCCTTACGGCTGCTGAAGAGCGAGCAAGAGCCCCTGCCAGGACAAGGCTGGCATAATCTACTGTAAATAGCTAGTCACCTCGCAGCATGTGCGACTGATGAATTGAATGGAAGCTATCTGCTGTTAAAAAAGTATGAAAATCAGTCGCCTGTTAAGAATCTAATATATTTCACTAATAAACTTATCTACAGCCAGTATATTCATGTTAGCCTACTAAATGCGAAAACCGGTTAATCGTTAAAGTAACACTTAGCCTTTTACAAGCACAGGTCATAGTTTTTTCCTGTTTTACAAAATACACTTCATGGTTAATTCTCTTGTGATTACAGGTGCGTCAATCTCAAGCCTAATCTAGGCCTATTCTATTTCAGTCCGCAAACCGTTTACTGCAAGTAGATTCAGCATACACGAGATGTCCATCTTCTTTCATTAGTAACTGGACTTTCATTTTGTACAGCAACTGAATATGTGACCTACCAGAGGGCTTGAAGAGAGAGAGAGAGAGAGAGAGAGAGAGAGAGAGAGAGAGAGAGAGAGAGAGAGAATATGTGACCTACCAGAGGGCTTGAAAAGAGAGAGAGAGAGAGAGAGAGAGAGAGAGAGAGAGAGAGAGAGAGAGAGAGAGAGAAAGGAGCAATACTGCTGAAAAATGGCAACACCAGACAATAATGCGCTGCAATTGCTCTTCTCTCTCTCTCTCTCTCTCTCTCTCTCTCTCTCTCTCTCTCTCTCTCAACATTCAAAATAATGAAGAAAGGGAATATTCACAGACCCCTTCTACTTTTCCGCTATCTTTTCCTAGTCTTCATTTATTCCCAAAAATGAGTCTCTCATCCAGTTTGTTCTTTATATCTGGAAATCTATTCCAAGGAAGTGTGCTGGGCAAGTTTAATGCAAGTGTATTACTCTTCTAAGCTCGTTCCATAGGAACGCTTACGCTACGAATAATGACTGGAATGATTACATTCAAAACCAAATATGCCAAAAGGCGTTAACAACACTCAAGAACCATCTTCCGGGAGTGCTAGAAGTAAAATATCCTTTCAGCTCTAAAACAAAGACACAAATCAAGAACTTAACTTGCATCTTTTCCTTTTATTCAAACATTAGCAACCTAAAGGTTTCAATATCACTGAAAAGATTATTACCTCTCTACCAACTCACCGAATCCAGCTGAAGTGTTCGCATGACGAAGCAACAGAATGACTCGAATCGAATTATATACCGTTATGCCCTTGGTCCTCTGTCAGCAAGGCTCTTTAATGTGTCGTCGGAAACCGGGCTTGGCTTTTACTAATCTTGGAGATGTGATAAGAAGCAAGACATCTACACGTGAAATTTCAAGAGGAAATTGTCTTGAAATGGTCATATGCAATTAATTTTTGCCTTTCAAAGTATAAGACTATGAATACTGTTCAGAACCAGAAGAAAAAGCAGAGAACACTGAAGTGTAAGGGTTCCTTTAAATGAACACATCCGCCCCCACAAGACTGTCTTCAAAACAGAAATTTATATAAAAACTGTCTGATGGGTATTTCCGTGCATTGCCAAATTTAATGGCCAGTAGAGATCTGATAATTATAACATAAAGCATAATAAAATGAAACGAAAATAACTATTCCTAGGACCAACTGAAAGACCTCCAGCCAATATTTTCGGTGACGCAGGATTCACAAGCCTTATCAGTAGTTCAGAAATGTTCCGTTCAAGCCTGAATGAATGATACTGCCAGATATGTTAATCGCCCAAGGAGGCTTCTGGAAGGTATTGCAAGGATACCAGTTAAATTTGCTCGAAAGATTCTTGAATAATTTCATCATCAATTTTCACCTAAGATCATTAAAAATAGTGTATCCACAACAGTGACAATAACACTATTACTAAAGTGTCCAGCCAACAAGTACACACCCTAGGGACGTTACGTAACCCGAACTGATTTCAACTGATTTTTGGAAATCTGACTGCAAAGCCAAGCATGGGGCACTTCCAGCCATTCAGTGCTCAAGAGCTGGAGTAGTTGGGCGGCAAGAAGAAAGAAAGGAAGTGGGAACAGAGGTAAAGTAAAAGGTTAAAAAGTGGGAGCAGCTGGGGCCGAAGGGACGCTGCAAGCAATCTTTAGTAATGCCTACAGTGCACCACATGAGGTGCACTAACGGCACAACTGACTACGGGAGTACCATTCTAAAGATCGCACCAAGGTACCTTAACTCTGCATCTTTATATATTATATATATATATATATATATTAACTCTGCATCTTTATATATATATTATAAAATATATATATATATATATATATATATATATATATATATATATATATATATATATATATATATATATATATATATATATATAGTAGCCAGTGGTGATAGCCTGCTCCGGACTGTGACGTTGACAAGTGTGCAAGTGGCCAATCACTGTTAAACACAGTAAAAACATTGTATTCACTATGCACTATCATTTTATTCTTAAAGTACCTATGCCGTAAAAAAGGGTGCAAAACTTCATACTTTAGCAAACTGAGTGCATTACGTACATTTTGTTCTTAACTTGTTCTGGCTCAGTTTCCTCAAAGTTAATAAATGTTAGTTAAAATGATCTTTCATCTTTGCACCATGCTATAAATAAAAACATTTTAATATATATATATATATGTATATATATATATATATATATATATATATATATATATATATATATATACACATATACATACACATATATATGCACGTGTATATATACATATATGTATATGTCGTGAAAGTGGTAAGAACTGTCTGCCATGGAGAACACCGGAAATGTGCACGACTATAATGACTATTATTAGGGGAAGCTCCGAAGGGGTAATTTACAAATGCCATTGTCCCCAGCGCTCTCTATTCGACAACATTTTATTAACGAGAAGACTCCAGCTCAAAGCTCAAGCTATTCCTAAGACTAGGATTAATAATACTGAAAATAACAATAACACCAGAGAGAAGAAAGAGAAATAAAATACTGGCCACTGTCACCAAGGGCACTAACGTTTCCAGTTATCATCATAATTGTTTTTAAAAACCACGAACAGGTTCACTTTTCCTATTTTAAAGTGAATAACAATACAGTCTTTTGTTTAATTATGAATAAAATGTACATCCTGTTCGGGTTCAAAGTTTCCAACTTTCTTCATAAAGAATAATGTCGATTATCTCGTGGCTTGCGGAACAGAGAAATAATTATGCTTCGGGCATACACCAACCACACACAATTTATACATACATACATAATACAAATATATTACAGTATAGAAATATAGATATATATATAAATATATATCTATATATATATATATATACATATATATATATATATATATATATATATATATATATATATATATATATATATATATATATATATATATATATATATATATATATATAGTTACGTGTGGAGCAGTGGCACATACGGAGATGTTGTTTTCGTTTTCTTTGAATGTAATCTTTAAAAATGGGGAGGCTAACATTTATGGGCGAGAAACTTCCATTTTCTCATGATACCTTGAGTACGACCATGGTCGAAGTATATTACTTCGACTACGGGTAGGACAGAAGTACTAGTCCACTACTGCTCGCCACTTGGCCTCTCATCGTTGGATGCTGATAAATTCTTCAGACACTGAAATGGGGTCTCCATACGTCTCTCGCTAACATATTGCTGTTTCTGAATACTTATGTTTCTCTTCTTTTTTCTGAACTCATTAATTAGGACCTGAGGCTCAAGCATTAACAAATATTAACAGAATTTGATGGACTTCGCTTTAACTGAACACTATAATCACTCAATGAATATGATCTTATGAATGCGGGTAGAATTGCTCTGTTACCATTTTATGAATAATGATGACATATAGAAATCAAACAATAATGGACAATACTTCATACATAACAATTACCACAAGTGCTGGATAAAAAAATAAATAAATAAAATCAAGAAAGACACATACACCAGTACATGGATGACAAACATAAAAATCAGATCAGGGTAAAATAATCAGATAATAAGAATAATAATACAGAAAATTAACCTTGAAGAGAAATATGGTGAATTCATCTCACAGGTACACACCGAATCAAGAGAAAACAAGAATAAACATTTCTTCCACTCAAAAGAAAAACACAGTATAATCAAGGAATGCCAATTCATTAGAAATAATGCCAATTTATTAGAAATAGAAAACAGATGTTCTCCAATACAATTGTACTCGTTTAATAAACAATAAGCCATGTGGCATCATACAACTCACGGGTTCGTAACCTGAGTTAAGAGAACACGATTTCAAATGAACCACAAAAGCACATTCACACACGCCAAGACGGGAAAACATTTGCCTTCAGAAACCGAAGTGGAGATGGGTTGATATCCTTTCCAGATGCAGAACCTGATTCAACAGGCATGTGTACAGCAGAGTCAGTAACGACTTATACCCCTCATGATGGCTCAGTGGTCAAAGCCACTCTCTACGATTGTTTCTAAACCAGGCAACGGTTCGAATCCCACCCGTGACGAGGCACTTAACAATCTCATAAGTCTCCTTGGGTGTAAGTTATTCCGAGGTTTAACATCTGGGAGTATCAAAAAGTCATTCATATATAACTGACACACACACACACACGCATATATGGTATGAATATATATATATATATATATATATATATATATATATATATATATATATATATATATATATATATATATATATATATATATATATATATATTATATATACTGTATATGTATATTCACAACCATTAAGCAATAAATGTCGTTTACTTTCCAGTTCACTCAGGCTTTGGAATAACTTACAACACAGGAAAATTATAGTGACAAGTGCTTCGTCTCCGTCAGGACTCCAACCGAAGCCTGGTTTAAAAACGATAGAAAGTAACTTTGACCACCAGGTTAACAAAAGAGATATAAATTGATAACGACTATATTATACATATGCCTGTCGAATTCTGGTTCTGAACTTAGATCGATATCAACCCATCTCCATCATGATGGCTGATCGGCAAGACTGGAAAACGCGGCTAGAATAATTATGCATTTCTGTCAATCACACTCTCACAACTTTTTTTATGCTATTATATATCAAGTCACAGTTGTCAATAATTATCCGATATACCGTACCTTGGGAATAATTTATACTCCAGCAGAATTATTAACGGATAATTACTTCATCCTAGGCAGGATTCGAACCGTTTCCTGGGTTAGAAGCGATTGATAGATCGTGAATTTGACCACGCATGCTAAGATGGGAGTCAGCTGATCAGCTATCAAGTGACTATAAACTGATACCGACACGCTGTGCATATGCTGTCAAATTCAGGTTCTGTACTTAGGTCGATATCAACTTATCTTACCATGGCGGCTGATTGGTATTTTTGTAACACTTGGCTAATTATGAACTTTTCTCACTTCTACACATGTGACTTTTTTATGTTCACAAATATTAAATGTCGTTTAAAATCCTATTCACTATACCCTGGGATAATTTACACCCAAGGGGAATCATAACAGAAGTACTATTCCCCGTACCTTCCCGTTACCAACCAACAAAGAGTGCATTTGCTAATCGACAAATAAATGAACATACAAGCTGCTGTAATTAATAATACGATTGAAAAAATCACGAATTTAACATATATTCTACCAAAACCAATAACAGAATTTCAGTCTACCTAAAATGACCAGAGAAACTATACTGCATTAACGACGAGAGAATTCTGTGTTATAACAGTCGAAATCTGTGAAGTTACAATGTTCCGTCACAACAAGACGTCTTCGCTGCGACAAATGAAAGACGACAAGTGTGGCTGGATCAAGGAAAACCGGATATGAGACTGCAACAGCAAGCATTACACAGAGAAAATAAAATCTATAAGCTTCTCACCCAACAGTCATTTCGGGCGATTTCTTTTGACTGGAGAGGTTATTGCACGATAAATATTCCCTGCGTCGAAGAGATAGATGACTCGCTGTCAGAATCCCAGTTGGGGTAATTACAGAGTAATTTACGAAGGGGAATCCTTTTAATAAAGGGTTAAATCTTTCAAATTTATGTTTATATACATATAATATATATATGTATATACATATGTATATGCATACACATTTTTATAGACATGTATACATATATACATGCATATATATAAATATACATATACATATATATATATATATATATATATATATATATATATATATATATATATATATATATATATATATATATATATATATATATATACACATACATACGAGATGGTGCATTCTCACGCAGCAAGAGTTTTATTTTCTATTTTCGTTTGCTGATCTGGAGTGCTACTTGATCAGGAGGAATGTCTCCAATGAGCTTTTCTACATCTCTTTCAAACCTGTGCTCTTTTCAGGTGCTAAAGGCTGAACTCCCCCAGAATTTATCAGGTTAGACGAATTAATTTCAACAATTATCGTTCGAGTTCTTCTAAGGGTTCCGCAATACTTCAAAGCGCCATAAAACTTACCCTTATTCGTTCTTATTCTCAGTAAAACTCTCAAAGATGTCTGCAAAGACTGAGTTTCTGATTCCCTTAGACTCAAGGTTCCTCCGCTTTCAACAATGAGAATACATGTAAATATGATAGTATATCCTGACAGTCACTGCCCTATTGCTTTTAAGAGTTGGGACTTTACTAAGAGCTATATATTACTTCAGGATCCACCACTGGGTTGAACTCTTTACCCTTTATTCACATAAGATTACCACTGATCATTAATTCAATCACAATAACAACAAGACACACAAATAAAAACAAAAGAAACGAACACATACAAAGAAAAGTCATAAAGCGGGAATCAAATGAACAACAGATAATTGAACGAAAATACGACAAAAGAAATTAATCAAATTCGAGAATGAAATCAGCACGCTCACAGATGGCCAGACTGGGACAAGTTTACTTCAATTTCCCCCAAAAATGACTGAATCTATAGCTATTTCAGTCTTCTTTTTTAACTAATTTATCAAACAAGTGAAAAAGAGACTGGGACTCTGATATTACTCACTAACCTCTCTCTCTCTCTCTCTCTCTCTCTCTCTCTCTCTCTCTCTCTCTCTCTCTCTCTCAAAAAGGAGGGCAAGACAAGAATCCCAAGTAACTTCTCCCAAGTGTTGTGTATTGCACAACTATGATGATATTGCGTTAAATCCAAAAATGCAATGTCTTATATGAAGACTAGAGTATCAGCAAGACTTACAACAATTCTTTGAATTTTAAAATAAAAATTGCAATGGCATTGGGATAAATATATATACATTACATACAAACACACACACACATATATATATAATAATAATAATAATAATAATAATAATAATAATAATAATAATAATAATAATAATAAACCACTGTAAGTATTTTAACCTAATGGAATGACTCCAAAGGTGTTAATCTTCCAGTTCTCAACAAAACTTTTAGGATGAGGTTGCTGTCCCCATGGCCTCTTCACCTCTGGTTGCAGTCACCATAGTTACTTAACTGCCATATACCTAATTCACTGCCTAGGTTAACAGAGGAAACATCCCGTAAGCTTTAACAAGGCGTGACCACCAGCCAGTACTTTTACAAGGTTGCTGTCCCCATGGCACCTCTCCCTGGTTGCGAGCATGACAGCGATTAATCCATGAAGCTAATTCACTGCCTAGGTTAATATATAATATATATATATATATATATATATATATATATATATATATATATATATATATGTATATATGTATGTATATATATATATATATATATATATATATATGTATATATGTATGTATATATATAATATATATAATATATATATATATATATATATATATATATATATATATATATTTATATTTATATTACATACATATTTGAAACAAAATTTCTAATGGGAGGAGACATCAACTTGTGGAGCAAGTGTACACCGACTAGAAAGCCCATGTGAAAAAGAGTTGATAAAAGTGACAAACACAACCAGAAAACTAGAGCTATGTCTGTTCGTTCGCACTTTTTGTTTCCGCCCTCAGATCTTAAAAACTACTGAGGCTAGAGGGCTGCAAATTGGTATGTTGATCATCCACCCTACAATCATTAAACATACCAAATTGCATCCCTGTAATCTCAGTAGTTTTTATTTTATTTAAGGTTAAATTTAGCCATAATCGTACCTCTGGCATCGCTATAGGTACCAACAACACCAGCCACCACAGGACCGTGGCTGAGTTTCACGGGCCGCAGCTTAGTTTCATGGCCTGTGGCTGAGGCCACCAGCGGACCGTGGCCGAGTTTCATGGGCCACGAGTTTCATAGGCCGTGGCTGAAAGTTTCATACAGCATTATATGCAGTGCAGAAAACTTGATTGCACCGAAGAAACTTCGGCGCATTTTTTACTTGTTTTTCTTACAGCCACCGACATCACTGCCAGAACGACAGAGCTCTGGTGCTTGAGTGTGCGACAACAAGGCACCTTCACAAAATGTGGATGAAGATGCCCTGTAAAGCCAGCAGCGGAAAATCTTTCTTGAGCGCCCGAAAATTTAATGTGCTTAAAGGGATTTGGGCGATGGCTAATCTAAATCACGATTGCCATCGTTGTGAAAGAGGAAACGGTGCCACTTTGGTTAGTTATCTACGCGTCACCTCCGAGGTGCTAGTACTAAACATGGCGGAAGCTCAATGGGACGCCGTGTTTAGTACTAGCCCCGCAGGGATCAAAGATACCGTTTATTAATATAATTTGTCGACAACATAATATAGAAATGGGTGTATATAATATTTTGATCCCCGAGGGGCTAGTGCTAAATACAGCGTCCCATCAAGCTTCCGCCATGTTTAGTACTAGCACCTCGGAGGTGACGCGTAGATAACTAACCAAAGTGGCACCGAGGAAACCACCACTTTGAGCAATTTTGAATGAAAAGTAAGGATCCCAGATGTCCGTTTTTGCATACAGACAAGGTAAAAATATCAAAATAATGGATGAACAAAAGATACAAATCACAAAGCACTTAAAACATAATCTTTCCAGTTATCAGAAGTCGTCCAAACAACACCCAGTTTTTCGGCAGTCTTAAATTATATATTTTTCTCCTTTAGAACAAGGATGAAATTCACCTCGTACTTGCGGGAAGTGAACAGCTGCAAAAACAGAAGCATCCCATGCTGTAAGAATTTTTTTAAACAAACAATTGTCACCGGTAAAGATTTAAAACACACAACGATACCCGAACTCTACTCTACGCAACACGAGACAAGATCCGTCCAGGCTCACTAAAAATGCCATTAAGATCTGCTAAACTTCGCTTGAAAAACTATGAATGAGATAACGTGAGTAGCCTCACACCTAAGTAAGGAAGCTTATGTGTATGAGCTTTAGGCTTAGACAAGTTAACGACAGCGATAATGTCGTTGTAAGGTCGTAGTGGTTAAATGGCATCGCAGGCGGCTATCCTCTCTGTTGTCTTGAACTCAATTTCTTGATAGATACTCACTGGCATACAACCTAACTGCCCATCTGGACTAGGAACTGGGAGAAGGGTGGAACGGAGGTTTTTTTGTTAATGTAGCTCGATAGATCTAAAAGATATCACTAGTACCAACTTGTTTCCTCAATGTAAATCACCTGTTAGGAATCTGTTTTCAAAGTACTGGCACAAAGGACTTGAAGATCAACCATTCAGTAACCTAAAGGAGGATGTAAATAATGCAGTGAGTTTTCATATTAGCCAATACAACAGAGGTCATAGTGAATACCTGCCGCTCATCAAAAATCTATCCACAAAAAAGTGGAAATGTCCTCTAATCGGGAGAGAGAACCTTAGATTATCTTATGAAAAATAATGGGGAAAACCCCACCCGGATCCTCTAACACTGTCTATGAATTATCTATGGGTCTATCTATACCACTGGGCGTGAGATTAGTGAAATGAAGCAACGTAGGATCTCGGACGATGTCGGCTCTTATCAAGCCTTTAAGATCACCCTATAAACGCACATGGAAAATCTTCAAGATAACACTGTCTATATGGAATGTATTTAGCATTTTGTAAGTGTGGTTAAAAAAGTTTTTATACATAAATGCATACATTCATACATATATATGTATGTATATATATATATATATATATATATATATATATATATATATATATATATATATATATACATATACATATAGGATATAAATCCTAGATAAGTTTCATATTTCATTTGCCTGCACCAAGAGTACACATACACTGCATGAACTCTCAAAAGTATAGCTTGTGTGTGTGTGTATATATGTGTGTGTGTGTGTATATATATATATATATATATATATATATATATTATATATATATATATATATATATATATATATATATATATATATATATATATATTATATATAAATATTCACTAAATATTCACAAGAGAAATCAGTTCGTGACTGCTCTCATTCACCTGACATTTACCGGTGAATATTAAGCACAACGCAGTGCACACAATAAAGCAACAAAGCAATTACAATGAAAATAGCCATGAAAGGTAAAAGCGAGTTCGTGAGATTAAGAGGCTTGTGCGCAATTAATTCTCGGGAATTAGTGTTTATGAACGTATATATTTTCTTTCTCTTATAATTTCAACAAAACTGTTAAAAATTTGTGTGCCTCAATAAACAAAGCAAAGATTTTCACGTCTCACATTGCTTCTACGAATCTGACAAAATCACGTGGTATTTTGCGTGTTTGTCGAATAAGTCATGAAACGGCTTTTCCGAACAGAAAATCATTTTATCTTTTGAAAAGCATTTTATCTTTTTCTTGTTGTGGCTGTGCGTGTGCGTGTGTGTGCGTGTGTTTGTTTAACCTAGTCCACACAAGGTAGTTCTGCATTCTGACAATAATTCCAAAGGGAATTCAGGAGCCCTCTTTAAAGCTTTTGAAACGCAAGAAACATGCAATGGTGAGCAATCAAGTCCTGTCCAAAAACATTATAGATGAAACCTGTGTTTCTTGAAAGAAGTGAGTTAAGTCAGAGTAACGTGTTAAAACCATAAACTGGCATCACAGACATATCTAACCAAGTGCTGTTTTGTTGCAAGTGAGAACAAATTCTAACACTAAGGTGCCGCTTTGATATGGGACTCTCTTCATCACAGCCTAACTACACATGTACCTTAAATTTAATCCAGTTACGTATTCATGTAACTTAAGTCTGAGTTGACCGCTATGAAAGGAGGTTTTGCACAGAACGTCTCTGGTTCACCAGTGGGAATTCACCATCATCCTGTAAATCTCTAAGAGTTTCTACCAAATCACGAATGCTTCAAGACTTGTCTCTACAACTAAAGTCATATCCATAGTGGTGTAACCTTGCTAGCACAATAAGCAAACTTTTACATCTTTATGAAATTTCACAAGAATTATCTCGAGATGACTGTTAGTACCCAGATTCATATAAAAAGTCCATCATTGTCGCCTAAATCAGAGGAGTCTTCTATCACTGTGCAGAATATCACAGAGGCTTTGGAGCATCTCTGGTCGACTTGTCAGCGGACAACAAGAACAACCGACTTCTGAAACATGGTCCAGACCTTCTAGGAGGACCCTGCACCATCGGGTACAGATGCCTAGAGCTTATAATGAATTCATTTGCCTAAAAAATCAAGAGAAGTATTTCCGTGAGTTTCCCTAGGCACCTGTGCCCGATGGTGCAGGTCCAGAAGATCTGGACCAAGTTTCAGAAGTCGGTTGTTCTTGCTGTCCAATGACAAGTCGACCAGAGATGCTCCAAAGCCTCTGTGATATACTGAACAGAGTGACAGAAGGCTCCTCTGATTTAGGCGACACTGATGGGCTTTTTATATGAATCTGGGTACTAATAGTCATCTCGAGATAATTCTTGTGAAATTTCATAAAGATGGAAAAGTTTGCTTATTGTGCTAGCAAGGTTACACCATTACGGATATGACTTTAGTAAATGAATTCATTATCAGTTAAGAATGACGTTCTGCAGCCATCTCAGCCCTCTTTTTAGCCCCCTTAAATCTTATCTTCATTTCAGTGCGTAAGATTTCCGCCTAAGGAATAGAATGGTTCTCAGGCACATTTGGAACCGAAAAGATCAAGCCTCCACCAAGAGTCTTGGCCTGAATATCTAAAGTCGATTATAAAACTACCGAGCATCGCATGTAGATGAAATCTAAACCCAAAAACTTGAATAATGACAACCCTAAAAGGGACCCAACCTTCATGAAATAAGTATTTTGTGGAAAGAATTTTTTCTATGGCATTCCAAGTGGATCTTACCTCTGAAAGTTATTAAAACGGACGACATAAGTATGTTAATACAAGTAACACGAAGCAATTTATCAAAAGCACTAAGCTATATTTCAGCTAACTGGATGACCTGGTACACAAGATGAATGGACAGCATATAATTACAAAAACTGGTTCCAGTGGCGGGTGAGTAACCGACTACTAGAATGACCATTTTCTGATGCCGAGTAAGAAATAAGCAGACAAAGGAATTGATAACATTATATGGGCTGGTAATGGATAATGCCATCAACTGACTACGCAATGCTTAATAAGTAAATAAACGTAATATAACGTAAGGTGACCCTTTATTTATTTATTTATTTATTTATTTATTTATTTATTTAAAGATGATGAAGAGGAGACCGATCCCAAAAGAAAAGCGCGTTTTGGGCTCTGCCCCTTCAGTGAGGTCAAACCCACTAATGGGGTAATTTTTCATGAAGTACAATTAAGGCAATAAGGCGGTTTCCATATTCTGAGAGCGTATGGAATGAACGACTGGGCAAACCGGTTGATCCCGGCATTCGAGACTTTTGGCAAGAATTACGGAACTGCTGGGATATATATATTTTGTAACACTTGCAATATTAATTTTATCTTACTCTCTAAGACAAATCATGAGTAGGTATTACCGACAGTGAACTTTTGTCGTTAATCAATAAAGATTAGTAACTGAAATATAAAATTTAGACCAAAGGCCAAGCGCTGGGACCTAAAGTTAAGTATACCTTAGTTTTACCAGACCACTGAGCTGATTAACAGCTCTCCTAGGGCTGGCCCGAAGGATTAGACTTATTTTACGTGGCTAAGAACCAATTGGTTACTTAGCAACGGGACCTACAGCTTATTGTGGAATCCGAACCACATTATAGCGAGAAATGAATTTCTATCACCAAAAATAAATTCCTCTAACTCTTCATCAGCCGGCCGCGGGAATTGAACTCCGGCCCATCGAATGACAGGCTGAAGCTCAACCGACTCAGCCAACAAAGGGTCTAGCGCTGGGACCTATCAGGTCATTCAGCGCTGGGACCTATCAGGTCATTCAGTGCTGAAAGGAAATTGAGAGCAACAAGGTTTTAAAGGTGTAGCAGGAGGAAAACCTCGTTCTTACACCATGAAACAATTGTTAGAGGAGGGGGTGGGGGAGAGTAAGTGGAGGAAAGATGATATGAACGGAGGTACAGTAAAAGGAATGAAAGTAGGTGCAGCTAAGGGCCGACGGGACGCTGCAAAATACTTTAAGTAATGCGTACAGTGCACCACATGAGGTGCACTGACAGCGCTACTCCCCTACAGAGAATAAAAGATCATAGCAAGGGCTAAATTAATGACATCACCGTTGTAGTCGTTATGAAATGAGCTAATGAGCAATCATTTCATATAAATGCCAGTAACTGTTTAAAAGGTGAATCAGTGGAACACAGCCAGTAAACTAATTTCATATGAGGAATTACTTACTGACCTTTGCTGTGAATATTTTATCGAGATAATTTGCTTGAGTGATCAATCACAGATCAACTTAGCAACGGCTTTCATCTGGTTAATTAGCGGTAGCCACAGGTGTTGCTGACTGACCAGATAATCAAGTTGACGTTAACAGAATGGAAATCAAATTTGCAGAACCAACTCAGAAGTGCATTAATGCAATGACTGGCCTCCATGAATTAAAAACATACACAACAAGACAATGTTAATGGCCAACTTCGTAATGTGACCAAATCGCAGATAATCTCTGCATGAATGTTAATTTTGGTTGCAATGGCTGATTTTGTTATAAAATTCAACAGCAGGCATCACGGTCATTGATTTGCTGAAAAGAATTTTCCATCATTAATCAACGGGAGATGATATATTTTGCATACGGGGAAAATAGATATACAGTATAAACAAAGAACTGAAGTGGTCCATCAGTAATACACAATTACTACCGATGTTGCCAGAAAGATCTCGGGCAAATAATCAGAGTAACTGATTTTGTGAGGTTACCTGTTGTCTCATGATCTGAATAAGTAAGAGATAAGAGCAGTGGCTGATTTAAACTGATAACGTACATATAATCGCAACTCATACAATGTACAGTACTAGGAAGAGATAATCACAGTCATGGATACGCCAGTAAAAACAAACGAACTGGTATGATCAATCGCTGTTGGATAATGACACTGACTAACATTATAAAAAAAAGTGATACAATGTTACAATAAAATAACTAAGTGACTAACTTACAAAATGAATCGGAATATTGAATTTCGGCCAAAGACCAAGCACTGGGACCTATGAGGTCAGTCAGCGCTGAAACGGAAATTGACAGTAAAAGGTTTGAAAGGTGTAACAGGAGGAAAAAGCCGCAGTTGCGCTATGAATCAATTGTTAGGAGAGGGTGGGAAGTAAGATGGAAAAAGAGAAAATGAAAGGAGGTACAGGAAAAGAAACGAAAGGGGTTGCAGCTAGGCCGGCTGATGAAGAGTTAGAAGAATTTATTTCTGGTGATAGAAATTCATTTCTCGCTATAATGTGGTTCCGATTCCACAATAAGCTGTAGGCCCCGTTGCTAAGTAACCAATTGGTTCTTAGCCACGTAAAATAAGTCTAATCCTTCGGGCCAGGCCCTAGGAGAGCTGTTAATCAGCTCAGTGGTCTGGTAAAACTAAGGAATACTTAACTTTTAGGGGCCGAAGGACTAAATAAAGAGTTCTTGTGGCACCGCGCAGTAACTGTGAACTACTGACTCGTCCTTAATAATAGCTTCGAAAGTCCAATGAACTTGAATAACACAGCTGGGATTGCCAGTAGACTATTAATGATAGAGTCTGCAATGTTCGTTTCCAGCCATTATTTCATAGAGGCAATGACCTTTTCCTTATTTGGGCCTCTAATACCCAGCCTTTTCTTAATCTCTTTATTCTAAGGGTATCTCACTTGTCGATCATGGATGACATACATTGCTTGATGTCTCTTTAACATCATTAGCTTAAAAAAAAAAATAACCCCGTTTTCATTACGGTATTACTCCTTTCGTGAATGTTCTCACTTGATTTCCTCTCCGAGTATAACCTAATTTCAAAGTTCTCTCGTGGAGAAAATCAGTATCAAAATTAAAGGTTTCATCTGATGTGCAGTAAATGTGTCTCGCTGTCGAACTTCTTAGCTCCAGAGGTCTTTTATTCCTCACACCGTTGGACTGTGGAAAAGTCTCCCTGAGGATGTTGTGCAATTGGAACTTCAAAAGTTCAAGCGAAGACGCAACGTATTATTACTTCAAGACAATTCTCCTTGTATTCTACGAATTTACTTATATTTTAGCTATTTATTTGTTATTTTGTTAATTTATTTTCCTTTTCTCGTAAGTGACCTTTCATTTCTGCATTTCCTATTACCTTCTGTTACTTCTTTCAGATGAACACCATCTTCCTTGGAAGCTTGAATTTCAAGTCAGTGGCCCCTGTGGGTTTTTTCCATACGAATCGGGTTATGTTCAGAATAATTTTTAGAATAATAATAATAATTTCCATGAAAACGGGTTTTGCTTTAGCGCAAGAATACTAAGTGAAATCACGGCTTAAGGTATTCTTCACGTTTTACTAATTAGTAAACAAACGAACAGAAGCTGCGTAATCTGCACTAATGAGATACAGCTTAAGACTTCGTATGATGTGCTGTATTCACGATAACACCTCAAAGCTAGAGTAAATAAAGGAAACGGTGAACAGGAAATTGTAAGATAAATGCTATGATCAGTAAACAAAAATTATCTCTTAAACTACTGATAATAGTGACCCTCATGGCAGCTGAGTGGCTTAGAGACGAAGACAATGCACAAGACCTGGCAACAGCTGAAAGCAGCGGTTCATTCCCACAGGTTGTTAGAGCATCTTACTTTGTGTTTGCAACTGGAAACATTCCTCATAAGAGCAAGAAAGTCCATCCATTATTATTATTATTATTATTATTATTAGTAGTAGTAGTAGTAGTAGTAGTAGTAGTAGTAGTAGTAGTAGTAAAAGTTCTTCATTGGCGTGGTAAGCTTTCGGCTGGCACGCTGTTGGCCCAGCGTTCGACTCTCCAAGCGGCCAATGAAGAATAAAGAATTTATTTCTGGTGAAATTCATTTCTCGTCATTTGATTCCTCAATAAGCTGTAGGTCCCGTTGCTAGGTAACCAGTTGGTTCTTAGCCACGTAAAATAAATCTAAGGAAGGAGAGCTGTTAATCAGCTCAGTGGTCTGGTTAAACTAAGAGACTCTCAGTAGTAGTAGTAGTAGTAGTATTCAAAACATTAAATTCCAAAGAACGTGGTGATCATTTGAAAGAAGTAACAGAATAAGGAAATACAGAAAGAAAATAAAAAGAAAAACAAACTAACGAATGAATAAAATAAATAAATAGATAAAACAAAATTATCAAAATAAAAGAGAATTGTTTTAGTGTAGTAATGCGCTGCAACGTCGCTTGAACTTTTGAAGTTCCAATTGCACAACATCCTCAGGGAGACCGTTCCACAGTTCATCGGTGTGAGGAGAAAAGGACCTCTGGAACTGAGAACTTCGACAGCGAGGCACTTTTACTGCATATTGGTGCTGCTGTTCAGCAAATCTGGTCGTTCTCGGCAGCAAAAGAGGATCAAGGGATCAATTGTGAATGTGAAAGACCTCTGTTGAAATACTTCTGGAAAATTGACAAACAAGAGACCATCCGATGGTCCATGTCATAACTGCTATTGTTAGGAAACAGAAACCTGCCACCACTAACCACTCTATTTTAAAAGAGATAAATCTCTTGCAGAAGCAGACATCCACACCATTCCTTTTCAAGAGACCGATTAGAAAAACATTGCTAACCTTTGGGTCCCTTGTCCTTTTTATCTGGGAGATGGGCAACTCTGAACTCTTCTTTTATTTCCCAAATAATATAAAGTTTCTGAGTTTTTGAAAAGGACTCTTTCTTCTGTATCTTGTCACATAGCACAAACTAGCTGTGAGCAAGAGCGCCCATGTCACCCACCTTATTTTAAACTGACAATTCATGACACAGATAAAAACATTTTATAAACAGCCTGGAACCCATGAGTAAACAAACTACTTTAAATAAGGGCACTTAGTATCATAGAAAAACTTGAAACACGGGAAGTGCAGTGAATAAAATGGAAAAAAACAGCACTACTCATATATAATGTTATTTTTTTCTAGTAGAAGTTTTTCATAAGGCCTTTGTGGTAAGCTGAAATTCACGGGGAAATGGAAAGAGAGAAAATAAAATACAGATATGCTGCATGGATCATTTAGTTATTCATGTTTTTTTTTATTTGCAGAAAAAAATATTTACAATTAAAATGACTATACAGCAAGTCACAAAGTGACAAATTTACTATGCACCATAAAAAAAATCCCTGATTATTTACTCACTCTGCGCTCACTTCAAAGTTCTGTGCTAAAACTTTGTCATTATCATACATACTCGCATAAGTAAAGATTCCATAGGCCCCATATAAACAGAATGACGTCTATGGAATTTTAATTTATGCCGGTAAGTTTGATGATACGAAGTTTATGTAGATGAATATGAAACAACATTAGGTTATACCTTGAAAATGAGAGACTTAATTATGGATATCTGAATACATAAATAATTTTGTGTAACTCACAAATAAAAAACGTGAGGCAGAATAATCATGTACAGCTCCATTTCACACTTTTTTATATGACAATCTCACACTTTTTTATAAGACAATCTCAGCCTTTATTTATATTTTGCCTCCACCCCATTTGTATATTAGTTTTATGACACCTGTCTTTTACCCATCTATCAATTGTGACACACACGTATGCCCACAAGACACTCTCCAATCATGGTATGTCAAGCCCCTGAAATTCCTTGTTTAATTCCCAAACCTAACTACCTTAAAATAAAGTCTTCGCAACTCTGATCCTTAGCTCCCATTTTTGCTGGAGGAAAAGAGGTCTAGTTCATAATCTCCAAACACTGTGAGCTTGCAGAAGCGACAGACGTCCTTAAGACTACCATTAAACTTTGAAGGGGTAGGCCATCACATTTCGTGCTGTGTCCAACAGGTGTGGAAACAATTCAGGGGCGAGGTGTCCCAGGGGAACCATGAAAAAATTCAGTATTTCCCATCCGGGTTGGGCAAATCCAGTAGTGTCCAGTCTAGCAACTTCACTAGCCTAGTATCGAGGTCAGTCCCTAAGGAACTCGTTTCTCTAACAACATTTTGAATTTCTTCATGCCTGCTGCAGAAACGCAACATCATCATCTTCTCTACGAAATAATCATTGTAAAAAACACAGCAACTGCCACTTCTCTCACTGAAGCAGTCATGCAATGACAAATATCTTATTGAGGTGAATGAAGATGAATCTCACCTCTGACACCAGATGCCACAACTACTAAATACCCCTTAGTAATGCTTTAAATACTCATTCCCAAGTACCCCAACTTGTCTGTCTCCCTACGTATTTCCTTTTTGTCTTGTTTTATATACTTTTCAAAATTAAAAGCTGTAATTTTTCAATAGAATTATGCCATTTCTACTTTCATGACAACTGCAATAAACTTCCTTTTACTTTGTGAAAGATAAACTTAAGGTAACCAAATTGTTTTATCGTAAGTAAATCTCTTGAAGTATGCACTCATTAGCCTTGAAACATGAAATTTGCATTTAGTAAACCTATTGAAGTATACAATTATTAGCCTTATAATAAAAGGAAAGGTATTTATTTGCATTTAGTCTTCATCACATCAACAGTTAGTTTCAGGTAAGAGTGTGTCAGGTAAGACTCAGAGGCTGTTTCACACTTGCTCGTTCCTTTGTTGCTGTGGAATCCTTATTCTGATATATACAGCACCGTAACTTTTTTTATTTATTTTATTTTTATTTATTCATTTAATTTTTTTTTGAGAAGGTAAACCCAGTCAAGTCCCTACTTCCTAGTCTAAATCGAACTTTTATTGGGGAAATATTATTTGGTTCCACAGTGGTGGTATTTTCACCACAAAGTACTTGAATACGTTCTCCGATCATGGCTAAAGCTTTACGGATCTATCTTACTTTTTTGCTGGCTCTTTCCCCATAACCATGCTCTTTTATTGGTTGAGAAAAAGATCACCATTCTTCAACCAGAAACTTTGCTGGCTCAGTTTTTTTTCAACTTCCGTCTCTAGCTTCGTACGTGAACACTCCCTACGTTGTGAGATTAACTTTCAATTAATGTACAGCGTGAGCATCTTAGTTTACCTTTATTTTTGATATTCATTAATTTCTGCTAGTTTTACAGCATATCGTTCACTGAAAATGTCTATTAATAATACCAAAACAAAGTACAAAGAAAAATTTAATTATTTCAAAGACAGGTACAGCATATATTTAAGAAAGGTTTGATGGAAACACCACCGTCACCACCTGAGAACAGATTCGTTGTTAAATTATTCCTATTCGCTCATCTTCAGCAAACGTAAGCTTATTACACTAAATCATGATGATAAATATCTTCAAGAATAATAGATAGCTTGGACGAAAAGAATGACGCATCTAGCACAATGATCCAGGAGGTTACCCAGAAGAGTCTGGAAATTAACATTAGTTTTATCTGAACTCGATATGCAATTTTTAACAGCCATTTATCAATCTAAACGTTCTATTAAGGAAATGCAATAAAGCATCGCGTTAATGCTTACGGCACACGATACCTACAATTCACTGCAGTTGGGTAATGGCTTTCATATCAGTCCAAATCGTCTATTATATAGAATTTCTTCAATCTATTTTGCTGCCTCAAATATTTTGATTATAAACCTCCAGAGCCAGTCATTCAAAAATGCAGAAGACTCATTGTGCTTGCAAACTTTGGTTTCACACAAGTTCTAGGATGCAGAAGACTGCTATTACAACGACGACGGCCTGACAAGCAACCGCAAGGGTTTTGAAGGATCGGAAACCCGCGCGCGCGCTGAAGAACAGAATAGAACAGAATATAGAATTTAGGCCAAAGGCCAAGCACTGGGACCTATGAGGTCATTCGGCGCTGAAAAGGAAATTGACACTAAGAAGGGCTGAAAGGTGTAACAAGAGGAAAACCTCAAAGCAGTTGCACTATGAAACAATTGTTAAGAGAGGGTGGAAAGTCAGATGGAAGAAAAAGATCATGAACGGAGGTACACTAAAAGGAATGAAAGAGGTTGCAGCTAGGGGCCGAGGGAACGCTGCGAAGACCCTTAGGTAATGCCTACAGTGCACCACGTAAGATGCACTGATGGCACTACCCACCTACGGGGGCGCGCGCTGCAGCGAGCAAAAGGGCGTAGTTCTGTTTTAATATTTAAACGACTGATATATCCATCAGAGGCTTTGAAATAACGTGAAACAACTTAAATTAAATAGGCATCAACCCCGCAAACAAATTTATACTGTACATACATACATTTATACATACATATATATATATATATATATATATATATATATATACATATATATATATATATATATATATATATATATATATATATATATATATATATATATATATATATATATATATATATAGGCTATATTAAGAGACTGCGAGAGAGAGAAATTATCATAATAATACCATATTCAGTGATAAGAGTCCAAACATTACCATGTTGAAGTTCGCCACCAGCTTCGAAATGATACCAATCCATAATATCTTCACAAGAAAACGCACGTGTCCATTTAATCGTTTCTAGACAAAGTATTCTACCCAATGATGACGGTGATGATAAAGACGACGATGATAAAAGGGTGGAACTGGACTGGGGGGAAGTCGTGATACTGAAGACGATATTTTATCAGAACAAAGAAGCTATAATGGCATTATTATCATCATAAGAAGATATTTTCATGACAATAATCGATTTTCCACGGTTATGCAAAAGGGCAAATGTAGGTTACCTTGGATTTACTTGTAATGGTGACTACGTATGTATATTTGGCATTACTTTATAAAACAAATAAAGGAAAGAGTTGGGATATGCAGAGCTCTTGTCTATTGCAATGAGAGAGAGAGAGAGAGAGAGAGAGAGAGAGAGAGAGAGAGAGAGAGAGAGAGAGAGAGAGAGAGAGAGAGAGAGAGAGATGCTACAGCTCTCCTTCAATCATGAAATTGCTGAAAGAACTCTATTACCTGTATGGATTTCTTTATGTTTCACACTGCTCCTAATTACAAAATGGTCCAGAAAAGTTATTTAAAAGGTCACTGTAAAATATAAAAAAAATTCTAAGACACTTGAACTATCTTTTAAATGAGATGTATGAGATGACGAACTTATATTGTTTTATTACCTGTTAAATAAATCACACAATACCGCATAAATTAGGACAATATTTCCTTGTTGTAAGAATTAAATCTTTGAAGGTTTACTATTTATATAAACAAAAATATAAAAATTCTTTATACGAAATTTGATTTTCTGAAAGTCTACTTTGGCAATGTTCGGGACCTGCAACTGGTGGACCACGAACTATTTGCTGCTGGTGAAATAAACTGACTCTCTAAAAGGGCAAGAATAAAATTGGGCGTAATAACTCTTTGGTCTGTCAGCATCAATGAGTTTTGTTATCAGGGTATGTATCAAATGATCAGTTTATGGAGATGAACCTCCATGGTGCAAATGAAATACTTCAGCCCTTCGTTGGCTGAGTCGGTTGAGCTTCGGACTGTCACTCGATGGGCCGGAGTTCAATTCCCCCGGCCGGCTGATGAAGAGTTAGAGGAATTTATTTCTGGTGATAGAAATTCATTTCTCGCTATAATGTGGTTCGGATTCCACAATAAGCTGTAGGTCCCGTTGCTAAGTAACCAATTGGTTCTTAGCCACGTAAAATAAGTCTAATCCTTCGGGCCAGCCCTCTCTAGGAGAGCTGTTAATCAGCTCAGTGGTCTGGTAAAACTAAGGTATACTTAACTTTTTTTTTATCGAGGATCACAAGTCCTCAGCAGTGCCATTCATTGCCACCACAGAGTTGAATTATTTATATCAGTGTCCAAAAAATATTCGCCTGCATGCTTGATTCATATTCTGAGAGTTGTATTTCGCTGAACAGCAGCATCAATATGTAGTAAATGTTCATATCAGTTCCAGAGGTAAATTGTCACACCCTGGACTGTGGAACAGCCTCCCTTCAGAAGATGTCGTGCAGTTAGAACTTCAAAGGTTCAAGCGAAAATGCAATGCATTTACTACCCTAATACTATTCTTCTTGCATTTTAATACATTTTTATCTATTTACCTATTTATTAATTTTTATTTTTATTTTTAATAAGTGGAATCTCTTCTTTCTGTATTTCCCTTTACTTCCTTTTCCTTCTTCCTAATGAACACCATATTCTTTGGAAGCATGAATTTCAAGTCAATGGCCCCTGTGGTCTTGTTCCATATGAACAGGTTTCATCTACTGAATAATATACCAATAATTGCATTGTTAAAGTACAGAAAATCCCAGTATACTCTAAGTAGACCTACGTAAGGTGGTGCGTTCTACCTGGCCAAGGAATCGCTAACTTGCTTGGGAATCTGACCTGACTCTTTAGTGAGTTGCTTCATCATGCATGTTACAATGATCAATATCCTACATGTAGCCGATTTTCAGATGATCTTTATCACGCCATTCCGTAAAATATCACTGAAAAATTCAGAACACTCTTTATGTGTGGCTCCCTGACCTCAGAGCACTAATCAGTTTGTATTTTAGCAAGCCAATAATAACTACAGTGTGTCAGGATTTAGTACTGTTCGTGCTTATCAAACATGAGTATTTTGAGAAAGTAGCTCATAAGTCAATCTTACGTCATTCATCTGAGACAACATATGACGTTCTTGCATTTCCCCGTGACCTGAAACTAAGAAGTCTCACACTTATCTTGAAATCTAGTTGTCTCTCAATTCTTTATATAGTGAAATTTAAACTTATTAAGGTTTTTGCTGGATTGATTGATTGTGCTTTCACTTTTCAAAATGAGCAATCTAATCTATGGAGACTTGCTTTGCAAGTTTTACCACTGTTAAATTTAAATCTTTGGAGTAAAACAACAACAACAACAACAACAATAACAATGATAATAATAATAATAATAATAATAATAATAATAATAATAATAATAATACTGACAAAATCTTGAAGAAAGAATCATTCATTGATGTCGCAGTACCATGGGACACCAGAGTAGATGAGGAAGAAAGAGAAAAAATTGATAAGTATCAAAACCTGAAAATAGAAATAAGAAGGATATGGGATATGCCAGTGGAAACTGTACTCACAGTCACAGGAACACTAGGCACGATCCCTGAAAAGGAACCTGGAAACACTAGATGGCGAAGTAGCTCCAGGACTCATGCAGAAGAGTGTGCTATTAGAAACAGCGCACATAGTGGGAAAAGTGATGGACTCTATGTTAGGAGGCAGGATGCAACCCGGAACCCCACACTATGAATACCACCCAGTAGAATAGGATGACTGAGATAGACAAAATAATAATAATAATAATAATAATAATAATAATAATAATAATAATAATAATAATAATAATAATTAATATTTAGTTGAAAAGAATGGCACTCAGTACGCCGTTGAGCTTATATTTCGTTTTCTCAACCTTGCGTATAAGTTTCTTAGTTTCAGCAGGTAAATGATAAAGAATCTGTCTGAAGTTCATTTATTATTCTGGCGCTTCGGTAGTGCCTTGCTACCATTGAAGGAACATTTATACTTGCAAACGGGTTCACAAAAGAACAGCCCTTCTGTCAGCAGCGATCCCAACAGAGAAGAGGAGTGAAAAGTTAAGTATACCTTAGTTTAACCAGATCACCGAGCTAATTAACAGCTCTCCTAGAGAGGGCTGGCCCGAAGGATTACACTTATTTTACGTGGCTCAGAACCAATTGGTTACCTGGCAACGGGACCTGCAGCTTATTGTGGAATCCGAACCACATTATAGCGAGAAATGAATTTCTATCACCAGAAATAAATTCCTCTAATTCTTCATTAGCCGGCCGTAGACTCGAACTAGGGAGCAGAGGAGTGGGCTACCAAATATTGTGCCCTATGACAACGACTCGCCTTTCTGAAAAGATTGCCGTCCATCTGCATGCAGGGGCGGTGTACTGTCACTGCATGAGGGACCATGGCAACATCGCCCCAAGACCAGCAGATTGTGGGTAATACCACAATTCTCGACAGTGACATGGGTTACCACCGCCTCTGCTGTAAGGAGGCCCTTGCCATTCTACGGTTGAAACCTACACTAAATATTACTCAGGAAACCATCCTCCTGCCGGCCACCTTCAGGACAACGATACAGCCACCCTCCTCCCGGGCAGTGAGCCAACCAATCAGCGCCCGGATCGGTCAGCCAGACTCGCAGCAAATAGGAGAGCTCCCGGAGTATGACCGACCAGTCAAAAATCGCTTCCTGCCACTTCTTTTGTAAAGCCTTTTTCGGGTATAAATATTCCCTGCATGTAACCCTGGTGTCATTCACCTCCTTCAATGGTAGCAAAGGACTCCCAAAGCGCAGGAATAATAAATAAAATCTAGACAGCTGCTTTATAATTTACCTGCTGAAACGAAGAAACTTACACGTCAAGTTGAGAAGACGAAATATACAGTGAGCTCAGCGGCATGCAGAGCCATTCTTTTCAACGAAGTTTGCCTCAAAGAGGGTCTTTTTTCAAGATGATGATGATAATGATGATGATGATGATGATGATGATTATGATGATGATGATGCATCTTTCAATTACATTAAAATTTGGCCATCTTTCAACCTCTACACATTCATCAAAACCGAACCTCCTCATGCTTTTTCAACTCTTGTAATCTACTCATCTTTTATGTCCTCACAAGAGTTGAAAAAGCATGAGGAAGTTCGGTTTTGATGAATGTGCAGGCTTGACAGATGGCCAAATTTTAATCTAATTATAATAATAATAAAATTCTGTCATCTGTCAATCCTACACATTCATCAAAACCGAACTCCCTCATGCTTTTTCAACTCTTATAACCTACTCGTCTTTTATGTCCTCATAAGCTGAAATCTGTCCATCTCACACTTCTTTCTGTCGATAAATTAGGATATCTCACACTATCTCCAACCTTGAAACACACCCATTTTAAACCTTGTAAACTGGTCATGTCACATTCCTTCATATTCCAAAACCTGCCATGGGCAGTAAACAGCTGTCAAACACCAATGAAGCGGAAGTAAATAAAAACTGTTGCTAGGGATGTACTAAGGAAATTCCTTCTGGGATTTTAAAAATTCCAAAAATCTCATGACTTTTTCAAACAGTTGTTTAATATTTTCATTCTAGAAATATAGAAAACTGATAGCAGGCAGATAATAAAAGAAAAATTCACTGACTATAACACTGCCGATTTCTTAAATACAAAATACTGATAATAACATTTAAGGGATATGTGTCGTTTTGTGACGAGCTGCCCGAAAGCAAGAGTCCGAGCTGGCATAAGGCCACCTCAATCTTGAGCAACAACAACAACAAAAGTACATTGATCCCAAAGACTTGCCGTGCAGGATGATTTCTTCTGAATCAAGCACAATGTATACCAAAAATGACAAAACGAGCAAAAGAATAAGGTAGTAGGAGAATGGATGAAAATGGACCATACTTGATTCGTATCTCCATTCAAGTCATGAGACACAAACCTTTAATCTCAGTGAAGTATTATTTTCGGTGGTACGTTTCAAAGACAGGTTAAAGGGATGCACTTCTACATTTGCATCTGACACATCCAAACGACATGCGTTACGCAGGACGGATTTTCAGCTTAAATCTCTATTCTGGTTTCAGTTTCCTGTCAAGATGACATCCCAAGGCGCTCTAATAACACACATGAAATCACAATAAACTGAATACAACGAATGCTTCTTATTCCCTGCCACGAAGCTACGAAAAAGAAGGCGTTCACTGTTCTTAGAGCAAGCACAAAATGCAGGTAAGAAATGCCTTTGAACGCGCTTCATCTAACGCTCCAGTTAACGTACATTTGAAAAATCCCCAAAATCTACTCTTATGGATCTTACGTCTGAAGAGCTAAGGTTATCTCACAGACCGAACCATAACATGCACTGTATACGAATATATTAAAGCAATCTTTATTTCTTTGGATTACGCAGTTTTGTACCAGCACACTCTCTTTTTTTTTTTGGGAGTCCGTAAGGGAGCTCCTAATTCTAGGCATGTGCCAACGAATCTTCTTATACCCTGAGTGTCATCTTGTATCTTAGTAGTTGCTTTTTGCAAAACATAGGAAAATGTCCCTTCACTGTACATATTAACACCACATGTTCTTTTTACGACGATGTTTGCACTGATACAGGAGTGCTGTATGCGAGTTCTGAATGAAAAATGCAAGCAAAATTATGTTAGTATATCTTGACGTTCTAATAAAAACTATTATCTAAAAGCGACTACATAATGACTACCGAACTCGTATCAAGGCGGAAACGCTTAGGACGCAGCATTTCAAATTAGTCACACGCAAATCTCAGGGCACAAAACTTTCACCATGTACTGCAGGAACCGACATGCAATAAAAACGTTCTGTAAAGCCTTGCATTGCAGTCGATTAATTACCGAGCACACAAGTCACTTGATTTTTCAGGAAAATGCCTAAGTCGCTTTCCCCAGCTGAAAATCGGACTCGGAATTTTTTTGGTGAGGTGTGGCGAGTGAATTTGTACAAACAAATATATATATGAACGCATAAATGTATGTATATGATTGTATGTATATATATATATATATATATATATATATATATATATATATATATATATATATATATATATATATATATATGTATGTGTGTGTGTGCCTCTTTTAGTTTAATGATGAAGTCCACAGAAGGATGGACGAAAGCTTTAGGCTCTAAATATTTCTACAAATACATTTCGTCTTACTAAACAAGAGTATCACTGTGGATCCTTCTATTGGTGTATGTATGTATGTATGTATGTATGGCTATATGTATGTATGTATATATATATATATATATATATATACATACATACGCTATATAAACCATAAGCTTTAATCATTTGAGACTGAATGAAAATACCGAGTCCCATCCAAATCCGCATGAAGAGAGAGGAACTGTCTATGTATTCTGTCTGGTCATGCGATACCACGTCATGCGACGAAAGGATAAATCACCTTGAAAATGAATCAGTCGACTATATCGGTCAGAGAGAAATTTAAATCAAAATATACGTTACACCCAAGGTTTTCAGATCGATAACACTTGGACGACCAACGTGGCTGTTCGAATTTTGTTTGTCTGTGAAGTGTAATGTTACGAAGCAGTCGACCTAACAGACAGAGTACAAATAGGCCCGAGTAATGTAGGTGGCGCCTTTTGGAAATATTCTACTGATGTAGCCTAAACCTGAAGATTCCTGAAAATATATAACAATTCTAGGCAAATTGTTTCTGCCTCTCTAATTCCTTTTAAAACAAATTAAAGTACGCAATTAATTACCGGTGGAACGCAATTATGTCATTTGAACTGAAACAATCAGGTGTTTCTATGATTAAATAAGTTCGACCTGACAAGGTTAACTCAACAAACCAAGCAGGACAGTGATCCTTGTCCTCGGAGTCAATCTTTACATCAGATTTGCTTTCATGATTTTATT
Organism: Macrobrachium rosenbergii; assembly: GCF_040412425.1. Classification (NCBI taxonomy): domain Eukaryota; kingdom Metazoa; phylum Arthropoda; class Malacostraca; order Decapoda; family Palaemonidae; genus Macrobrachium; species Macrobrachium rosenbergii. Next base: position 95,851,281 of record NC_089752.1, read on the forward strand.
GCACATCATCTTACTGTTTTTTTTTTTAGACAGTAGCCGGGCAGGGCGGGACGAGCAACCTAACAGCGTGACATCTAGCCGAGGCTCAAGGGAAAAACGAAGAGTGGAATTCACTAAACAATATACTAAAATAAAATGAGGTTTTTCCCCAACCAACTTTGGAATAAGTGGCGAGTGTTTAAGTTCCTTGTGGAAATACAACCTCATAAGCGACATGGCAATCGACGCAGGTGTTGGGATGTGAACCGAAATTATAGGGTACTCGCTTTCAAGTCTAATGGTGACGACAACTGAACCTCACAGACGATAAAGTGCTAATTTCGGATATAACACGCAATATATATGTAGCACGTGTAGCCTATATAAATATGTATCTATAATGTATAAGCACTTGAATACGCAGATACACATATGTGTACATACAAAATATTATAAACTATACATACAGATACAGTATATATATATATATATATATATATATATATATATATATATATATATATATATATATATATATATATATATCGGCCTAAAAAACAGGAGATCAACATCTGCCCTATGAGCCTACTGAGGCCCAGGAGGACTTTTATATATATATATATATATATATATATATATATATATATATATATATATATATATATATATATATATATATATATATATATATATATATATATATATATATATATATATATATATATATATATATATAGTATATGTATGTATGTATATATAAACATATGTAGAGATTTGTGTATATTATAAAATATATATATATATATATATATATATATATATATATATATATATATATATATATATATATATATTTTTATCACATCACCGTGATTCATATACAAGCATTAAGCTACAAACGTCCTTTAATATCAATTCACTCTTACTGAAATAATATATTTTCATATATGTTACCGAAGGAATTTTAGTTGATAATAAGTACGCCGTCCCGTGGGCTCGAACCAACGAAGGACAGGAACTCAGGACTACAGGGAATTAACCCGTTGGATATCGGGTTAATGCGTCCCCAGTCCTGAGTTCCTGTCCTTCGTTCCGGCGTACTTATTATCAACTAAAAATTCCCCTTCGGTAACATATATGAAAATATATTATTTCGAGGTAGAGCGAATTGATATTGGCTTGTATATGAATCACGGTGATGTGATAAAAACTTCATAATATGGCTGCGTGTGACAAACGCATTACACGGTCAACATGGCAGAGGTGGGTGGATATCGTCTCCAAGCACAAACACCTGAGTTCGACGGGTGATTTGTATATGGGAGCCGATATCCACTTATACCTCTCTTGTGGCCGCACGGGTTAATGCGTCCCTGTAGTCCTGAGTTCCTGTCCTTCGTTGGTTCGAGCCCACGGGACGGCGTACTTATTATCAACTAAAAAATTCCCCTTCGGTAACATATATGAAAATATATTATTTCCGAGGTAGAGCGAAAGAGCGAATTGGATATTAAAGCATATATATATATATATATATATATATATATATATATATATATATATATATATATATATATATATATATATATATATATATATATATATATATATATATATATATTTATATATATATAATATATATATATATATATATATATATATATATATATATATATATATATATATATATATATATATATATTATATAAGGCTTTACCATTTAGATGGGGTACCTCCACAACGTGCTACCTTCCCGGTTCCATGCAAGTACAGAATTTCGATATTTGAAGTCCTGTTGCCAATATCCTCCACCCTGCTTGCCGCACACAATAGTCAGCTACCTACCAAGTCTCTAATAACGCATCTCTTTGGTGAGGAGAGACACAAAGGGCTTCTCATGAAACGGTAAGTCTGCTTTCGAGACTCGATCCCAAATTCAGTCATCTAAACTTACAAATTACTTCTTACCACATAGAAGAAATGTACAAATTCATATCAAACATGGTTTTAGTTTTCTGTACAAGAAAACTATTGAGATGGCCATTTGTCTGTCCGTCCGCACTTTTTCTGTCCGCCCTCATATCTTAACAACTAAAGAGGCTACAGGGCTGCAAATTGGTATGTTGATCATCCAACCACCAATCATCAAACGTACCAAATTGCAGCCCTCCAGCCTCAGTAGTTTTTCTTATATTTAAGGTTAAATTTAGCCATGATCGTGCGTCTGGCACCTATAGCAACAGGCCACCACCGGGCCATGGCTGAAAGTTTCATGTGCCGCGGCTGAGAGTTTCATACAGCATTATACGCTGTACAGAAAACTCGACTGCTCGGCGCAAATTTTACTTATTTGTCTGATGTCTCTTTGAGAAATAACCAGTACCCTTTCCCTTTCCTGCAATGTCTTTCTGTGTCTCTATTCTGCTACTGCCATGCCCACGTCTTATCAACAGGGAGTGTCTTAATGCACAAACCAAGGCGGAAACCAAACCACAAACGGCCACCCATCTTATTCCGCTCTCCCTCGACTGCAACCTGCAACAAAACCCATGAGATATTTTCGTTCATTCGTATTCTTTAAGGTTACTTTTACTTGAATGTGCAATTCTTCACTAATAATTCCTAAAAGAGATGGGATACTTTTCAAGTTTATTCCTTCATTTTCGTGAGGTTTAGAGTCATTTTTATGTTCAGTGCATGCAGAAATTATCACTCAGCAATTAAAATTAAAATTTGTCTTGGATTAATATCTAAGATAACGATAAAAATCTTGACACCTTATTCACAGCTTCTGTGCTCCCAGGAGACGATTTATTTTTCATAAGGTGATACAATAACCGAAAGTCTAACCATTCTCCAATACAAAATTATAACACAGAACAATTGTCTACAACGCCGAAACAGATTTGAGAGATTTTAGGAACTATACTCCACAGGTAATCACCATAAGCACATGTACATACTTAATTAGACTTCAAGGACAATCAGTACCACAAAACGCTGTAGATCTCGTCTATAATTAACGGCGGCGCGAAGTTACGCCTCAAATACACAAAACTTCGCGTTCCTTATTAATTCCGAGGTAAATCTCACAATAAAACTGCTGTAACTCGGAGAACATACCAACTTAAAAAGAGTTCTGGAAGAGCGGGACCACTCGAAAATGTGTGGATGACAATTGGGAAGGCAAAAAGAACCTTTATGGGCAACAAATTACAGTGTTCATACCAGAGCACGGTAACTGGGTAAAGACGTCGCCGTCATGTGGTTGAGGGGTACAATGCCAGTAACGAAATAGCCGGCGATTAGAGAGAGCTAATATCGACTTTTATCTACCTGCGTGACAGTTTTCTGATGACTTCGCTTGATAATATCTACTCACAAGATAGCAGCTTAGTACGTAAGACTAGAAAGAAAGAGTACCGAGTAGTTGCTACAAAAATGCAAAACCTTCTTCATTTCAATAACTGGAAATATTCTTGATTTAAGAAGGTGAACTACAGCCGTTAAGAAAGACAATACTACCTTCGCGATACTGTGTTGTGGAAGATACACACAAACCGCAGAAGTTGCGGCACACTGTACGGAGATCTGATTTATACTGAACAGAACGGATAAAAAAAGTTAATTAGTTTATCGAATCTATTTTCAAAATTTAACGAGCTATAGGTTCTTTTGAATAGTATGACCGAGATGCTTCCATTCCGAATAAACAACGACATTAATTTTCAATCCATCTTTCAAAAACTTTCAGCATCTGAAGAAAATAGCATTTCGGAATAGTCATTCCCACATCTATAATGGACTTTTAAGTTACCGACATATTCAAACTCACATGCGAATATTTTTCAGCCAAAATCATGAACGAAACAGACATGAAACAGTAAACTGTGTCTTATGATGCATGAACGATTTTCTTGGCTTAGAACCTATAACTCACTCAGCCTTACAAAAAAATAAAATCTTTTAACGATTGGGGATCAGAGAACAGCAGTTATACTCAGCAGATTCTATTCGCAAACCTCAACTTACAGATTGAAGTTCAGAGTAACTATGGTTATCCTTTGGGGATTCTGTTTGAAAACCTAAAGTTAAAGACTGAAGATCAGAGTAATTATAATTATCCTTTGAGGATCCTGTTTGAAAACCTAAACTTAAAGACTGAAGATCAGAGTAACTATAGTTATCCTTTGAGGATTCTGTTTTGAAAACCTAAACTTAAAAGACTGAAGATCAGAGTAACTATACACTGTAGATATACTCTGAAGGTTCTGTTTGAAAACCTTAATTTAAAGACTGAAGTTCAAAATAACTATAGTCATACTTTGAAGAATCTAATTGAAAACCTCAACTTACGGACTGAAGAACAGAGTAACTATAGTTATCTTTTCAGGATTCTAACTGAAAATCCTAAACATGAAGATTGAAGATCTGAGTAACTATAGTTGTATTTTGAAGATTCTATTTGAGAACCTTAACATGAAGATTGAAGATCAAAGTAACTTTAGTTTTACTCTAAAGATTCTTTTCAAAAACCTGAACTTCGTTCAACTTTGAAGATTCCATTTGAAGCCTCAAACTTCAAAATTTCATTAGAAATGAAAGACGAAGCCTGTCATCATCTTTTCACGTTTTGTAGAAATTATATTCAAAGTAATTTTACCATATACCCGTAACGTTGTCCCGATGATGCTTTTACTCGCATGAGTAAAAGCATCTTCGGAACAACATTACGGGTATCTGGTAAATTACTTGGAATATAATTTCTACAAAACGTGAAAAGATGATGCCAGGCTTCGTCTTTCATTTCTAATGAAATTTTAAAGTTTGAGGTTTCAAATGGAATCTTCAAAGTTTAACGAAGTTCAGGTTCAAAATTTCACGAGACCTGTGACATAAAGGATAAGAATATAATTATGTTAGGACACAAAATAATAATAATAATAATAATAATAATAATAATAATAATAATAATAATAATAATTAATTATAATATTATTATTATTATTGTTATCAATAATAATAATAATTAATAATAATTAATAATAATAATAATAATAATATAATTATCAATGTTATAAAAAACAAGTAAAAATTGCGCCGAAGTTTCTTCAGCGCAATCGAGTTTTCTGTACAGCCACTACAGCGTATAATCAAAGCCACCGAAAACAAATCTACTGTATGAGCCGCGGCCCATGAAACTTTAATCACGGCCCGGTGGCGGCCTGTCCTATATCGTTGCCAGAAGCAAGATTGTGGCTGACTTTAACCTTAAATAAAATAAAAACTACTGAGGAGGCTAGAGGGCTGCAATTTGGTATGTTTGATGATTGGAGGGTGGATGATCCAGTTTGCAGCCCTGTAGCCTCAGTAGTTTTTAAGATCTAGGGGCGGACAGAAAAAGTGCGGACAGAAAAAAGTGCGGACGGACAGACAAAGCCGGCACAATAGTTTTCTTTTACAGAAAACTGAAAATGGATAACACTTGCTGGACAATGTTAAATGAAGTTTCATGAATTTGTAAATAGTATTACTCTTTCCTGTTACAATAGAAATACATCGAAGGAAATGAATGAATATAACTATCTATACATGTGCAGATAAAGTCAAGCTAATAAACTATGGTATTCGTGCTTGAATATTCATATGCGTGCATGCATACAGATATTCGACTCCCAACCCACGCGATAGCAGTCTTTTATGTATTTGCAGTAATGTCGCTCCGGCTGCGCCTAATAATAATAAAGATGAAGAGGGAGATTATTATTATTATTATTATTATTATTATTATTATTATTATTATTATTATTATTATTATTACCAGTGCAATAAACAGAAGATGAAGGGGAGTGTTATTATTATTATTATTATTATTATTATTATTATTATTATTATTAATGCATTACTAAAATGAACACAGAAAATATTATTATTATTTATTATTATTATTATTATTATTATTATTATTATTATTGTTATTATTATTATTACCAGTGCAATAAACAGAAGGGGAATCAGAGATAAATGGACAGGGCGGACATAAGAGGACGAGACAGACCCTCAACAGAACAGATCTTGCTTAGATCCAAGTTATCAATTCGTCAGTAGCTGTCACATAACCTATCGTGTGTTTAAATTTGGTATAGAGTGGAAATAATATCACCTGCAAGCCTTTCGGGTATTTACTATTCATTTGTTTTCGTCAGTAAGGAATGGTGTGTACAACTTCCTAATTTTGCCGTCAGCAGGCGCTTTTTAAATAGGCTACATCACGCATGACCGTGTAGGATATTGAACACACACACATATAATATATATATATATATATATATATATATATATATATATATATATATATATATATATATTTTATATATATAATATATATATATATATATATATATATATATATATATATATATATATATATATATATATATACAAATAGATAGATATATAGATATATAATATTATTCCACAGTAGATTTAGGTCATATCAGGCTTATCATTCTCCTCCTGGCTTCTCGGGGACAGTGTTTTGTCGTCTGCGATACAAAAAGGCCATAATTGGGCAGAAAAAGGGTCAAAGCTTCTCGTATGTCACGGCGTCGCTGCCTACACGAGAACGTAAATAAATTAATAAATATTTTATTCTCCGCACTATATATATACAGAGAGAGAGAGAGAGAGAGAGAGAGAGAGAGAGAGAGAGAGAGATATGCATATAATATATATATATATACATATATATATAATATATATATAAATATATATATATATATATATATATATATATATATATATGTATAATTATATACATATATATTATATACATATATATATATATATATATATATATATATATATATTATATATATATACATATATATATAATTATATATATATATACATATATATATATATATATTTTACAGTTACGTAACGTCGCAGCTTGCACAGAAGCAAACTATTTTGACGTGGTGTTGGTCTGGCTTGGTGTTGGAGCTGTCACAGGCTGATTTCTCCAAGTCAAGATATGTCTAGAAAGAAGTCATCTCTCAATAAAACCCTAGGTTCAAACACCAAGCAAGCAAGGCTGCTTTCCCCTAACTCCCATGCCAACATAAATCGTTCCTTTTCCGAGAAACAAAGTGTATTTGCCTGATCTGGGCTCCACAATGATTTCCATAACACAACACACCTATTTCATTTATTCTCTTTCTCTGTACCTTGGAAATTCATTCTATGGAAAGTCCACAGAGACAGATCTTGAGATCCTTTCGGATTCCATCAATTACAATTTCACACTTGAAGACAGGATAGTTATCACGTACACCATAATCAGCGAATATGGAATACGGAATATAAAATTTAGGCCATAGTCTAAGCTCTGGGACCTATGAGGTCATTCAGCGTTGAAAGGAAAATAGTGAGTAACAGGATGAAGGCCTCGCAGTTGCACTATGAAACAATTGTTAGGAGAGGTATCATCAGTGAGCACTAGATAATGTTTCATAAAAATAGTGATCTGGGCTAGAGCTGATGGACACCAATGTCTTCACAATAACAGAATTAAGGTTCTGCACTTTACAATTTATTCATAGGCTAAGTTAAAAAAAAAATTCAAAAACAACAAGGATCAACAATACGAAATGATACTAAACTGGTACACAAATAAATCACAAATGAAAACTGACCAATAACAGGAATGAAATCTCGGTGCAAGTATCATTTAAATGACTGCGTTTAGATAGGAATCTCCCATAGGAATGCAAGTCCATCCAAAATTATCTAAAAAAGAAAATGGGGCTCATTTACATCAGAAACAAAAGGAAATTCAAGAAAATACTTTTACTTAAGATTACTGACACATATAAGAGGATTTAAAAGTGCTGAATAGTTACATGTGTAGCTCCCAGTAGGACTGAACAACAGTGTAAAGTGAAAATGAAATTCTTTTACACTGCAACACAAGGAACTCTTTCTCGGGACTATTATTTCTGCCCAGAAAATACCCTGAATGCCCAGCATATCAAGGCTGGTCTAAGCACGCATACTCATTCATTCAGGCACTCCCTTATTCCTATACCACCAATTAATTCATAACATCCAAAGAGGTCAACACAACACATTCTGAATATCTGACACTTGAAGAACAGCTAGGTTATCTACCATGAAGCACTCTGTCTCAAATTAATATATCTTCGGAGGCCGATTTTCCCCTCTCAATACTAACTGTCTACGGTATACTTAACAACTAATTATCTCATTTTCCACTATTTACCATTATAACAGTAACAGCAATTCAATGGGAGTTTACGTCTATCGCAGAATATAGACAACAAAATCGAGACAAATGATTATTCATATTAGTGTGATATTCATATAACTATCCTTTATTCTTACTGGATATTCAACTCTCTGTGTCCAACTTATACAAAACACTCGTAAATCACTGAAGATATATGATCCCGCAAGTACAATCAGCTGCAGCAACACCAAATATTAATGCAGAGACAATTAGACCTTTACTTTGAACCTTTTCTCTCATAGAAATCTGTTTTTCTTTAAATGTGAATGGAAATGTGCCTTCCTCAATACACTGGCTTAAATGCAATTATCTCCTGTGCTTTTTTAGTCTTCTGAAGGAAACAAAACCACTACAACACTGCTATACTTATTCATTCCTAAGACCAGTTGTTTCGATTATCCATGGTAGTCTCCAGGCCTAATCTAGATTCACAATGGAATTACATTCTAAAATATAGCAGAATTCAGCCAAAAAATTATCAAAAAACAAGAACCGAAAACGAAAATTTAAACAATGCAAATTTACTACAAACCCCGTAGTTCTGATAAGTGATAAACAAAATTCTCCAAAGAGCTCCAAAAGTCTGCAGCCACGCAGCCATCCTGCTTCCTACACAGCTCACACTGATAGGCTTCCACACCTCTTCCAAACTTAATCTGCGAAGTACATTGGTCCCAGACTCCCTGGATCTCCATAGGCGACGATGTTCCCAATCACAAGGGCAGCCACCAATGCCCAACATAGGCATAGTTAAATTATTTTTCTAAACTACTGCGCGCTCTTACCCACTAAAAGAAGGAAACACGTGACTGTTGATGGGTGAGAACAGTGAAGTAATGTGGGTGCTTTTGAATTTACTAGAAATAATTGTGTGCCAACCACAGACACAGGAATCACACTGAATATGGTTAAATGGGCCACACAAACTTCTTTCACTGGCTACTAAATATATAATCCTAAGTACTATTGTCATTATAAGTCAAAATGAGCACCCTTTCTTATGGAAAACAAAGATCCAAAGATCCTGGATGAATTGCTAACTTCCGCAGAATAAGAAGCTCATATGAGAAAAAAGAAAGAAAGAACTGAATAGAATAGAATAGAATAGAATAGAATAGAATATAGAACTTAGGCCAGAGGCCAAGCGTTGGAACCTAAGGGGTCATTCAGCGCTGAAACGGAAGTTGACAGTAAAAAGGTTTGAAAGTTGCAACAGGAGGAAAACATCGCAGCTGCGCTATGTTAGGAGGGTGGAAAGTCAGATGGAAGAAAAAGACTATGATCGGAGATACAGTAAAAGGAATGAACGGGGTTGCAGCTAGGGCCGAAGGGACACTGCGAAGAACCTCAAGTAATGCCTACAGTGCACCGCATTAGGTGCACTGTCGGCGGAGAACTGAATATACCGGGTATTCATTAAAGAAAAACTATATAAGAATATGCAATAAACAAGAAATAACATCGAATCAGCACTCAAATAAATTCAAGCAAGTGATAAATAAACAACTGGTGGAGAGCTTCACCGACCCAAAACTGGAGGAGACCAAGGCGCAGAGACTATGGCGGAGTCTATAAAACATTTCTTCTTCCTGAGTTTACAAAGATTCTCTATAAATTCTTTCATCAAAAAAGGAAGCAACAAGGCCTTTATTGGCCATCAACAGACTGCATCTTCCCAGTTCTGCTTCAAACTGTCACTTCATCATTTTCTGTCCCCCCATGTCATACTGTCAGTTACTGTCGCCATCGAACTCAGTCAACTGATTCATATCTATTCCATCCTTAAACAAGTAAAAAATGCGCCCAGGTTTCTTCGGGGCAATCGAGTTTTATGTACAGCGTATAAAGCTGTAGGAAACTCTCAGCCACGGCCCATGAAACTCTCATCCGCGGCCCATGAAACTTTCAGCCACATCCCGGTGGCGCCCTGTACTGTTGGCACCTACAGCGGTGCCAGGCACATGATCATGGTTAACTTCAACCTTAAATAAAATAAAAATTACTTAGGCTGGAGAGCTGCAATCTGGTAAGTTTGATGATTGGAGGGTGGATGATCAACATACCAATTTGCAGCCCTCTAGCCTCAGCAGTTTTTAAGATCAGAGGGCGGATGGACAGACAAAGCCAGCACAACAGTTTTCTTTTACAGAAAACTAAAAACTTAAGGAAGACGCAAGTCAGTGCAAATCCATCCCACGCCGTGAGTTCTTTATTAAGTGTGCGCACCTGTGAGCATTCCTAGTGAACACCACAAAAAAAACATTCGTCTGCCTGTATCTTACAGAGGCTTTCGACCTTCCTTGATGGCAAGCATCGTTGTATCATAAACCCCTTCAACTACCAACCCTATTTCCTATTCTCTCCACATTATCAAACAAAACTCGTCGCTTTCGGGCAAATTACCTGTACTACCATCTTGACCTTATTTCTGTTTCTAAGCCTATACTTGTTACCATCCAAACCTCTTAGCTACTTGCTTAGTTTAGGTACAGGCCATTGCTTAAAGGCGGCCAGCAAGTAATGAAGCACATGATGCCTCGTGTCGACCTCTGGACTAGGCCCTACCAACCATGGTGAACTCTCTTTACTCTATATATTATATAATCATTTGTTAAAAATCATATCACATACATACATGCATACATTACATACAATGTATTAAAGCGCTCGTTAACAAACGAAAGAGCACCTACATACACAAATTATGCTGCCTCATCTTAATCCCATTCTTCTATGACCGACACTTAGAAAATATCTGAGGTTGGATTGATTTAAAAATTGTCGTTACCTACCTCATACTTACGAAAACAAAGCAGAGGTCACAATACCCTCGGTGGAGATTCTGAGATCATTCAATTTTGTCATATAAAAGGTCCGAACGCGTATCTGATTAAACTCCTACTCGTTTCCATAAAATACAGCTTATACACACATACACACACACACATATATATATATGTATATATATTATATATATGCATATATATACATATATCTAAATAAACTCCCAGTCGTTTCCATAAAATACAGCTTACACACACATTATATACATAGGCTATACATGTATATATATGCATATATACGCATATATATACATATATATGCACATATACGTGTATATATGTATATATGCATATATATACATATATATGTATATAATGTGTGTAACCTGTATTTTATGGAAACGACTGGGAGTTTATTTAGATATATGTAGCCTATATATATGCATATATATAAAATATATATATATGTATACATATGCATATATACATATAAATATGTAAGCATATGTATATAGCCTGTATACATATAGGTATGTGTGTGTGTGTGGTCCTTTGATAGGCAGAGCTGAGCAACACATATTATACTAAGCAACCTTTCTCGTTTGTGTTAAAAAAAAAAAAACTCCAAGTGGCGTTAACCTTCTAGTTTCGAAAAGGTATTTTGGAATGAGGGTGCAAGACCCACGCCCTTCCCCGACCATTAGCGATGTGAGTCGATATAGCTCACAAGTTGCAGAGTACCCGCGTCACAACTTAGGTCAAGGGACTTGCATAAAGAGCCTGAAATTCGAACCCTGAAAACACATGCGCGTGTTTGCGCGCGCGCACCCTTACCGCGTATATAGCCTACACCCACATATGCCTGTGATGGCCCCCGGGCTGGAAGAAATGTAATAATACAGAAAACGGAGCGAGCGAAAATCATGATAATGGAGAATTCTGCCTAACGACAAAGGCTACAATGATAATTATGGTGATTACGATGACGTAGCAAAACTGACGAAGGGCAGAGTTCTCGTGAAGAACAACAACAACAACAAGAAAAGCAGCAGCAGCAGCAACAACCTCGAAGACAGCTCGCAACAACTCCGCAATAATCACGTTAATAAATATAACAATAATAATATTGGTTCGCTGACCTCCTCACGTTTCATCATCATTATTTTCGTCCTCTCCGCCATTATCTTGATTATTACTTTTATTCATATTATTATGCTCATTATCTGCGTCGGAGTTCCACGAATAACTTGAACACTCCTTGCTGGTAATTTTCTGCTGCACAACCGGTACTTGAATGGATTCATTATGTTATTATCATTATTACTATTATTATCAGAGCTATCGAGGTTTTTGTCTTATTATCGGTTTTATCATCATTATCTTGTCTCTTTTTATACTTAGCCAGCAAGTTCAACAAACGGGCCGAGAATGTTAATCTTAATTAAAAAAAAAATCATCCTAATTTTTCTGAGATCAATATCAAGGCGAACCCAAGTCCAAAATAAGGAGGGCACACCAAAGACAACGCTACTTCAATGAAAATCCTGAATACTGAAGAAAACAAACAAATAAATAAATAAAAACAAAATACCAGCACAGCACTATCGAAAGTTAAAATTCCTAGTTGGCATCTCGTGGCCTGGCTGCCTGGCCAATCATCTCTAATGATAATTACTTTAATGACAGATGATGATAATGATGATGGAATTATTTTGATGGAGACGGATGATGGCGAAGGTGGAGTTTTCTTTGTTGCAACATCGACGAATATAACCGAGGAACGATATAGAATAATGATTATGCATATAATGGTGGCAGGAGGGGCAATGACAGCGGAAATAGCAGTCTCTCGCGAAAGCACAACAAACCACAGAAACCGTGGAACAGGCGTCTCCAGATTAAGCACAAACTCAAATGTTTTCGATGATCGCCCAATCCAGCGGAGCACCTCCGATTTAGTAACACCCACGCACATATACACACACATTTACTCAGCTGGGGCACAGCCTTTTTTAAAAGCTGGGTGCTGATGTACATTATAGTAGATATGTGACACCAACCTAACGATCGCAAGCAAAGACAACATCACCATAATAAAAGGCTCTCTCATTAACATTTCCAACTTTCAAACACTTCACAAAGAGGGCACCTGATAAAAATATATATATATATATATATATATATATATATATATATATATATATATATATATATATATATATATATATAATTTACTTTTTATCAGGTGCCCTCTTTGGGAAATGTTTGAAAGTTGAAAATGTTGATAGTGTCCTTTATGGTGATGTTTTCATATATACATATATATATATATATATATATATATATATATATATATATATATATATATATATATATGTGTGTGTGTGTGTGTGTGTGTGTGTGTGTGTGTGTTTGCGTGTGTGTTTTGTGTGTGTGTGTGTGTGTGTGGGGCATACATAAACATGTTAGGTTCATATAAATGTGTACATATCAGCGAACATGGCTGCATTTATACTCTATAAAAAGCAACATGACAAAAAAAGCAGGTGGGGGGGGGCATATTACCTTGACGAAGGGCCTTGGAGGCATATTCATCTGATAGTGCATCGGGGAGGAGAGTCCCAGAGCGCCGAAGAGTCCCTGTGGATGAGGATGGTGCTGAGGGTGCTGATGCTGCGGGTATTGGTGGTGGTGCCCGTAACCATGGAGGTGAGGAGGTGGGCGTGGCTGGGGATTGGCGCTGGTGATGGGGATGTAAGGTTGAGGGCGTCCTAGGAAGGCGTGCAAGGGCTCCCAGTATTCCCACTGGGGGGAAGCGATCTCCCCGGAGAGGAGCTGCCTTCGCGTGCGGTTATAGAGCGCCTTCAGGTTGTTGAGTCGCTGACGGGCCTCGTCCCCTGACACGTCCTTCCTGCGGGTGAGGGCGGCAGCGAGGGCGACCCAGATGGCCCGGTGGTTCTTCTTCTCGTTGTTGAACTTGCCCTGCCACTCGTCGCTCGTGTACAGGCTGATCAGTTCGGAGGTCTCCTCGTAGGTCCAGTTGCGTGACCTGCCCCGCTCCATGGCCATGCTGTCCTGAAGGTCAGCCCATCCTCCCCAGGGCATCCCCGGGCTGTTATCCAGATTGAAAAAGGCGGGGGGCAAAGGAGGTCTGGCTACCGGAGTACTCATGCCGGGAATCATGCCACCCATAGTTGGGCCCCCTCCCATGGCACCTCCTCCTCCTCCTCCCCCTCCACCTCCTCCTCCAATCGCGCCGCCCATTCCTCCTGAAGAAGTTGACGGAATACTACGCGGCAGATCAGAATTAGAAGGAGAGGTGCTGGTGGTGGGAGACGGGACAGCAGCAGCTGTCATCGCGGTGCCCATGGGTATGTTGTTGACGTTGTTCGAAACGTTAGGCTGCATGCCCGCCCCTGCCACTAAGCCAGCGAGGCCTAACAGCTGATGATGAGTAGGCAGCTGGTGGGGGGCGGGAGGGGGAGGAGGCTCGTTCCCCACACTGGCTCGCTCGGCGTTCATCGCGGCGGCGCTGAGCACAAAGTTTAGCAAAAGTCTATTGACAAGTACACAAACAAACACGGGACACCACCGCACGTCAGCCCTTGAGAGAGAGAGAGAGTGAGAGAGAGAGAGAGGAAGAACAAGGCCGGTGCTCACCCTCAGCCTTTCCTATAACAACACACACTCACACACTCAGACTCAACGGCGGCTGCTATACACACTGCTGAGAACGCGGGCGCACCTTCAAAACATTTGCGTTAACTGCTGTGCGCATGCGTCCTTCCACTTTCATTCTGACACGATGGTCGTATCCCGCAAGATAGCAAACACACACAATATCCACCCTTATGGAACCCATTATCATTTGATGATCGTCAAGTCAGCGAGACCCCGATATAAGACCCCCGCACCCCGCCATCAGACGCCTGATCATCATCATCACCATTATCATCATCATTACGCCAGCCGCGTCGGACCCAAACGACCTCCGGTAATGATGATGATCATCATTACGTTGATGACGCACCAGGAAACGACGATAATAATGGCAGGGCTTAATGATAGTTTGCGCGGAGAGGCAATATTACAGAATATAAAATATAATAATCATGATAACAACTCCCACTGTTTCATCATATTCACAAACCTCGTTATAGAGCACATCCGACTCGAACATAATAGAACATATATATACAATGGCAACATTTGGAACGTATATAAGTATAAAGATTTATTTTATGTTAAAGTATTGGGTACATTCTTCGCTCTCACTTTTTTCTTCTTTATTCTAAATGTCTTATGCTTGTTGTGAGGAAGGCTCGTACAATTATTTTCTCTTGCTGCCAGCGTCGCATTCTAACAAAATTTCGTAATGGATTTTCTCTCTCTCTCTCTCTCTCTCTCTCTCTCTCTCTCTCCCTCTCTCTCTCTCTTTCCGATAAGTTTCTTGACCTTCATTTCCAAATGACTTTCCACAGAAACTTAGACAAGAAAAGCGAAATTCCTTACTGATGTAGACTACTCATTCTCTATTCCTTCTCTTCTCTCTCTCTCTGTCTCTCTCCCTCTCTCTCTCTCTCCTTCTCTTACCCCTTCCCGACTCATATCTCTTTATTAATGGGTTCTCCCCCAACTGGTATAATTCGTCCCTTCTTTTCGGCGACCATTAACAGTTCTTGCCATTACACAAAACAAAAATAAACATATTTATTCTTCGCCAATCTATTTCCACTGCGTGCGAGTAGTGTTTCCTTTTCCGTTTCTCTCTGATTGCCATATATATATATATATATATATATATATATATATATATATATATATATATATATATATATATATATATATATATATATATATAATATTATTCTCACTATTTTATATATATATATATATTTATTTATTTATATATATATATATATATTATATATATATATATATATATATATATAATGCATATAGGCAGGTTCGTCACAAGGAGGAGAAAATGAAAAACTAAGTACCGAGAACTTTCGTGTAACTGCTACACATTTTCAAGGTACAATGAACAAAGTAAGAGAATTTTTGTACTTCGGAAAATTTTACATGAAAAGAGAAAATCACTTTAAATCAAAACGGCAATTAGAATAAGCAATAGCCTTCAATTAAATTTACTTTTGAAGAAGAGAAAGATGGGGTTTTACCATTTCTGGATGTTAAAATTAATAGGATTAATAGGAAATTTAAGTTTTCAGTATATAGAAAACCCACAAATATATTCATTACTATTCTAACCATAGCGATCAGGTGAAAGCATCTACATTTTCATCAATGTTTCTCCACATATGTAGTCCAGAATTTTTTGGACCTGAAATTGACAAGATTTACAACATTGCTTTTGACTTAAAAAACCCAAATTCTGTTATCGACAAAGCTTTCAAGATGGCTAGGATAACCTTTTTCTCGTTAAAAGAAAACACACCTTTTAAGACAGACAACTTATTAGTTTTACCAAACAGTGAGAAATTTAAAGTAGCGCCTAAGTTGCTCAGAACTTTCACTGTAAATGTGGTTTTAGTAACACTAATACAGTGTGAAATATGCTGATTAAAAACTCTCCCAAAAACACAGAAGATTGTCTATTTGAAGTTCCTTGTAGGGAATGCTCGATTAAATATATTGGTCAAACTGGCAAAGCTCTAAATGGACGAGTAAAGTAACATCAGTAGAGCGTAAGAACTTTTCAGCCTTCCAGCGCTATATTTTTACATAATATGAATTTTGATCATCATACTGACTAGCAGAAGTGCAAATCGATAATTGCTTGTAATGATTATATAAAACGTAACATCCTACTCTTATAAAATTTTATCATGGGGGCATAATGAACATTAGTTGTGTTCTTCTTAAGTTAGATGGTTTTATTATTGAAGAAATTGTTAAGCAATTGTGTGCAAATGTTTCGTGAATAACTGTCAGCCCTTAGTCGTGTATTTGGTTGTTTGCTTTTTGATTATGGGAAGTCGTTTGTTTGTAGGTATTTTCTTTAACGCTTGTTGTCTAATTTCCACTTTAAAGTGCGATGTTTATACTTTTGCTGTAATCAGAAGGATCAGTTTGGTCATCAGTTTTTAACTTCCAATCCTGCTGTTGGGTTTCGAGGTGTACGCGACTTAGCTTGTTTGCAATAGGAATGGACTTGCAAGATTGTTTTGCTGTTACTTATTCGAACTGTTGTTTTGATTTTATATGTAAAGTTTTCTTATGTACAACAATTCTCTTACTGTGTTCATTGTACCTTGAAAATGTGTAGCAATTACACGAAAGTACTCGGTACTTAATTTTTCATTTTCTCCTCCTTGTGGCGAACCTGCAAATCTGATGTCACGAGAAAGCTTTGTAATTCCTCTGCATATACATACATACATGCATACATACATACATATACATATATATATATATATATATATATATATATATATATATATATATATATATATATATATATATATATATATATATATATATATATATATATATATATATATATATATATATATACATATATATATATATATATATATATATATATATATATATGTGTGTGTGTGTGTGTGTGTAATCCTCATCTCTCTGTACCCTTGAATCACTGGCTGTGAAAGAGATGCTTAAATTTCATTGTCATATTTCTGTACATCCATGCTGTCATTCTTTAACTACGAACG
>NC_089752.1:95874057-95951557 GCF_040412425.1 Macrobrachium rosenbergii
AAGTAGGAAGGTTGTTAAAACGGGGTCGAGACAATAACTATGATCGTAACCATAACAATGATAATAACAATAATCGTTACAATGGGGTCCCGACGGCATCGAGGAAGTGAAATAAAAATAAAAAGAGAGAGAAAAAACAGAAAATGAGAACATGCGAGGATTAGTCATTCCCGAGCAACTTTATTATTATTATTATGATTATTATTATTATTATGATTGCGACTCCGCAGACGGCATTACACGTTATGAGACATAAGTTTCTTGATCAGCTGAATCGATGCTAACGCTGGGAAGAGGCGATGCCAGCTTTCTTGTGCTCTCACGCATCTGGTGCACCAGGGAAAGAAAACTGTTTTAAGTCTGAAGAGAAAAATAATACCATTTTATGTCCGAGGAGAAAAAGAAAACTGTTTTATGTCCGAAGAGAAAAAGAAAACTACTTTATGTCTGAAGGGAAAGAAAGAAAAGTATTTTAAGTCTGAAAGGAAAAAACTCTTCTATGTCAGAATGGAAAGAAAACTATTCTATGCCAGAATGGAGAGAAAACTATTCTGTCAGAATGGAAAGAAAATTATTCTGTGTCAGAATGGAAAGATAACTATTCTATGTCAGAATGGAGAGAAAACTATTCTATGTCAGAATGGAAAGAAAACTATTCTATGTCTGATGGGAAAGAAAGAAAACTATCGTATGTCTGAAGGGAAAGAAAACTTTTTTTATGTTTGAAAAAGAAAGAAAGTTTTTCACGTTTGAAAACGAAAGAAAACTTTTTCGTTTGAAAAAGAAAGAAAACTATTTTATGTCTGAAAGGAGAGAAAACTACTTGACGTCTTCCTGTGTTGACGAACAAGAAGTGGATAAACGAAGCAGCTCTACCCGTAGATATCCGAAGGGTGATACAGGAAGACTGACAAACAGACAGAGAATAGTGCAAATAGATTTTAACTATATCTTTCTGTACGTATACAGCTACGTGTGTATATTTGTAGCTCACACGTGAAACTCGAAGAAAGACTAAAAGAGATATATAGGAAGAGCGAGAGCATAATAACTTACTGTTTTTTTTTTTTTTTTCTTTGTTCTTCGCTGCCTGGCTTAATACGCAATTTTCTCCTCCATCTAAAAAGTGATATTCTCTTATTTGTACGGAGCAAACCTTTATTCATTTTCAATATTATTGTTAATTAAATTCAAAATATTAAATTTTTTTCATGGTGTGGAATGCGTACTTTCATAATACTGACAAAAACACGACATATATGAATATAATGCTAAAAACACTCACAAATATCCAGTATATATATATATATATATATATATATATATATATATATATATATATATATATATATATATATATATATATATATATATATATATATCTGCAAGGCTAATTTCTATACAGCAAGTTTTTGCTGCGAACTTCAAGTTGTTTTCATGGATTCATATTGGAAAACATGGATGAGTAATAAAAATTTCTTATTTGATTCAGTGCCAGTCCCCAAATTAATAAGAAGGAGAAGAAAAAACATGATTATGTCGAGCGACTATCTCCAAAACATCGATACAAAACAACATCAACAACAACATCAGCAACAACAACAACAATAATAATAATAATAATAATAAAAGTTTATGGACGCAGCTGCAACGAGAATAACAATGGCTGTAATAATAAATGTCCCGGACAAAAAAGCTAATAACCATAAATAACGGCAATAATAGGAATAATAATAATAATAATCGTAAAGAATAATAGCGCCTTGTGGCAGTGGTTGCCAGAGGAGCGATAACACCGTTTCCGGGCATCGACAGAGACGGGGAGAGAGAGAGAGAGAGAGAGAGAGAGAGAGAGAGAGAGAGAGAGAGAGAGTAGGGGAGGAGTGCTGTTCTTTTATTTGTTCCTCTTCTTCACTTGCTTTGTGTCTACTCACCTTTGTGTTTGTTAGTTTTTTGCTTGTGTCTGTAACTGTGCTCACGTCTGTTTTAAAAAGTAATTTTACAGAATGTGCATGTACAAATGTTTGCATATGAACACGATCATACGTAACAAACCTGTGTATTTATACCATCATAAAAGCACAGTACAGATGCGTACACATCCGCCGAAGTATAAAGTCAAGTATTATTTATGGAACATGACCGATATCGATGAAACAACACAGCTTTCATATATTATCCGTGCGCCAGCACGTGTAGATACACGAATATAGATATATATAAGTACTTTAGTACACACGTTACAGACAAGAGTGCGCGCACGCCCCCACGGACACACACACACACACACACACACACACACACACACACACATATATATATATATATATATATATATATATATATATATATATATATATATATATATATATATATATATACACACACATATATATATAATGACGCCTCTGTGCGTGGTGTCACCAAATGGCCAAGGGCACGGGATTTGCAACGAGTAACCTGTGCAGACAATGTAAAAAAAAAAAGGGGGAAGATTAAATACCAAGTCTTGGGGTCTTGAATTCGTGTTATGGTGGCGCAGATAAGAAGACATGTATGACAGTTGATTTATTTGAGGAGAGAAAGCCAGGTGTATTGGGAGGAACACGAAAGGACAAAGAGTGAATGTGTCTGCGTTAACTGGAAGGCGTAGAGCTAGTCCAGGGGTAGTTTTTGCAGTGTCCAAAATATTATAGGGATGGGTAAAGTTCATGGGTTGTAGAGTAACATTGAGTTTGGCGGAAGGAAAATATATAATAGCTAGCGTATATGGTCCAAGAATGGAGAAGAATGCAAATGAGAGTAATGTTCTTGGGAGAGTTGGAATTAGCAGCTGGCTACCATGAATGTATGACGGGGCAGTTGTGCTAGGTGATTTCAATGCAGAGAGAGAGAGAGAGAGAGAGAGAGAGAGAGAGAGAGAGAGAGAGCACTGATGGTAAGCAGCTTCATAGAGTTACATGAGTAAATACTTGTTTCCAAATACCTTTATTCATTAGCATACTTGGTAAAAAGAAGTTGAGAAAGAATTTGCTAAAAAATGTACACGTACAGAGTAGATGACAGAGCAAGTTGCTGTATGTAATGGTCAGAAGAGACGTGGCTGAAGGTATATCTGATCATTATTTAGTTGAAGTGAGAGTTACGATAGATATAAGTTAGAGCTGGAGAGGAAAGTAATGAAAACGTGGCTGGAGGTGTGAAGACAAACAAGTCTGACAAAGAGGAAGCATATAAGGAATAATGGACAAATTGTTGGCTAGGGTTAAAGACATAAAGGTGGAGGAAGTAAATGAAGAGTTTGCACAACTCCATCAGGGACAGAGAGGAAGGGACGATGGAATGAAAGTTTTAGTGAAGACAAAAAAAAAAAAAAAAAAATTAGATCAAATGCAGGTATACTGGATGATGAGTAGGGTAGTCAAGAAGAAAGGAGAGTAAAAGAAGCAGGTAATCAGAAGAAGGAAAAGATGAGCATAATATTAAGGGAAGAAAATGCAGACAAGGGTTAATTACCAATGGATCTCAAACTAAATGGTGAAAATGAAGAGATGCTTTTTTAAGTGAACACAGTCCTGAGTCAATGGAATAAATATTTTGAAGATTTGTTGAATATTGAAAATAAGGAAAAAACTGGATGATGCAAATGTGGAAGAGGTGGGTGAAAGTTTAAGAATACTTGTGGAAGTGATTGCTGAAGACAAAGGGGAAATTAAGAGGTTAAGAATGGAAAAACAAGAGAGTTGAAGTGAAATGATGTGCTATGGTGTTGATTGTGACTGACTGGCTGGGTGACAGAAAGGTTCCATAGCAATTGGCACGAGGAATCATTGTTCTGTTGTTTACAGGTCCAGGTGATGCTGGAGACTAAGAATTGCACAGGCATAACATTACTTAGTATACCTGGGAGGATTTAAGATAGGATTATGATTAAAAAAGCATAACAGATGACAAGGACGGTAAGGGAAAAGCAGTGTGGGTTTAGAAAAGGGAAAAGATTTGTGAACTGAGTATTTGTTATGAATCAGCTAAGTGAGAAGCTTGAAAATCAAAGGGAAAAAGATCCATGCAACATATATGGATCTGTAAAAAGATTATGATAGAATATATTGAGAGGTACTGTGTAGGGTGTTGAAGATCTATAGTACTGTAGATACTTTGTTGATAGTAATTATAAGATTTTATGATAGAAGTGAAGCTTGCGTTAAAATATGCAGGCGTGAAAGGAACTGGTCTGATGTAAAAGTGGGTCCAAGACAAGTGCGTGTTGTGGCTCCATTTCTGTTCAACATAATTATGGGTAGGGTAATATGAGAAGTCGGAGAAAGGACAGTAGCTGTAAGTGCAAAGTTGTTGGATAAGAGAGCAAATGAGTTATGAATGGAATATGGAATGGTTGATATCTATAGGCGATACAGCACTTATTTGGGAGAGACAAGAGAAACTGCAAAACTAGTAAAAGAATTTGAAAGTGTTTGCAAGTGGAGAGAGTTAAGAATAAATGAGAGGTCAAAAGGGTAAATGGAAGCCTGGAAGATGGAGCAATGAATGTTTTTGTGGATGGTGGAAGACTAGGAGCAAATAGTTCATATAAGTTTTTGGAAGTAAAGATAATGAATGGATGATGGTAAGATGAGAGAAGAGGTGTCACAAAATAAATGAATAAAAAAGGTAGCAGGGTGTGAGCAAATGTCCCAGTAACCAATGTGTTGATTTTTTTGAGCCACCTCATGTTAAGGAAAGGTCGTATGCTAAATTACATCAATAAGATGCCTAAGAATACAGGTACATAGGCAAGAGAATTGAAATTAATGCATAGCTGGCAATTTTAAGAGGAGATTTAACAAAAAAACAAAAAAAGGACATTTTCCGTAGTGCGCTTGGAGATCAAACGAGAAGATTCTGTAGAAGTACACAAGGATCTGAACCAGGCAGTCAAGGAAAAATTGCGTAAAATAGTGAAAGGTAACGAAGATTTAGGGGTAAATCTGAGATAGGTTTGGAAAAGAACTTGTACTGAAGGGAAGAAAAAGCAGAAAGATTAATGAAAGCGAAATCTTTGACAGCACAGTTACCTGTCAATGGATTGAACATTTTGGAAAAAGTTGTTGAATGTGGAAGATAAAGAGAGGTGGGCCTGAATAATTCAAGAAGATAAGGAGTTCAAGTAAATTCCTAAAGGCTTGTATAAGTGATTAAGAATGTAAGGAAGGTATTCAAATAGTTGAAGAATGGAAAAGTACCAGTTTAACAATATTACCAGTGAGATTCTGTGTTATGGTGGCGCGCGATGGTGTAACTGAGCGCTTAACTAGTATTAGCGTGGCTAAAGTAAGTCAGGTTAAGAGAATTGCTCCTAAGAATGGACGACAGGAATAACTGTTCCTTTATGTGAGAGGATAAGTGACAGAGACTGTAAGAATTACGGAGGCATAATATAATTTAGTATACCAGGGAAGGTAGATTGTAAGGTTTTAGTTAAAAAAATAAGACAAATTACTTAAGGTTTAATAACCAAGAGCACTGTTAGCTTGTGGAACATTGTTCAAGAAGTTCAAGAGTAAAGTAGTGAACCTGTCTGTGGCAGACGTGTATCCAGGAGGAGCTGATGACAGAATTGAAATGGATGTGTTCTGAAGGTTACTGAGGATGTGTCAGGTAATTATTTTAGAACAATTGAAAGTTTTTATGATGAAACAAAAGCTTTTGTTGTATTATACTGTTATGTTCTGAGTCTGGTTGGAAGAGTTAAACTGAATTTTGAATGTAATTTTGCCTTAAGGGACAACACCTAGATCTCAGAACATAAGCAATAAATGTAATTAATAGTATGACTTACCTAGAAATTACATCTATTCAAAGAAAATGGGATGGTCACCTTTCAAACCAGTCGGTTAGATTAAATTTATTTACAGTTTTGCAACTAGAAGTTAATAAGGACAGGCTGGCAGTTCAGCAATCAAGGCATATACAATGTGCCATAAAAAAAGTGTAACTGCAGTTAGCAAATAAATAAATCTGAAAAGACTACAGTCCTACAAAGAGTTTGACACGAATCTTATAAAATACTTACGACTGGGTAATAAAATTATTTCACACTAGAACAACGTTAACACTAGAGGGGCCTAACATGTGGCCCTTGTAGACTGTCGATTGCAGAAGTGTTGCACGTGGAAAGATGGAATTGAGTCTTCTAAGGCAATTGTTTCACAAGGGCAGGGGCAGAACACGAAGAGCCAGAAAACAAGATTCTATTGCATTGTGCATGGAGCTCGCTTGCAAAAGATGGATTCAGGCAGCTCTCTTAGAAGTTCCGACACGTGGCCAGTGGGAGAGAATAAAAAGCACCAGAGTTAGTGCAGTTAAGAATGAAGCGACCTTGCACTTCGGTGTCAGGGGGCGGAGTGAGAGAGAGTCAGGCCACGGCGTTGTCCCCTTGATTCTCGCAGTGAGCACAGGGCAGCGGTACATCTGAAATAAGCAAATAACAGCCAGCACAAAGGTCAAAGGGAAATAGGTCTTATAGTTAAGATTAACTAAGGGTCAGCCTAGCGGCCCATTTACTATCATGACCTGTCCTTGTGCCCTGGCGTCTTTCTGTCCCCGATACTGGGGTAGGACGCCTACATTCTGTCCCCCCAAGTGTGGTACTCCTTCAGCCACCATGAAATTTGACTTCCTGGCTAATGGGCTGGAGAGACGAATTTCTAAATACGTAAGAGTACAAATATGAGACTTACTGGTTAATTGTAAAGTAGGTCTCAGACAAGGATGTATTATGCCTCCATGGCTCTATTATTTTTTTAAGACCTAGTTACAAGGAAAGGAAAATACACTGGATGTGGATCAAAGTTGAGGGATATGACATGGGATTGTGCATGGAGTTTGCAGCAGATGATATCTACAGATCACAGTGTTATTATGTGGTACAAGATTAAAAAAAAATTAAGTAAAAAATGTGCCGAAGAAATTTCAGCATATTTTTTACTAGATTTTTTTTAAGACCTAGTTACAAGGAAAGGAAAATACACTGGACGTGAAGCAAAGTTGGGCGATATGACATGGGATTGTGCGTGGAGTTTGCAGTGGATGATATCTACAGATCACAGTGTTACTTTGCAGTACAAGATAAAAAAAAAAATATCAAGTAAAAAATGTGCCAAAATTTCCACAGCACAGTCAAGTTTTCTGAACAGCATACAATGCTGTATGAAAATCTCAGCCACGGCCCATGAAACCCTCCACCGCAGCCCACGAAACTTTCAGCCGCGGCCCAGTGGTGGCCTGTGTTGTTGGCACCTATAGCGGTGTCAGATGCACGACCATGGTTAACTTTAACCTTGAATAAAGTAAAAACTACTGAGGCTAGAGGGCTGCAATCTGGCGTTTGATTATTGGAGGGTGGATGATCAACATAGCAATTTGCAGCCTTCTAGCCTCAGTAGTTTTTAAGATCTGAGGGTGGACAGGAAAAGTATGTACAGAGAGACAAATAGCGGTCTCAGTAGTTTTCTTTTACAGAAAACTAAAACCTGAGGGATGGAGAAATGGATATCAGTCCAAATATCGCAAATATGGAAGCTGTGTCGACTGACATAAGTATGTGGGAGTATGTTAAAGGATACTGGTCATATGAGAGAAAAGGTGAATTACAGCTTGTGAAGTATTGGTGAAACACAGAATCTCTGCTCGGTCTCTGCAGAATGTTTGGAGAAAAGTCAAAGTTGGGATGTATAATATTATGCTGTTCGACATCTCTTCTTTGATTTGGTAGAAATATAATCAAAACCAAAAGAAAAGAAAAAGAAACAAAGACAAGATAGCACCAAGGAAAAGCTTCCTCTGTGGAAGCAGGGAGGGAAGCTTGCTGTTTGTTGTGTTCAAAAAACCAACCATCTTAGCGGTTTATAAATTTAGCTTAGGGACCTATCCAACAGGGAAGGTTTCGCCAGGGCCACCTTTAGTTAGGGTGTACCTTAACCTCACTTTCCTCTGAACTGTGTATCGGCAAGTTTTTGTCATTTTTCAGGCTGCCCCCAAGCTACGAAGGGGTGGTTGTTTACAACAAGCAAACCACCTATGCATGGTCGCCCCAGGTCAGAGAGAGCCCAGCGGTCACGAGAGAGAGCACAAGCGTTAGTGCTTCCGCTCCCTTTCTTTTGTCTTTATAACTTAGTGGAACTGATGATAATCGCGTCAACAGCCACCGGGCGTCAGATGCAAGTGCGTGCAAGCAATCTAAGTAAAGGTAAGTCTGAGGATGGCAATTACTCGCCGTTCTTCTGTTATCTCTCCTACTGTGTTTCTGGTCTAAGTTTCTCTCTTCTCAATCACTGACTAAAGAATCCTGGTGAAACCATATCCCTTTTATGAAGTCAATTATATGAAGTACAATTAGTGTTGCCTAGTGAGATTGCATAAGGTATCCTCCATGGTGTTAACATAATTTTCTCGATTTAAGATACACCCATTGCAGTAATTAAGGATCAGTGAGAGGACATCTAAGTAACAGTCAGGCACACCTTGGAACTTGATCACACCTTTGTTTGGAGGAGGATAGCCATAAAGTACTAGGGAACTACTTCTAAGAGTGTTACTAGAGCGGTCAGCTGTTGCGTTATAACCTAAAGTGGGGGAAATATTATTGTGTCTGAAGGGGGACAAATTGGGGAACTGTTATTGGCTCATATAGATTTCCTCACTTTAAACAATTTACTTTGTTGGACTAGGTGTTTGATCAATGGGGTTATTTAATTCATTTGTTCCAGAATAAAGCAAAATATTCAGTAACCTAGTTCCAACTAGCGACCGAATCTAATTAAGTTAATTATCTGTCTTTTGGGGTAACTTTCAGCCTAAATTGATGGGATTACGTGGGTCTTAGGCTATATAAATCACAGGGCTGTATAAATCACAGTAATTAATAATTAAACTCATCCACACACAATGACACCACATAATTATATATATATATATATATATATATATATATATATATATATATATATATATATATATATATATATATATATATATATATATATATATATATATATATATCTTCCCAAGCAACCCACCTTCCAAAGCTTTAATATAGAATCTTTAATAAGAAATACTGTGCTTTCCTTAGCACCACCTGACAAGAAAGGGCAAGAAATATTGGCCCCTCCCTAAATCCTTTAATTGTACTCTGTTTATCTCTCTCTCTCTGTGTGTGTGTGTGTGTGTGTGTGTGTGTGTGTGTGTAAACATGTGACTGCCGGAAGATCCTTTGTTTCAGAACGCAGAGCCGTGGGAAGATTATTCTTGGCCAGAGGTGGAATAGAACCAGCGATACAGATTATGAAAGAGGAGAGGCCCGTAGAATCATGCGGTCTTGACTGACCACACAGTGACCCTGAATCAAAATGATGTGCATGCCTAGAGGAATGACGCTAGCCCCATCTAGACAGGAAAGCATCCTAATTCCGGAACAGAGGTTTTAAAAGGACTGACCCTGGGAACAAGAGGTCAGAGACATGCCCAGATGCAGTCAAGGCACAGCCCTCTCCCTTGCCTCCCACCTCCCTCAGAGTGCCGTGCCCCTCCATGAGGCCCACCTTGTTGGTCCTCAGTCTTATTGCCAGTGAGCCCCTTAAGTCCTCCTCCAAATCTATTCTACACTGAAGCCACCTCTTCTGCAAGATAAAGTGCTCTGTTTACAAGGGTTCTTTCATTCAGTCGCATAGTTTGAATTCTCTCACCGAACTTCCTACTTTATTTTCAAGTGCCAATGTTTCGTATCAGCCTCTCCTTTGTCAGTGCAGTGTTAGGTAAATTCCAGTGTATGAGGGATTACATAAAATCGTGTGTTCAAGGCATCTTTGGCACCCTCCATGCGCTGCCTTGTCCTATTCTTATTTCGCTGTGCCCCTACTGGCCTTTAATTCGTAAATCTTTCCATGACAGAGGGAGTGTCAGCAGTGGAATCTTTCCTTGATTGTGCCTTGCGTGTTGTGAACCCCATGGCACCAGCATCAGCAGCATCATACCAACAGAAAATCTTAGAAGCCTTTACTTGTATATAACCTTTTAGTCTCCTTATTACACAGGTCTTACATACCTGCCTCAATTCCATTTCATCTTCCGATTGTCTTGCTAATGTAAATATATGTAATTTTAAAAACTTACCCAAATTTGTTTACTTACAAATTGCCTTGTGAGTAGAGCCCTCGGCTCAGTAAGAAACCCCACTTTTCCTTTGTATATGACGATTACCTGACTCAAATTGCTGTCAGAACTAATATATATATATATATATAATATATACACACATATATGTGTGTGTGTGTGTGTGAGTAAAAAAGAGGTATGGAAGTAGCTGCAATAAATTGCTTGCATGTTATGCAAGGGGCAAGAAAAATTGAGTAATGAGAAATGTCGAGAAATGGTACAGATTTGGCTAGAAGTGTGAAAGTGCATACAGAATGAGGTGAGTGGTGTAGTGTGAGTATGGCATTGGCAAATAACTTAAGATATGCTTTTGTGCAAGCATGTGAAGTACCTGTAAGACTTTTCTGACTTTCACATTTGGAATATAAAATTTAGGCCAAAGGACAAGCACTGGGACCAATGAAGTCATTCAGCCCTGAAAACAATGTTGAACAATTATTAGGAGATGGCAGAAAGTAAGATGGAAGACAATATGAACTGAAGTATAGTAATAGGAATGAAAGGGGCTCCAGCTAGGGCCATGTGAGTTATACTAATGACACTACCCCTCTGTGAGAAGCTTTTGATCTCACAGGATGAAAATGGCAGCAACTGTGTATTTTTTTTACTTTAGAACCACCCACATTAAAGGAAACAGTCCTCTCTCTCTCTCTCTCTCTCTCTCTCTCTCTCTCTCTCTCTCTCTCTCTCTCTTTTGGAATTGTTGGAATATAAAGTTTAGGTCAAGGGCCAAGCGCTGGAACCTATGATGTCATTCGTTCCGAGAGGGAAAATGAGAGTAAAAATGTTTTAAAGGTGCAAGAGGAGGAAAACCTCTCAGCTGCATTATGAAACAATTGTTAGGAGAGGGTGGAAAGTAAGATGGAAGATTCTATGAATGGAGGTACAGTAAAAGGAATGAAATGGGTTGCAGCTGGGGGCTGAAGGGACACTGCAAAGAACTTAATTATGCCTAAAGTGCACTGCACGAGGTGCACTGATGGCACTAACTCCCTAAGGGGCTCTCTCTCTCTCTCTCTCTCTCTCTCTCTCTCTACATATGTAATGAGGTCTTTTCTTTTCTTGTTTTATTCGTTTCTGGCTTTGTTTGTCGTTAGTTGTTAGAGTCTCAGAGGCTTAGGAAGACACAGTGCAGCTTTCTTACTTCACTAACACACTAATAAACTTATACAGTATATATACAAGTTAGTAGTATGACTATGAATCGAAGTATGAGCCTTTCTTCAATCTTCTTAACCCGCAACTGGTGAGGCTCTCGACCTCACTCCGCTAAGGCTCTTGGATCTTCTCTCCCTCTCTCTCCCTTCAAGCTTGCCTTCTTGAAGGTTCTTCAAAGGAAATGTCCATCCCACCAGTAGGCTGACCATTGCTTCTGTTCTGCCGTGCAGTCATCCTTATTGGTTGAATATTATCTAACGACATCCCTTGGGTGTGATTAACTGACTTAATTCTTCCTTTGTGGGTGGGACTAATGACGTCACAAGTCTTCAGGTTACGGCAAAAGTTGAAGGGTCAGGTCACAGGTGAAACGGGTAGGCAGTGTTTAATGGTTGCTCTTAGATTATTCTGGCACCAGTGTTTTGGCTACATACTCATGACACTTCCTGATCGTTACTCCCTCTCTCTTTCTCTGTCTTGTTTCTCTATTATTCATTCTCTCTCTCTCTCTCTCTCTCTCTCTCTCTCTCTCTCTCTCTCTCTCTCTCTCTCTCTCTCTCCCTATCATTTGTCTGTTAGTGGTTCTCTCTCATTTCTTTTTCTTTCTTTTATATTTACGCTATTCCTAACGAATATTCTCTAGCTATCATTACATCTATATATATATATATATATATATATATATATATATATATATATATATATATATATATATATATATATATATATAAAGTTAAACATTTGGATGCTATATACTTTTGAAGTAATTGTTTAAATTTAATACTGGCCTTAGGGGCACTTAAACACAACCAAATCCATAATGAAATATAACAAACATAGATTACTTACCCAGTACATTACATTTAAACAATAAAGAAGGTTGCCATTGAAAGCTAGTTGTAAATGGGTTACTTAAGTTACTTTATTTACTCAAAAAGCAATGGGATAACTGTGGGTGGGAGGCAAGACAGACTGGTAAATTAAGTGATGTAATCGCAACAAATAGTT
Organism: Macrobrachium rosenbergii; assembly: GCF_040412425.1. NCBI lineage: Eukaryota > Metazoa > Arthropoda > Malacostraca > Decapoda > Palaemonidae > Macrobrachium > Macrobrachium rosenbergii. Next base: position 95,886,436 of record NC_089752.1, read on the forward strand.
AACACAACATAGGATGTCTGGGGTTAGTAAGGAAATTTACATGAATCAATAGCAAAAATGGAATAAATGTTGACTGGGGTGCAAACCAGTAGGACAACTGGTAATTAAATAAACCTCATTACAGGATACTGACATATTTTTCAGAATAGTAATCACAATTGTTATGAATCATAAAGGAAGAGCCTCAGACCCAGACTGACAATCTGCAATAGCCAACGAGAGCTGATGACTGGGTTGCAACGGAGTGAGTACCTCTTTGAGGCATGAATCGCAAAGGCGGTGGTTGCAGAGCAATGAGGGGGCGAGACAACACAGTTCGTGTCATCTTCCCAACTGCACAAGCTTTTGCAGCAGCTGAACGGAGCTGCTTTAGCTTTCTTCGGTACCAGCGGCTTCAGAGATAAGGGGTAGGCAACATCTCCTTTCTAGAGAGACCAGGCGCACATCTGAGAAGATCTGAGGATATCTATAGACTGACTTGTTTTTCCTGCATCAGTGAGGGTTTGGCGGATGCTGGCAGGGCGCTATTCCCATGGGTGAACATGCATGCTGGGAGAGTTCTGATACCAGTAAACAGCTCAAGACAAAATGGGTTGTAAGTCACTTCTATGACAAGGGGGCAGAAAGGCTAACTATCATTGGGATGCCCTTATCATTCTGACTTGCAAGTACCTGAGTTGACCCTTTCCAAAAGCCCATCCCAAATACTACCATCTTGTAGGGAGGTTTGTAGCCCCATCCCTGGGTCCTGGTCTAACTATTTTATTCACAGGAATTCCCTCCTAATGCATTCTTGCAATAGAGGTGGTTGCGGCTTAATATTCACAACAGCTCCCCCTTTAAGCATGCCTTCCACTCTCTATGACTTTTACTTTCCTTCCCTCCCTTTACTAGGTCTTGTCTATGCAATGCAGCTAAATTAAGGGGACACACCTAACTTCTAGGGAGGAAGGTAACTTTACTAGTTGACTTAACTTCAAAAATCCTAACACTATTCAAAGGTATCTACGGATGTTTAATTATCTTTCGTTATGACAGTCAAAATACATTCCTAACAAGTTTCAGTTTCCCACTAATGTTACACAAGATTAGCTGCCATAGCACCCATTCAACTGACAATGAGCTATCTACATACATCAAGTTTTATAAAGCACAAAGTTTCTTACTTCTATGACAAATGTAAACCCGAAGGGTTAATAAATGCAAATCAATGTATAAATGGCTAGGACGTGTTCTCCAGCTTGCGAGAGTAGAGTACAGGTCTTAACTCATATATCTTATCTAACATTGGCAGTATAACACAATGAGAGTTACTCAAATAACTTCCTCTGGGTTTTGGGGTGCCTGGTATACTCTAATAATGAGGCCCTGTGCCTAGAGGGCCATGAGCTCAATGGCTCTGATATACAGGACAAAATGTTATCACTGAAGTATTAACAAAGTTCATAACAGTAAAATTATAAGGTTACTACTACTATCTTACAGGATCTTGTCTAGGATATCAGTATCAGAGGTCACCTAGGCTATCTCCTCTGGGTAGGTGCCAGGATCACTCGGTGATGGAAGGCACTGTGCCAATGGGACACAAGTGCCAAGGAGAGCTCATGGCTCTGAGTAGTTAACTGAACCTTTTGCAACCCTTTTTCTTCTTCTTTGGGTTCCTACAAGATTTACTTGCAAGGTTCAGTGGTGACGGAGGCACCAACTCTGGTGAAGGCGCAGGTGTGCCTTGAGGAGCGATGTCAGGAAGGCTCCCTACTTCAGCTGCTTCCACTTCCCAGCAGGACAGTTCCTGGCCCACCAGTGAAGGTGTAGCAGGGTTCTCCTTCAGAGGTCCATCCTCTGAGGGCTGAAGTGATGAGGAAGAACGGTTATTAGGTGCGGGAGACTCACAATTGGCTGTGACCAACTCTGATAAATTTATTGGATCTCCCAAAGGAGGGTCGGTTGCGTGTTCTGTTCCTGGCACTGAGGGATGGCCAGGCACAGTGGTTATTTCTGGCAATGGCTCAACATCTGGGATGGACAAAGACTGACCCTGCTCAGGGCGCTCAAGTGGCACTGGCAATGAGGTTACATCAGGAGGGCTTGACGAGGAGCCCGGGGGTAGAGATCCCCTAGGTAGCTTTGAGTTAGGCTGAGACAAAGAATCCTGTCCCAGGTGGAGGTCACAGCCTCCAGGACTATCTTGGGTTTTAGCTAGCATACTAGTTATTCGGTTGCTGGGGCATCATGACCACTCTGTTGAGTGCCCTTTTACCTTGCACGTCTTACAGTGGTACTTCGAATTGTCGCCTTCCTTTCGCTTTGAGGGAGGAAGTTTCTGGTGGCCTTCCTCTTGTGACAAGGGAAGAATCGGCCTGAGTTTGCATGGTGAGACCCCTTTCCATTCACCATTTCGGCAGGCGTAAAGTAATCTTGTCAGTTGGGGCATGCTGCCCGTCAAAGCAGTATTCCCATTGGTGACATCTAACATGGGATTTGGTATGGAGAAAGTGGTCAGGCAACAGAGAGGAGTTGGGAGAGGACATCACCAGAGGAGGTCTCGTCCCAACAAGAATTCAACCCGTGCCTGATCTTACTGACTACGCCAATGTGTTGCTTTTGGGTGCTCCCCAAGGTGTATTGACCTGGAGCTCCACAGTTGGGATAGATTTCTTGAAATCTTCCACCCAAGTCATCATCCATCTTGTTGTTTCGTCTACAGTGGCACTAGTTGGCACCTTCGTCCTTACAATCATGCAAATGTCTGATGCAGTGTCTATGGTAGTCGCCAGACATACTGGGGAGCTAGAGCCGTCAAGGGGTGCCACTGTGACTACTTGAGTATCCAGTCTCTCAGGGTAAGGACTGTCAGCAGGCCACGTTGCATCGGATGTGGCACTGATTACCTGGACATGCTTGGTCGCTTTAGCATGCTGTGGGCAGCCAGGATATCCGGCACTATAGTGTCCGGGATCACAACAGTCTTTGCAGGAGCCTCTTGGATGGGTTTGCTTGTCTATGGTGATGATGTGTGGAGAGGTTTGCTTGTCAGTGGATGGAGAAGTGCCATTTGGGGTCTTGAACTGCTTAGGAGGGTGCTTCTTGGTGGCTCCCCCTTTAAAGTAACACTCCGATTCTGGATGTCTCTTCTTATGGCAGTGGTTACAAACTGGAGGTTTTGATGGGAGTCCATTCTTCAGGCGAGCTGGCCCTGAGAGGTGTCCGGGTGGCATTATGCATTGGTGAGATGTTCTGGAAGACAGGTTATAGGTTTCCCAATCATCAGCCATATGATAGCCTTCCATGAGTGTCTTGGGCTGCTTATCATTGAGGTACATGGCAAGGGACCCAGGAGCACACTGGAAGAAATCCTCCAGCATGGTCCGGTTAAACAGGTCCTCAAACTCAGTGCACATCAGGGAGTCAAGCCAGCTCTGACCCACTTGGGTTTTATGGAAGGCCCATTCAGCCCAGGTCTGACCAATTTCTTTCGGGAGCCCCCTAAACCCTTCGGGCTTCATCCATGTTTCCCCTGGTACCGCTCTCCAGCGAACAGAGGGCGGCCTTAGCTTTACCATCCATGTGCTTGGAGAGAAGCAAGGCCCTTTCTGTCTTTGTGGTACTGTAATTTGCTAAAAGAGCTTCTACCTCCTCAAACCACACCTCTGGTTCGTCGTCCGTCCACTTGGGCACCAGTGAGTTGGTGCTCAATATAGAAGGGGATTTGGGAGGTGTGGAATTAGTGGCTAGTTGCTGGGTGAGAGCTGTGTCACTGTCTTGTCGGGCTTTCTCAAGCTGAATCTCCTTTTTTTTAGAGCCAGCTCATGCTGCCTTTGTTTCTCCTCTTTTGCATCCCTCTCCTTCCTCTCTCTTTCTTCTTTGGATAATTCATACTGCAGTTTTTCTTCTCTCTCCTTCCTCTCTCTTTCTTCTTTTGCCTCTCTCTCCTTCCTCTCTTTCTTCTTTTACTTCTCTCTCCTTCCTGTCTCTTTCTTCTTTTGCTTCTCTCTCCTTCCTGTCTCTTTCTTCTTTTGCTTCTCTCTCCTTCCTGTCTCTTTCTTCTTTTGCTTCTCTCGCCTTCCTATCTCTTTCTTCTTTTGCTTCTCTATCCCTCTGCTCTCTCTCTTCGTACCTTCTTCGCGCTTTGCTCTCCATCCTTTCTCTTTGCAGCATGGCATCAAGCTGCTGCTGTACCCACTGGGTGAGCTCTGTTTCCCTGAGACCTGCCTCCTTCCCCAGATTCATGAAGGTTTTATAGTTTTCTGCTGACATGATTCAGGTAGGTTAGGGTGTCTTAAAATGGCCTGGAAATGAGAGCACTGTGGGAAAATGTCCCTTAATTTGGTGACACTTCCCTGGAATGGCACCTTTCAAAAAGGTGGCACTGTGGTTGACTGTGCTGTTCAAAGGTCACACTAAACGGGAGTCCATTCTTCCTTGTTAGCAAAATCTCAATGATCTCTATGGGTGGGTTGGCACTCTGTGTTTCAATGCACAGGTGCGGGTTGTATATTAACACAGGACTGTCTTGGTGGCACTGGGGTGCCAGCAGTTGTTGAAGAATGACACCAGGTAGCAGTACAAACCAATTGCACTAAAAGGAAATAGCCCTCTGAGCGAAGCAGCACACTTACAATGAGTAGTAGAAAAAGAGAAAAAAGAAAACAAATAAAGCAAAACACGTCAGCTGGGTTACTTGATGGGCAAAGCACCGAATCAGTGGCACTGCGAAGGGAAAACTCTTGGTTGGCACTCGTGGGTGGCTAGATCTGGAGAACTAGTGGTGTGGCTGACTTCCTTTCATGCAGAGTCTGAAGCAGTCTCTTGGGTTCGGTGTCCCTTAGACCTGGTACTAGCGGTGTCTATGACTCGCTAAGTGATATGCACTGAATGTGCTTGTATGTGTTCACGTTATATGTAAGTCTTGAAAATATTCACTGTGCGAGATAGTTTAATCAACTGTGGTTAATTTTAACTTGCACCCAAAATTATTCCATGATGCAGAGTTTTATTTTTGGTCCAATCTTTTCTTCTGTAAGAAATGGCTCAAGTACCTGAATAATAACCTGAATCAACACCACTGAGCCTAAAATGAGTCATAACTAACGTAAGTAGTTTTGCTAATCAAAATAATGGGTTTCCTAAGATGCTTTCTTTCCATTTCAATAATTATGTAAAACAATGTTTGTATTTTCCAAGTTGCATATAATTACAGAAATTCCACAATAATTTTAATAATACATGCTACAATTTAAATAAAAGCTGATAGGGCATGTAGGAACTCTTAGCACCTTTCTCTCTCTCCAGCTGAGTAGCGGTATTAATAAAATGACTCGCTCCTTTTAACTAAATTAAATGAAATCCACTCTCAGTGATTTAAAAATAAGATGTGTGTTCTTGTTCTCGTTATATTAAAAGAGGTTCTTGTTACAGTGTTTTTTATCTGCAATAGGATTCTAAGGTATTGAGTTCATATGACAGCAGGTTAAAGGCGAATGATAAACCCCTTGACGTTCAAGGTCTCAAGAGCGAGTGTACTGTAAACAAAGGTACATGTGGCTATGTTTACAAGTAACATGGTTCCAAGATGGCGGTGTCTGTGATGTCACGCTATCCACATTCAAAATGGTTGACTCCCACAATGCTCCGCAGTCAACAAACTTACACACATGTTCTTTCGTTACTCTACAAAATTACTCAGGAAAACACTTATTTTCTCTGGTGGAATGATTTGCTTGTATGCATAGACGTGAATTAAGTTCTTAAACACCAATAATACTTTTACATTATTAAGAAATTCAAGACTAAAATTCTGAGGTGACGGCTAGCTAACGAGATGCGTGGCTAGCCAGAAATGTTGGCTCGGATTTTTAGAGTAGCCTAGTTGCCGGACGTTACTCTTAAACAAGATAAATTTTCAAATGCTTTCAAAATTCACTTCACAAACAGGAAAAGCGCACTTCCTTTCCAGACATAAACTGTTTATGAATAACATTGCCTATCACTTTCTAACTTGGCTAACACCTATAATGTTACTTATAAAGAGACAGCCCTTTCTAAAATGACTAACTACCAACTCTCTACCACACAGAGTGCTACTTGCTCACCTACAACTCCCCACAGCTGTTTTACTCTCAGCGTGAGAATTAAAGACTCAGCCTTGCTCTACTTTTACTTATCACAAAAATCACTTTTCAAGCATTAATTATTCCCCATTCATTACCTAACGTAATTTTAATAAAAAACACTGGTATCTCAACACTCTTACCTTTATCTCATCCTCATTGTCTGTTCCACCTTTACTTATGAATTTCATGAGATCAATTTGCAAGTAATTTATTTTCCAAGTTCAATTACATCCACAGTCCAGTACTGGCAATTACAGTTTTACTAATTGACCAAGGATCCTGGCTAGATCACCAGTGTTACAGATTTGGATGCTATATGCTCTTGAAGGAATTGTTTAAATTTAATTCTGGCCTTAGGGGCACACCTGCTCAGATCTGAGGTTAGCTACAGACTGATTTGTTTTTCCTACATCATTGAGAGTTTTGGCGGATGCTGGCAGGGCGCTATTCCCATGGGTGAACGCGTGTGCTTGAAGAGTTCTGATACCAGTAAACAGCTCAAGACAGGATTAGGGTTGTAAGTCAAGTCTACAACAAGAGGGCAGAAAGGGAGTTGACCCTTTCCAAAAGCCCATCCCAAAAACTACCAACTTGTAGGGTGGTTTGTACCCCTATCCCTGGGTCCTGGTCTAACTATCTTATCCACAAGAATTCCCTCCATATGCATTCTTGCAACAGAGGTGGCTGTGGCTTAATATTTATAACAAATATATATAAATATATATATATATATATATATATATATATATATATATATATATATGTGTGTGTGTGTGTGTGTGTGTGTGTGTGTGTGTGTGTGTGTGTGTGTGTCGAACGGCTACAGGTGAACTGACAGGTAAACCCTGATATATCCGGCTTTACAAGTACAGTCATGCTCGTAAGTGACAAAACATGATTCTTTTGTTTCGTCCAAACTCTCAGACTCAATTTAACTGTTGCCAAGTTAATGTAAAACTTTTTTATTTTCAATGTCATAAATGTTGATAAATTTGTGAATTCACAATTAAAATTATTTTCTCCATGGGTATACATATGATCTCTTATGCATTGGTATAATTTGTAATCTATGTGAAATTAATTAATTTTTTACATTGCTTCACTCAAAGCATGATGTGATAAGGTTAGAAGTGTTGTCAATGCCAGCACGCTTGACTTACTCGGAGTGGTCATCGTATCTACCTCTACAACAAATAACAGTAGACCTAATAAGCTCAACAGTCTTAACAAAATTTTCAAACCAGGAATATGAATTACACAAACTTTTCTTTGAATTTTGAAGTTTTAGGCTATGTTCAAACTGTCTGTATGTTGCAAAATGATTTACAGGCCTAACAAAAATAATCTAAGGCTTCTGAAATGTAATCTCATTTACTAAAGGATTTATTTTTAGAGATTACTTCTTCTTTGCAGAATAAAAGATGGTGATGATTTCTATTATATCGGGAAGATAAACATTACTCTAAATATTTAATAGTATTAATGCCAAGGCCCATGCAACACTTTTTAACTGACTAAGAATGTTATTTTTTAAATCTCTTTTGCTCTCTTCCGGTGCACAATTGATTCATTCATAAGGTAACTTGAAGTGCAAGAATGTGTTGATAAGTTCAGATGCTCACTGGCCATTCACAATTGTATATTAGCAATATACAATTGTGAATGCTAAGTGCAATGTACAGAAAACTAACATGCCTAGGCCTTTGAACAAAACCTTGGCATTAACAAAAGTGGAATTACTTAGGCAAATATTTGCTAATAAACCATTGTTTTTGAAGTGGTTAAGAAACATAACACAAATAATTAATATTTTTTATGGAAATTCAAATACTCATATAACAAATACAAAATAAATATTTTCAAGATCATTTCACGTCTCTACACATTGTAGACAATTATGTTCCAGCTGATTCATGCTGCCGCCACTCATATGGTTGCGTCATTCGAGCACCGTCCACCCGTTGATATCAGTGGATGCATTTTAGCTACAGTAGTGCTTTTGTATATATTTATTTGCCTGTTTTTCAGCGTTGAGGCATAAAATAATCAAATAGGACTATTTAAAATGTTATGCTTGCAATGTAAGCAATATCAGTGTTACAAATTTTTCATTTTGTTTTGTTTAATTTAACGTTTTAACCTAGGTTTAATGAAGACTATTTTTTTGTCAAGTGCATCAGCACTGAGTGAACGAAAGTTCTGGGAGTGTTTCGTCACTGTTTTTCTGAAATTTGGTTACACGTAACATAATTCTTACAATTTTAATAAATGTGATAGATTTCCCTCTTATGACACATATTATGGCCTTATTTTATCAAATACATGTGTTTTTACATTCAAATAAAAGATATATACGCAGCATGTTAATTTTCCAGTTAATGAACTTAGAACAAAACCCATTCAGTCATGTAGCATCACTTATGAGCATATCTATACACAGTCCTTGGCTAAATGTCCTGGTTTTTGATGCATAAAACACCAACCTTCATTTTTGTCAGTCTGCTTCAATTTGGCTGTCTTTTAGTCCTTATGTCTCTGGATACCCCACTAGACTTCTTCAATGGCTTCTGGTGTCCCACTAGGCTTATCCCATGAGCCTCTAAGTACCATTTTGCAAGCTTTACCATCTCGCCAACGTCTCTTGGTACTCTTTCCCAGAGGAATACTGCCACCTCTGTGAAACACATGCTGATAAACTGTTCCTTGATGAGTAAATCTGCAAAATCATTAAACCCTTAGCGGCATTCACCCATCTCAATCTTTATGTTGAAATATCTCTGTAGCCTGGCTACAAACATATGCAGTCTCACCTTGTTCTGGCCTAGTCTCATGGAATTTCTTCCAAAAATCTTCCTCAGTCATCTCAGATCTCTTTAACAATTTTTTTAAAGCTTCATAATTCAAAGCCTCATCAGAACGACAACCTAGAAGGAATTTTCCGACCTTTATCAGCTAGTAATGGACTTCGACAAACAGCCCACTCATACCTATGCCACCCTTGGCTCCCTGAAGACCTCTCATGTCGTCATGTTTTTCATCAAACCTAGGCAACCAAGGTTTTGCAATGACTATAGGGGTTCTAATGCTGCTTACTGTTCCTCTGGGTTTCTATTTAGGCTTACCTTGCCCTTGAGTCTTATTACTGAAAGTTCATGTTTCTTCTTCTTTCCAGCTTCCTGACCAGCTTTTCATCATATGCTCTTTGTTTTTCTGCCTCTTCTTTTTGCATTTTGGCTTCTTTTGCTGCTTCTCTTTCTCTGTCGTTCTGCAAGGGCTAAGTTTTGCTTTTCATTCACGAGGTCTCTCTCTCTCTTTCTCCAGTCCCTCCAGTCCTGTTTCACAGGCCAATTCAACGCGTTTCTGAAGCTCTATTGCCATCGTCACTTCTATCTACTTATTTTACAAGATAAAAAAAAATTATACCAAATCACTGCCACCAATCAAACCTGTCACGGTCGCCAAATTATGTCACAGTAAGTGATGAAGGCTCATCGTGAAAGTGGCCTTTTAGCTTGTAATATGGTGCATTAAAAAAGTATACTGGATTTATTCACAACCTGGACTGGATGATTTCTCTTTGGACTGAAAGTAACTAGTGGAGGTGGTCTTCCGGAGGTTCTGTTTTCCCTCTTCGTTTTTGTATAACAGCTCATCACTCTCAGCTGCTGCTAAAATAAATTCGAGCTCCTCACTCCCATCAGCTACCGTTAAAATAAATTCCAGCCCCTTGCTCTCAGCCACCACTAAAATAAATTCCAGCCCCTCGCTCTCAGCTGCCGCTAAAATAAATTCCAGCTCCTTGCTCTCAGCTGCCACTAAAATAAATTCCAGCTCCTCACTCTCAGCCGCCACTAAAATAAATTCCAGCTCCTCGCTCTCAGCCGCCACTAAAATAAATTCCAGCCCCTCACTCTCAGCTGTCTCCAAAATAAATTCCAGCTCCTCGCTCTCAGCCACCGCTAAAATAAATCCCAGCCCCTTGCTCTCAGCCGTCACTAAAATAAATTCCAGCTCCTCACTCTCAGCAGGCATAAAAATAAATTCCAGCTCCTCGCTCTAAGCCACCACTAAAATTCCAGCTCCTCACTCTCAGCTGCCGCTAAAATAAGTGCCAGCTCCTCGCTCTCAGCCGCCACTAAAATAAATTCCAGCTCCTCACTCTCAGCTGCCGATAAAATAAATTCCAGCCCCTCACTCTTAGCCGCCACTAAAATAAATTCCAACCCCTCGCTCTCAGCCACCACTAAAATAATGTGGTGCACCACAAAAAAAAGTATACTGGATTTATTCACAACCTGGACTGGATGATTTTCTCTTTGGACTGAATGTAACTAGTGGAGGTGGTCTTCCAGAGGTTCTGTTTTCCCTCTTCGATTTTGTATAACAGCTCATCACTCTCAGCTGCTGCTAAAATAAATTCGAGCTCCTCACTCTCAGCTACTGTTAAAATAAATTCCAGCTCCTCGCTCTCAGCCACCGCTAAAATAAATTCCAGCTCCTCGCTTTCAGCCGCCGCTAAAATAAATTCCAGCTCCTTGCTCTCAACCGCCGCTAAAATAAATTCCAGCTCCTCACTCTCAGCTGCCACTAAAATAAATTACAGCTCCTCGCTCTCAGCCGCCACTAAAATAAATTACAGCCCCTCACTCTCAGCTGTCGCCAAAATAAATTCCAGCTCCTCGCTCTCAGCCACCGCTAAAATAAATCCCAGCCCCTTGCTCTCAGCCGTCACTAAAATAAATTCCAGCTCCTCACTCTCAGCAGGCATAAAAATAAATTCCAGCTCCTCGCTCTAAGCCACAACTAAAATTCCAGCTCCTCACTCTCAGCTGCCGCTAAAATAAATGCCAGCTCCTCGCTCTCAGCCTCCACTAAAAATAAATTCCAGCTCCTCACTCTCAGCTGCCGATAAAATAAATTCCAGCCCCTCACTCTTAGCCGCCACTAAAATAAATTCCAACCCCTCGCTCTCAGCCACCACTAAAATAAATTCCAGCTCCTCACTCTCAGCCACCACTAAAATAAATGCCAGCTCCTTGCTCTCAGCCGCCACTAAAATAATTTCCAGCTCCTCGCTCTCAGCCACCACTAAAATAAATGCCAGCTCATTGCTCTCAGCCGCCGCTAAAATAAATTCCAGCTCCTTGCTCTCAGCCGCCACTAAAATAAAATCCTGCTCCTCACTCTCAGCCGCCGCTAAAACGAATTCCAGCCCCTCGCTCTCAGCCACCACTAAAATAAATTCCAGCTCCTTGCTCTCAGCCACCATTGAAATAAATTCCAGCTCCTAGCTCTCAGCCGCAGCTAAAATAAGTTACAGTCCCTCGCTCTCAGCCACCACTAAAATAAATTCCAGCTCCTAGCTCTCAGTCGCTGCTTAAATAGATTCCAGCTCCTCGCTCCCAGCCACCACTAAAATAAATTCCAGCCCTCGCTCTCAGCCGCTGCTAAAATAAATTCCAGTCCCTCGCTCTCAGCCACCAATAAAATAAATTCCAGCCCCTCGCTCCCAGCCACCGCTAAAATAAATTCCAGCCCCTCGCTCTCAGCCACCGCTAAAATAAATTCTAGTTCCTCGCTCCCAGCCACTGCTAAAATAAATTCCAGCCCATCGTTCTCAGCCACAGCTAAAATAAATTCCTGCCCCTCGCTCTCAGCCGCCACTAAAATAAATTCCAGCTCCTCGCTCTCAGCTGTGGCTAAAATAAATTCCAGCCCCTTACTCTCAGCTGCCACTTAAATAAATTCCAGCCCCTTGCTCTCAGCTGCTGCTAAAATAAATGCCAGCCCCTCGCTCTCAGCCGCCACTAAAATAAATTCCAGCTCCTCGCTCTCAGCCACCACTAAAATAAATTTCAGCTCCGCGCTCTCAGCCGCCACTGAAATAAATTCCAGCTCCACGCTCTCAGCTGCCGCTAAAATAAATTCCAGCCCCTTACTCTCAGCCACCACTAAAATAAATACCAGCCCCTCGCTCTCAGCTGCCACTAAAATAAATTCCAGTCCCTCGCTCTCAGCCGCCACTAAAATAAATTCCAGCCCCTTACTCTCAGCCACCACTAAAATAAATTCCAGCTCCTAGCTCTCAGCTGCCGCTAAAATAAATTCCAGCTCCTTGCTCTCAGCCGCCACTAAAATAAATTCCAGCCTCTCACTCTCAGCTGCTGCTAAAATAAATTCCAGTCCCTTGCTCTCAGCCACCACTAAAATAAATTCCAGCCCCTCGCTCTCAGCCACCGCTAAAATAAATTCCAGCCCATTGCTCTCAGCCACTGTTAAAATAAATTCTAGCCCCTTGCTCCCAGCCGCTGGTAAAATAAATTCCACCCCCTCACTCTCAGCCACCGCTAAAATAAATTCCAGCCCCTCGCTCTCAGCCGCCACTAAAATAAATTCCAGCTCCTCGCTCTCAGCTGCCGCTAAAATAAATTCCAGCCCCTCGCTTTCAGCTACCACTAAAATAAATTCCAGCCCTTGCTCTCAGCTGCCACTGAAATAAATGCCAGCCCTCGCTCTCAGCCCCCACTAAAATAAATTCCAGCTCCTCGCTCTCAGCCACCACTAAAATAAATTTCAGCTCCTCGTTCTCAGCCGCCCCTAAAATAAATTCCAGCTCCTGTCGCCTCAGCCGCCACTAAAATAAATTCCAGCCCCTCGCTCTCAGCCGCCACTAAAATAAATTCCAGTCCCGGCTCTCAGCCACCACTAAAATAAATTCCAGCCACTTACCTCAGCCACCACTAAAATAAATTCCAGTCCCTCTCTCTCAGCTGCCGCTAAAATAAATTCCAGTCCCTCTCTCTCAGCTGCCGCTAAAATAAATTCCAGCTCCTAGCTCTCAACCGCCGCTAAAATAAATTCCAGCCCCTCGCTCTCAGCCACCACTAAAATAAATTCCAGCTCCTCACTCTCAGCCGTCACTTAAATAAACACTCTGCCGCCACTAAAATAAATTCCACGCCTCTGCCGCAGTAGTTTTAAGACTAAAATAAATTCCACCCTTCAAAGCCATCTCAGCTGCCACTAAAATAAATTCCAGTCCTTTCGCTCTCAGCCGCCAAACTAAAATAAATTCCAGCTCCTCGCTCAGGCGCCGCTATAATAAATTGCAGCTCCTCACTCTCAGCCGCCGCTAAAATAAATTCCAGCCCCTCGCTCTCAGCCACCAGTAAAATAAATTCCAGCCCTCGCCTCAGCCACCACTAAAATAAATGCCAGCCCCATGCTCTCAGCCAGCTGCTAAAACAAATTCCAACTCCATGCTCTCAGCCACCACTAAAATAAATTCCAGCCCCTCACTCAGCCGCCACTAAAATAAATTCCAGCTCCTCGCTCTCAGCCGCCACTGAAATAAATTCCAGCCCCTTGCTCTCAGTCGCCGCCAAAATAAATTCCAGCCAACAGGGTTAATTATAGGTCTCAAATGATTATTTTCTCAGCCGCCACTAAAATAAAATTCCAGCCCACTGCTCTCAGCCACCACTAAAATAAATTCCAGTCCCTCACTCTCAGCCGCCACAAAAATAAATTCCAGCCCCTTACTCTCTGCCTTTGACGTTAAAATAAATTCCTGCCCTCACTCTCAGTCGCCGTTAAAATAAATTCCATCTCGCTCTCTGCCTCTCTCGCTAAAATAAATTCCAGCTCCTCGCTCTCAGCCACCACTAAAATAAATTCCAGTTCCTCACTCTAGCTCTCTCTGCAAATAAATGCCACCCCTCGCTCTCAGACGCCACTAAAATAAATTCCAGCCCTTCACTCTCCGCTGCCACTAAAATAAATTCCAGTTCCTTGCTCTCAGCCGCCGCTAAAATAAATTCCAGCCCCTCGCTCTCAGCTGCCACTGAAGTAAATTCCAGTTCCTCGCTCTCAGCTGTTACTAAAATAAATTCCAGCCCTCGCTCTCAGCCACCAGTAAAATAAATTCCAGCCCTCGCTCTCAGCCACCGCTAAAATAAATGCCAGCCCCATGCTCTCAGCTGCTGCTAAAATAAATTCCAACTCCAAGCTCTCAGCCACCACTAAAATAAATTCCAGCCCCTCACTCTCAGCCGCCACTAAAATAAATTCCAGCTCCTCGCTCTCAGCCGCCACTAAAATAAATTCCAGCCCCTTGCTCTCAGTCGCCGCCAAAATAAATTCCAGCCGCTCGCTCTCAGCCACCACTAAAATAAATTCCAACCCACCGCTCTCAGCCACCACTAAAATAAATTCCAGTCCCTCACTCTCAGCCGCCACAAAAATAAATTCCAGCCCCTTACTCTCTGCCGCCACTAAAATAAATTCCTGCCCCTCACTCTCAGTCGCCGTTAAAATAAATTCAGTTCTCAGCTCTCCACTGCAAAAATAAATTCCAGCTCCTCGCTCTCAGCCACCACTAAAATAAATTCTAGTTCCTCACTCTTAGCCGCCGCTTAAATAAATGCCACCCCCTCGCTCTCAGCCGCCACTAAAATAAATTCCAACCCTTCACTCTCCGCTGCCACTAAAATAAATTCCAGTTCCTTGCTCTCAGCCGCCGCTAAAATAAATTCCAGCCCTCGCTCTCAGCTGCCACCCACTGAAGTAAATTCCAGTTCCTCGCTCTCAGCTGTTACTAAAATAAATTCCAGCCCCTCGCTCTCAGCTGCCACTAAAATAAATTCCATTTTCTCACTCTCAGACGTCACTAAAGTAAATTCCAGTTTCTCACTCTCAGACGTAACTAAAATAAATTCCAACCCCTCGCTCTCAGCTGCCACTAAAATAAATTCCAGCTCCTCGCTCTCAGCCGCCGCTAAAATAAATTCCAGCTCCTCTGACGGGATGTGAGACAGGCTGCCTTCTGTCTGTCTCCTCTGATGTTGTGTGACTGTCTCTTCTTTCTAATGTTGTGGCTCCGTTTCTTGATGCTTCCCACACAAGCTTGCGTTACCAGAAGTAGACACTGTGTAATCTTGGTCAACTTGGGCAGTCTTGAAACATCTTGAATACGTAGATTATGAAACCCTCTAAGAAAATTATACTAACGTGCTTTTAATAGTAAACAAGTGAAAAATGCGCCTAAGTTACTTCGGCGCAATCGAGTTTTCTGTACAGTGTATAATCAAGGCAACCGAAAATAGATCAATCTTTCGGTGTTCTTGGTATAATGCTGTATGAGCCGCAGCCCATGAAACTTTAAGCCACGGCCAGGTGGTGGCTTGTCCTATAGCGTTGCCAGACACCCGACCATGGCTAACTTTAACATTAAATAAATAAAAACTACTGACGTTAGACAGTTACAATTTGGTATGTTTGATGACTGGAGGGTGGATGATCAACATACCAATTTGCTTCCCTCTAGCCCCAGTAGTTTTTAAGATCTGAGGGCAGACAGAAAAAGTGTGGACGGACAGACAAAGCCATCTCCATAGTTTTCTTGTACAGAAAACCAAAACCAATAAAGCTTCACTTTTGCTTATATTAGATGAATATTTCTTCAAACTAAAATTATGCATGAATCAACATATACTTTGTTAATGTATCTTGAATGTGAGATAAAACCTGAATTTCATCTATTCATTTATTTTTTGTTTAGCACGCAACAGAAATCAGTGCTATGGGGAACTACACAACAGAAAATTATACTCTCATAAATAATTTTGACACCCTGTAAATATGCTACAGGTATCAGAATAAACTAAAGGAAAAAATGCTTTTCAAAAACACATATATTTGAGAAAATGGGTGACAAACGGTTATCCACTGTTATACTAAATGTTTGTTTATGGACTTTTTCATTAAAAATGAACTTAGAATCACAAAAACATAATCTAAGCCCAAGATCTGACTAACAGTTAGTGGTCGACGCAATTTAGTTAAATCATTTTTGAGATATTCTAATACTGATTCAGTTGGTACTTTTATAAATAAAGAACTTCAAAACTTACTAATCGAGAGGTGGAATGGATCGTGATGCCGTTTAATTTTTCCGTTAAAGTACCTGAGATGGTTCCTTACCAAAGGCGACAGCAATTCTGTAAGAATTCTGAGACTGTGAGACAGAGCCAACAGGGTTAATTATAGGTCTCAAATGATTATTTCCTTATGCATTTCAACTAAGCAATATAAATATGGTAACGATGGAGAATTCACGGTTAAATCAGGAGCAGGGTCGTTATTTTTTAATATCATTCTAACGTTACTGTTTGATTACTTGATTACTTTATAGAGGGAGTTCTTGTTCCATTCGTGTAAGTACTACTGTTACTTCATAAATTTTCCGTTTTTGACACATAAGTGACCCTTTGACGTTATCCAATACTACTGCGGTATATATTTGATTTATTGGCCTAAGAAATGTTGATGATTTTATCACTTCTGGATTTCTCTCTCTCTCTCTCTCTCTCTCTCTCTCTCTCTCTCTCTCTCTCTCTCTCTCTCTCTGCAAATCTAACAGTATATCCCTCTCTCTCTCTCTCTCTCTCTCTCTCTCTCACACACGCACTTTCTCTCTCTCTCTCTCTCTCTCTCTCTCTCTCTCTCTCTCTCTCTCTCAACAAATCAACTAGTAGATCTCTCTCTCTCTCTCTGGAAATCTAACAGTAGATCTCTCTCTCTCTCTCAGCAGATTTTACACTGGATCTCTCTCTCTCAGCAAATCCAATAGTAGATTCTCTCTGTCTCTGTCTCTCTCTCTGTCTGTCTGTCTCTCTCTCTCTCTCTCTTTCTCTCTCTCTCTTTATATTATATATATCAACACATTAACAGTAGATCTCTCTCTCTCTCTCTCTCTTCCAAAAGGCCTTTGACAAAGTTCCACACAAGAAACTAATGATAAAAGTTAGAGCTTTAGGAATTGTAGGAGAAATAGCAGACTGGATTGAAGACTGGCTAACTAATAGAAAACAGAGTCGTAATAAACGGTGAAGAATCAGAATGGGCAGATGTGACAAGCGGAGTTCCTCAGGGTTCTGTCCCTGGCCCACCCTTGATGCAGGATTAACTAGCATGATAGCCAAATTTGCATATGACACCAAACTAGGTGTAAATGTAGCAGACCCAGATACCGTGGAAAGTTTAAGAAATGATATAAGAAAAATAGGAGTGGTCAAAAAGATAGCAAATGCCTTTTAACTCTGATAAGTGTAAAGTGTTACTAATAGGAACAAATCCCTCATGCCAACTATATGCTGCTTAGGAATGACATAAATAGTGTAGAACAAGAAGAGGACCTTGGGGTCATTATTACCAAGAACTTAAAATCCACAAAACAGTGCATAAAAGCTGAAAAGAAGGCACAGAAACTAGTGGGATACATAAAGAGGCAGTTCAGATACATAAACAAGGAAACGGTGCTGCAGCTCTACACATATATACATAGTTAGACCTCATCTTGAATATGTAGTACAGTTTTGGTCACCAACACTAAGAAAGGATATAAATAGATTGGAAGGGGCACCAGCAAGAGCCACAAAGTTAATTCCATCCATCAGGTTACCAAAGACGACTTGAGAGCCTGAACATGTATGGATTAGAAACACGACGATTGCGAGGACAACTCATAGGAACATTCAAAATACTGAAAGGCCTAACAAAAGTGTACAGTAACCTCTTCACATTAAACGAAAACAAGAAATAATGGATGGAAACTAAAACTGAAGGGATACAACACACCTCATTGTGGGAACTTCTTCACATACAAGATATGTGACACATGGAATAAACTGCCACCAGAATTTGTCAACAGCAGCAGTATGGAAGAGTTTAAAAGAAAGCTAGACAAAATCATTAGAACTGTGAATGAACAGTAAAACCTGCTTCTAGAGATAAGTGAGCACATGGTGCCTCCTTGGATGGACTAAAAAGTCTTTGAGACATCCTAACCCTTGTAACTCCTTGCAAAAACTGGAGAGAAGGAAATGGATGTAGGTTTAATAAAAAAAATGTAGGTTTATGCATCCTGTAGCCAAGAAGAATTAAAATAAAAATCAAATACATATAAAAAATCAAGGTAAAAATGAAGCAAATAAAGAAAGGAACAAAGATCATGTGATGAAGGAAAAAAGCAAGCCAACAACACATTACGACATGTCAGCACCATGATATGAGGCATCAGCACCTAGATATAGTGCAAGGAACAAGCAATGTTTCTATGATGCTAGGGGATGGTGCAGATATGGAGATAAATGCAGGTATATGCACAAAATTAAATAAATATGAAGATGGAAGATCAAATATAATGGAAAAGTTGGATTTTTAATGTATGAATTTCTGGAAATGAAGAAAAGAACAACATATCAGAACAGGAAAGAGACATGGGAAAATCCTTATTATTACCCATATTAGATAATGGAGATAACACACAAACCATCATAGTGATGAATGCGCAGGGTTTAGTTTCGAGTAACTCAAAAAGAAAGATAGAGTTCTTAGAAGAACTAACCCAAAATGAAAAAATAGAAATAATGAATATAAGTGAAACCTGGTATTCCCAAGAGACTGGTAATGATGACCAGATAAAGGGTTTCCAAACTTATAGATCAGATAGAAAAAATAGAAATCAAGGGGGAACCGCGATATATGGGAGAGACGCCAATCAGGGAAAAATCTGTGAGAAATATAGTAACACAGAATGTGAATTAATAGCGGTAGAATTTGAATCTGAAAAAGGAGTGAACATTGTAATATACAGACCCCTAATACTAAAGAGTTTGACATAATAATTGACAAATTGGATGATATATGTAGAAATCACAAAGACTGGACTATACTCCTATCCGGAGACTTTAACTTTCCTTTTGTAGAATGGAAAGAACGAATAGGAGACTGTGGTTGTATTTATACATATAAAAAGAGAGTAATAGTAGTGCAGAAAATAAGAGGCAATTTGAAAAGCTATTAGATATGCTACTAGAACATAACATTCAGCAAATAAATCACCTGCCAACAAGAAAGGATAATATTCTAGATCTAGTATTTGTGAACGAGGTGAACTATGTTAAAGAAATAATAGTGTATAATACGAGTATTTCGGTCCATAATGTCATAGAACTAACAGTCCGTTCCAAAGCACATGAAAACAGGGATAAGCAAGAGACGAAAAAATGGAAAGGATATGGAAAATACAATTTCTCTAGTAAGAATATAAATTGGTCAAAAATAAATGAAGAATTAAACAAAGAATGGGAAAACATATTCGTAAGTGATAATATACAGGTAAATATGGATATATTATATAAAATATTTGAGGAAATAGTGGAAAAATATATACTGAAGAAAAAAAGTAAACATCAGTCACACATACCAAGAGACAGAAGGATCTTGTTCCAGAAAATCAGAAAGTGGAAAAAAGGTCTTGCAAAAGAAAAGAATGCATGGAAAGTGATGGAACTAAAAAGTAAGATAGAAAATGCAGAACAAAAGATTATACAGTCAAAAGAAAATGAAAAATGGGACCTGGAAGAAAAGACCCTACAAAATATCAAGCAAAACCCCAAAATTGTTTACTTATATGCAAAAAAGATGGATAAAATAAGAGAAGAAATAGGCCCTCTAAGAATTGAAGGGCGATTAACAAATGAAAAAAAGGAAATATGTAACATATTAGCAGAAAGATAGAAGAGTGAATTTACACCTAGAATTGATAATGAAGATAATGATACAGAAATAAGAGATGAAAATAGTGAATATTTATCGGACATAGATATTACAGAAGCTGATATTGTGCAGGCTATTAATGAAATTAAAAATGGATCAGCAGCAGGACCAGATGGCGTACCTGCCATATTTCTAAAGAAAGTGATTCATTCAATCGCAAAGCCGCTCGCAATATTATTGAGACAAAGTATAGATACAGGCAAGATTTATGATGAGCATAAATTAGCATATATTACCTCTACTTTCAAAAGTGGATCAAGACTAGAGGCAAGTAATTATAGGCCTTTGAATCTGACATCTCATATCATGAAAGTTTATGAAAGGGTAATGAAAAAAAATATAATGAAACATTTAATGAAAAACAGATTGTTTAATATAGGACAACATGGTTTTGTACCCTGAAAAAGTACACAAACCCAGCTGTTAGTCCACCATGAAAGCATATATAAAATTATGATAAACGAAAAAGATACAGATGTGGTTTACCTGGACTTTGCAAAAGCTTTTGACAACGTAGACCATAATATATTAGCAAAAAAAATTAGAAAGCATAACATTGAGGACAAAGTAGGAAGGTGGATAAAAGAATTTTTGCAAAACAGAAAACAGATAGTGATTGCAAACGATGAGAAATTGGATGAAGCTACGGTAATATATGGTGTGCCACAAGGTATGGTGTTAGCTGCATTGCTGTTTGTGATTATGATTGCAGACATAGACAGTAATGTTAATGACTCGGTAGTGAGAAGTTTTGCTGATGACACAAGAATAAGTAGAGAAATTACTTGTGATGAAGATAGGAACTTGCTACAAAGAGACCTAAACAAAATATATAAATGGGCAGAGGTAAATAGGATGGTATTTAACTCTGATAAATTTGAATCAATAAACTATGGTGATAAAGAAGGAATGCTATATGCATATAAAGGACCTAATAATGAGACAATCACAAATAAGGAAGCAGTTAAAGACTTTGGTGTGATGTTGAATAGGAATATGTTATGCAATGATCAAATAGCAATACTATTGGCAAAATGCAAAGCAAAAATGGGAATGTTGTTCCGGCACTTCAAAACAAGAAAAGCTGAACACATGATTATGCTTTTATAAAATGTACGTACGTAGTCCACTTGAATATTGCAATATAATATGGTACCCACACTACCAAAAGGATATTGCACAAATAGAGAGTGTACAAAGGTCATTTACAGCTAGAATAGAAGAAGTTAAGGACCTTGACTACTGGGAAAGACTACAATTCTTAAATTTATACAGTCTTGAAAGGAGAAGAGAATGCTACATGACAATCCAGGCATGGAAACATAGAAGGAATTACCGAAAACATCATGGAGCTAAATATATCAGAAAGAGCAAGCAGAGGTAGATTAATAGTGCCCAAAACAATACCAGGAAAACTAAGGAAAGCACACAGGACATTAATCCACCACGCACCAGCATCTACAATGCAGCTACCAGCTCATCTGAGGAACATAACAGGAAGATGCAAAATATACCGGAAGATGCAAAATATACCGGGAGATGCATTAGCAGTTCTCTGGTAGACATCAGAGGTGCCTCACACTGAGGGACCTGGGGCAACCAGAACGAACTGTAAGGTCTGTAAAGTAAGGTCTATCAACAAATCAACTAGTAGGTCTCTCTCTCTCTCTCTCTCTCTCTCAAGACTGAACACACACACACACTTTCTCTCTCTCTCTCTCTCTCTCCATCTCTTTCTCTGCAAATCTAATAGTAGATCTCTCTCTCCATCGCTCTCTCTCTCTCTCTCTCACACACACACATACATACACACACACTCTCTCTCTCTCTCTCTCTCATACACACACACTCTTTCGCTCTCTCTCCATCTCTCTTTCTCTGCAAATCTAATAGTAGATCTCTCTCTCTCTCTCTCTCTCTCTCTCTCTCTCTCTCTCTCTCTGCAAATCTAACAGTAGATCTCTCTCTCTCTCAGCAGATTTTACACTGGATATCTCTCTTCAAAGAAAACAGTCGATCTCTCCTTACCAAATCAAATTATCGATAACTATCTCTGTTTTATCTCTCTCAGGAAATCTAACAGCGGATATCTCTCTCTTTCAAAGAAAATCTTATAATGTCTCTCTCTCTTTCAAATTTTCTTCCTCTTTCTTTCCCTCTAACCAAACTTATAAGTCGATCCTTATCTCTCTCTTTCTTCCCATCAAACAATATCTCTCTTTCTTCCCATCAAACAATCTCTCTCTTTCTTCCCATCAAACAATCTCTCTTTCTTCCCATCAAACAGTCGATGTCTCTCACAGGAATTCTAACAGTCATCGCTCTTCTTGCCTCTCAACTTAAAAAAGCCAATCTCTCTCTCTCTCTCTCTCTCTCTCTCTCTCTCTCTCTCTCTCTCTCTCTCTCTCTAGAAATGTAACAAGTGATCTCTCTCTTTTTAACAGTTGGTCTTCCTTCCTTTGCGGATTAAATAATCTCTCTCTGTTTCAGTCTCTGTCCCTCTCTCTATCAGCATATCTGACATTCGTCCCTTATCTCTCACTCAGCACATCAAATAGTCGATCACTCTTCCTATGAAAGAATCAAACAGGCGATCGCCCCCCGCCCCACCTTCTCTCTCTCTCTCTCTCTCTCTCTCTCTCTCTCTCTCTCTCTCTCTCTCTCTCTCACACACACACACACACACACATACACACACAGCAAATATAAGTTGATAAACCTCCATTTCTCCCTTGCACAGTTAACAGTCATCTTGCTCTTTCCCACTCTGTCAATCAAACAGTTGATCTCTCCCTGTTTCTCTCTTTATGAGAGAGAGAGAGAGAGAGAGAGAGAGAGAGAGAGAGAGAGAGAGAGAGAGAGAGAGAGAGAGAGATCATCAGCTTAACTGGTTGAAAGAGAAGTAGAGAGAAAGGTTCCCTGCCCTGCTAGGTTTGTTGAGAGAAAGAGATTGGTCAACCGTTTGATGTGCTGAGATAGGTAAATATAGAGAAAGAGAGACTGTATAATTGCGTGAGAAAGAGAGAGAGATATTAATAAGAGTGATTGGCTGCTAAATATGCAAAGAGAGAGAGAGAGAGAGAGAGAGAGAGAGAGAGAGAGAGAGAGAGAGAGAAAGCACTTGATTGGTTTAATTCAAATCTTCAAATATATTTTGGTAACTGCTATTACTCCAGCTAAGTCAGTAAAAAATCTAAGAGTCTATACAAATCAATAACTATTGATTGATATGCATGTAAATGATATAGGAAGTAAATTAAAATTAAATATTTTATTTTTGAATAAAATTACAGACAGTTTTAACCAAACTATGAGTACTACATTTTTCAGCCACTGGCTTTAAGTATAAAAAATAAACTACTAATTAAAAAGTATGGGGTATGACCAACAATAAAGTCAAGGTATTTTAACGTTAGAGTACTTTAATGACCTACGAAGATCTTTTACCATAAATTTCAAACTGTACATATACGGTTTTAATATGTTCTGTATACTGCACACACAATTACTTTAAATGGTGTATATCACTGGTAAATAATAAAATATCCAAATGTTAGTGCATTTTAACTCTCTCATAAGATCTTTTAACATGAATTTTATATCATACGTATACGGATTTTAGCTTTATGTATATATACATATATTGTACACACATGTATGCGTTCAATATTTTGTTTTATTATAAACATGGCCGCATGGATGATCTGAGTAAAGAACTGAACTATTTTTAGCAAACGTTTCATCTTAATCCAGGTATTGTTGTAAATATAGTAAAATTGTATGTAAATCAATGAAGTAATTAGAAAATAAAGATTTGAATTAGAAATCAACTCTCTTTCTCTCTCCCTCTCACAACCAGGAAGTCTAACATTCAATCGGCCTTTCCCTCTCTCCACATCGAATAGACGCTGTCTTCCTCTTTCTCTCCCCCTCACTCTCACACTCACAGCAAATATAAGTTAGTATCCCCTCTCTCTCTCTCTCTCTCTCTCTCTCTCTCTCTCTCTCTCTCTCTCTCTCTCTCTCTCTCTCTGCTGCAAATTTGATAGTCAATCACTCCCATTACTCTCTCTCTCGGGCAATCATACAGTCAGTCTCTCTTTCTGTTTTTATCTATCTCAGCAAATCAAAGTTGACAAATCTCTTTCTCTCGGCTCATGTAACTGTTGCTCTTTTTCTCCTTCCCTCCGCAAACCTACGAAGGAATCTCTCTCTACTCCTCTTTCAACCAATCATATAGTTGGTCTCTCTCTCTCTCTCTCTCTCTCTCTCTCTCTCTCTCTCTCTCTCATAAAATCAAACATTCTCTCTCTCTCTCTCTCTCTCTCTCTCTCTCTCTCTCTCTCTCTCTCCACATATTAAATCATCTCTTAGTTAATGTAGGTAAAAATGCTTTTGAAAAGTCCCAAGCAAATGTCATTAATCAAAACTTTATATCCTAAAATCTAATCTTGACGAAGGAACGAGGTTTACTTTAAGCCTTATAGATATAAGCACCATCATGTTCACTATCAAGGATCTAAACAAAACAAATGCGTTCGGCTCAGACAGAATGCAGTTACGATTTATTAAATGCGCATTACCAGTAATTGCACTTTTTACTCTCATAATAGCAAACACCTACTGTATACTGTCATTCATATCTTTGCCTATACGTGGAAAAATCCCTCGTTTTACCAACCTACAAAATTGGTGCTCATGATAAAATTGGCAATTATAGACCCATCTCTCTCTATTGCCTGTTTTCTCAGCAGCTAATCAGTTAATGTCCTATCTTGAGGCGAAGAGAAAGCTTTCAAATAACCAGCATGGCTTCAGAGCAAAGCTGTCAACAAAACCGCTCTTTTACAAATAACTGACAAGCTCCATCAAAATACTGATCACGGTAAAATCTCTCTTTCAGTCTTACTCGATCTGTCTTAGGCTTCCAATAGTATCAGTCGCGAGATATTAATGGCAAAATGTATGAAACTAAATATACATCCCGCTAGTTTCAGAAGTCAGTAAGTGATCGCTGTCAGTCTGTTCGTTTAGGGAAAACGATTTCGTCTTCACGGGTTATTTCTTACGGGGTTCCCCAAGGCTCCATCCTTGGTCCAATTCTTTTCATAATTTGTGTCAATAATGTTAAAAACTGTGCATGGTTCAATACGCAGTTGATACTCAAATCATTCTTACATCAGAGATAGATGGAATTCAGGACTTGATCAACACAGCCGAAGATAAACTAGGTGATGCAAAAGTTTATGTTCAGAAAAAAAGCCTTCTGATGAATGACAAGAGATTCAGGGCATCTTCATAGGATATAAACACTACTGTATATAGCTCGAGTTCCTTCAGACGTAAAATTAAAAGTCAGTGATGTAACTCCAAGTATGTCCGTAAAGAACTTGGGGATATATATGGATAATTATTTGTCATATGACAAACATATGGACGAAATAGCTAAAAAGGTTACTGGAACTTTATACTACATGATTCTCATTAAACATTCCACTGATTCCAATTCACGGTTAATAGTAGTCAGTCTCTGGATCTAAGCATTATTAGTTATTGTTCTGCCATACAGGGCATGACCTCAAATACCCATACTCAGTGTCTTCAAAAATTACAAAATTTCGCAGCAAGAGTAGCAACTGGCGGCGCATGAAAATACGATCATGTTCTCCGATACTAAAAAAAACTATAGTAGTTGAGCATAGACAAAAAGGTAGATTATGACATCTGTGTACAAGTTATTAAAAACGTACTGCCCGGATGGTTATTTCAATTCCCACGAGTATGTGAAATTCAGCATGTTAGAGTGACTAGACAAAGTAACGACCTACATATTCCTCGTGTAAATACAAACATGGGGAGTAACACTCTACGGACTGTTGGGCTGTCATACTGGAATCAGTTGCCCAGTGACTTGAGGGAAACGGGTAGACTGCCACAATGCAAGAATAACCTCAAAAAGTACCTTTTGCACAGTGAAACTTAAGAAACCTTACATCTTATTACTGTTGGGTGTGAATCTACAGATTATATTGTACCAATAAAATACACAATATATGTTGATATTAATATAAAAAATTGCTACTAGGATGTAAAAATTTCAACTGTTGTCTTTAGACCTTTTACGACTGTTAGAATACATATGATGTTTTTGTATTCTGTGTTTTTATGTGTGATAAACATTGTAAATTGGAAATAAAGTTCTGTTTGTTTTGTCTTTTTCTATGTCTCTCCCTCCACTCCATTATGCATTTTCTAAAATTTGAAGACCTCTAACTCTTTTCTCTCAGCAAACTAAACTGTCAGGGTATCAATGATAAATTTTCTACCTCTATTTACCTCTCATCAGCACAAACAGTAGATCTCCCTCTCACCAAGACAAACAGCCCACCAACCTCTCTCTCTCTCTCTCTCTCTCTCTCTCTCTCTCTCTCTCTCTCTCTCTCTCTCAGCTCTTCGTTGGGCAAGTCGGCAGAGCTGTGGACTGGCACTCGCTAGGCCCGAGTTCGAGTCTCCGGCCGGCTGATGAAGAGTTAGAGGAGTTTATTTCTGGTGATAGACATTTATTTCTAGCTATAATGTGGTTCGGATTCCACAATAAGCTGTAGGTCCCGTTGCTAAGTAACCAATTGGTTCTTAGCCACGTAAAATAAATCTAATCCTTCGGGCCAGCCCTAGGAGAGCTGTTAATCAGCTCGGTGGTCTAGTAAAACTAAGGTATACTAACTCTCTCTCTCTCTTCTCTCTCTCTCTCTCTCTCTCTCTCTCTCTCTCTCTCTCTCTCTCTCTTGAACAATCAAACATTTGTTATTTCCCTATCTCACTTTCTTTCTTTTAACAACGTCAAACAGTCGAATGCTCTTCCTCTCTTTATAAACAACTCTCTCTCTCTCTCTCTCTCTCTCTCTCTCTCTCTCTCTCTCTTGAACAATCAAACATTTATTTCCTATCTCACTTTCTTTCTCTTAACAACGTCAAACAGTCGAATGCTCTTCCTCTCTTTATAAACAACTCTCTCTCTCTTATCTCTCAACTCTCTCTCTCTCTCTCTCTCTCTCTCTCTCTCAGCAAATCTAACAGTAGATGCATATCAATGTTTCACCTAGCAAATTCAAAATCAATCTCTTTCTCCCTATACTCTCTCTTTCTGCAAATCTAAATGTCAATGTCTCTTACTTTTTTCCCCTGTCTCTCGCTCTTTCTCTCCCTTTCTAAAGCTAACAGTCAATTGCTCTATCTATCTCACTCTCTTTTTCTCTCACGCTTTCTTATTAGGCATATTCAACAGTTGAAGTCTCTCTTTCTCTCACTCTCCCCTGCAAATTTAACAGCAAAACTTTTCTCTCTCTCTTTCTATGTAAATCTAAAATCTGACCTCTCTCTCTCTCTCTCTCTCTCTCTCTCTCTCTCTCTCTCTCTCTCTCTCTCTCTCTCTCTCTCTCTCTCTCTCTCTCTTCAAAATAAAGTCACTCTTTCTATAAAAAAAATTGTCAATATCCCTCTCATCCACTGTAGTCATGCAGTCACCTCTCTCTCTCTCTCTCTCTCTCTCTCTCTCTCTCTCTCTCTCTCTCTCTCTCTCTCTTTCTTTCATTCAAGAGGCCAGTCTCTCTCACCCAATCATACTGTTCATCTCTCTCACATTAACTCCCTAATCAAATCTAACTTTCAAAATATCTTTCTCTTCCTTTCTCTTTCATAAAATCCGACAGTCGCTCTCTCACTCTCTCTCTCTCTCTCAGCCAACCTTGCAGTCAACCTTTCTCTCTCTCAGTCATTCATGCAGTCAACCCCAGTCTCTTATCCAATCATACAGTTGATCTCTCTCTCTCTCTCTCTCTCTCTCTCTCTCTCTCTCTCTCTCTCTCTGTGTGTGTGTGTGTGTGTGTGTTTGTGTCTTGCCCAATCACACAGTCGATCTCTTTCTTTTCTCTCTATCTTTAAATCTTCAGCTGAAAACCCTTATGAACAGAGTCCACAGACTATAAACCCGTAACGGCTCCAATGGGAAATAAATAAATTTGAGGGAACAGAAAATAAGACCGATACGCCTGAATTCAGGAGACGTCAGCAGAACATAGGCATGAATTTGCTCCTCACTTAACATTTGGAGGCCGGAAGAGCCTACAATTGAACTGTAGCCCAGATAAAATTCTTTGCAAACTGAGCAGTATTAAACCTGATTCAAAAATTACTGTTTGCAACAGCAGCCTCCCGAGTGTTGCGAGCAAAAAAAGACAGGTCAGGTGAAAAGAGTGCAGAGGATGTTTGTCGTTGTAGCACATTTTATGCAAGAAACAATGAGGTTACTTTACGTTTGCGCTGCAAGTCAACATTAAGAGCTGGCAAAATAAACTTGGCTAACGGCATAACTCCATCCAAGAGTTTGAGATGAGAGTCAGAACCCGAAGACCACACTGGAGAACAGTACTCCAAACAAAGAAGAAAAAAAAAGGGTTAAAACACTCAGATATAATACTTTCATCACGGAAAAGTCTAAACATTTCCACAAGATACCAAATTTTTGAGAAACAGAGGAAGCAATATTATGTACATACTTCTAAAACGTCAATTTCTTTTTAGAAGTGACACCTATAATCGTAAGTCTCACAATCAAAATCGCACTATTTAAATGTAAATCTGGAAGCAAAAGAAAAAGTGTTCTGGATTGACTATCATACTTCGAGTTTTACAAAGCTTACTCCACTCATGAATACATGCCAGATCTCTATTCAGGGATTAGAAGAAACAACAGTTAGCAGAGTAGCATCATCAGCATATTGTGACGAAGTGTCAGTGTCTGTTCTTCAAATCAAACCTGATATCTAAGTGTTTGTCCCGGAGTCTAGAGACCATTTATATATGGTGACCCCGGAGTGTCCAGTGTCTGTTCTTTAAATCAAAACTGGTATCTAAGTGCTTGATATTTGATTACCAAACTTACCATTTATTCAACAATTATAGTTACCTCACAAAAGCCAGACACCTGAGCCCTCATCACACATACAAGACGACTGATTTCTCTAAAGGCAACAGTGATCCCTTATAAACTTATCAATCATGAAAGAAAGCAGATTACGTTCGTTAAACAGGTGTGAGGTAAAATCTAAGGGCGTCACTCCATTCATTATAAAAGTTCAAGTATTTCTATTTATTTCATTTCCTTGGTTCGAGCTCACTTCAATTACTTGAAGGAAAACATCTCACTTACCACTCTATCTCTAATTCAAATCAAAATTACTGGTGGGTCAATGAATGAAACTCTGATATAATATTTTAAATACAAAAATTTATTTCTAAATTCAAAGATTATACATGACATTAACAGTCTCAGGGAAATTTATTATTACTTGAAAAATTGGATTAAATCTGAATTAATCATCAGTCAAAATTAAATCAGAAATTAATTTATCAACTAATCAAAAATTATTAAAGAAGAATTTAAATTGTTAACAAGATTTCAATTCCCAAGTGTTAAACAAAATAAGGCAAATAAATCAATCATGTAAAAATGTGGATACAAAAGACACAGAAATATACTCTGCAAAAGATTAAATATCAAAAATGTAAAGCAAAAATTAAGGCAATAGCAAATACATCACATATATGCATAAAAGAAAAATTCTTCAAAAGATAAAGCATAAAACATATAATTTCTGAAAAAATATTAAAAAGTGAAAAGGTATCTTTACATATAACCACTGCAGATATTATATTCAGTGCACTGAAACCCAACAATTATATTACAATACCTTGGTACCAAATGCTTCGTGTCTTTAACCAGGCGCCGTTACACACACACTTAATAAAATACACTGTTCAGATAACTCAGACACATTTACTAAGGGATTAAACAGTTAAAGATATGAGTGACCATCGTCTATCTAAATATCAATTACGTTAAAACAGGACATTCGTAAAATCCCGAGAGCGAGCGAGAGAGAGAGAGAGAGAGAGACGCGGAGCGGAAAAATGCAGCTCCTTTTCACAACGCTTTTTGGTCTCTGAGTGAGGACTCCTCTGTATCAGTGTTTTGATCGAGTCCCATAACGCCTTGTACGCTAATGGAGAAGGTGATAGTCTCAGCAAGTTTTTAATACTAAACAAATTGCGTCCCAATGGAATGCATTACTTCAGCAGTTTTGAACATGGACTAACAAGTGCTCTCTCTCCAGAACAATCAGCCTCTGTCCCTTCTCTCTCTACACACCTACCGTGCTCTCTCAAACCATATAGCGTTTATTCACTGTAACTTTTTACGCTAACTCTTTTACGACATATGCGCATCTGAACATAAGATTATACAGTATACAACAATACACACATACACACGGGGAGATTACTGCATTATGAAACCACAGCATAAGACTCCTCCCCAAGAAGATTGGTTATCCCGGGTTGAATCCAACAATTCACAACGGGATAAGTAATCAGCAACCACGTTGTTCTTACCCGAGATATGCTGTACCTTAATATTATAGGGTTTCAAGCACAGAGACCACCGAGCGAGTCTCTGGTTGTGATTCTTGATCCGCTGTAAAAACGCGAGTGGATTGTGATCAGACAGCACTAAAATTTCTTCATTCCTAGGTCTGTTCACATATACTTCAAACTTTTTCAATGCTGTGATTAAGGCTAGAGTTTCTTTTTCTATCGTGGAATACACTTTCTGATGCCTTTTCAGTTTCAAGACATGAAACATACGGGATGCAAAAGTTCACTTTCATCTTCTTGAAGTAGTACAGCTCCAATTCCACAGTCAGAAGCATCAACTTGTATCACAAATTTCTTATTGAAGTCTGAAGCCCGAAGGACTGGTCTTGAAGTTAAAATGGCTTTTACCTTCTCAAAGGATTCTTGACATTCTGTAGTCCAAACAAACTTAGCTTTGGGACTAGTTAAGTCTGTTAAGGGGCTACTACAGCTGAGAAATTCGGGCAGAAACATGACAGAATCCTGCCATGCCCAAAAATCTCTGTAGCTGTTTTTCTCGTAGTAGGTGGGGTAGCCTTATGGATACCCTCTACATTAGCATTTACTGGAGCGAGAAGGCCTTTCCCAACTTCAAACCCAAGATACTGCACAGTTGCCTTCCCGAACTCACTCTTCCCTAGGTTGACAGTTAGTCCTGCTTCCCTTAGTTTCTTGAAAACTTTCCTCAGGATCTTCAGATGTTCTTCCCATGTTGTAGAGTAAATGACTATGTCATCCAAATATACACCTACTCCTTCTATGGACCCTAGTAGTTGATCCATCACTCGTTGAAACGTTGCAGGTGCATTCATCAGACCAAATGGCAGAACAGTATACTGATACAATCCAAAAGGAGTAATAAAAGCTGACAGCAACTTAGCATTCTCATCTAAGGGAATTTGATAGTATCCCTTCAACAAGTCTATCTTGGAGACAAACTTGGCTTGCCCAACATTATCAAGTAACTGATCTATAAGAGGCAAGGGATAATTGTCAGCCACACTGATGGAATTCAGCTTCCTATAATCAGTACACATCCTAAATGAGCCATCCGGTTTCTTCACTAACACACATGGAGAACTGTAGTGACTTGAACTGGGTTCTGCTAATCCATGCTGTAACAAATATTCGACTTCTTTCTTCAAAACATCTCGATGATAAGGTGATAGGCGATAAGCTCTCTGTTTGAATGGTCTGCCATCTTCTTGGATCTTGATCTCATGCTTGATCAGATCAGTACACCTAGGTACATCTGCAAATAGTTCTGTGAAGCTTCTAATCACTTCACACAACTCACCACCTTGCTCAACACTCAGATGTTTCAGTTTATCCTCCAAATTTTCCAAAATTGAAGAATTATTCATCTTGCTTTCAGCTCCCAATTCATATCCACCGTCGTCTTCTGTAGTTGAAGTTGTCTGGGTTATTGACACAGTTTCCATTTTGGTTTCTGAGAAGTAAGGTTTTAAGAGGTTTACATGTACCTTCCTTTTCGTCTTCGTCTTTCTGGTGTTTCAATTACATAAGTTCTATCACTTAACCTCTCAATTATCTTATAAGGACCTTGAAACTTGTTGTTGGGGGAAATCTCTTGACAAGTAGAAACACTAACACTTGTTGACCAACACTAAAATTTCTTAGCTTAGTCTTCTTATCATACCTCCTTTTCATTTTCTCTTGACTCAGTTTCAGATTTTCTAAAGAGAATTTTCTAATCTCTTCCAATCTTTTCCTCAAGTTCTTTACATACTCTCCTTGGATTTCCACTTGATTTTTCTTCCCAATTTTCTGCAAGAATTTTCAACGGTCCTCTCACTTCTCTACCAAAAATCATCTCGTCAGGTGAACAACCCATGCTTTCTTGATAAGCATTCCTAATTTCAAATAACATCAATTGTACACCAACATCCCAGTCTCTGCCTGACTCAGAACAATACTTAGTCAGCATACTTTTCAATGTCTGGTGAAACCTTTCCAAGGCTCCTTGAGTCTCTGGGTGATATGCAGTGGACAACTGTTGTTTCTTTCCTAACAAGTTCATCACATCCTGAAGCAGTTTGGAAGTAAAATTGGTTCCTCTATCACTTTGTACAATTTCAGGTATCCCAAACTTTGAGAAAAACTCTACTAGTTTCTCAGTAACTATCTTGGCAGATATGTTCCTAACAGGAATTGCCTCAGGATATCTTGTCACAGGACACATCAATGTTAACAGATACTCATGACCCTTCTTCGTCTTCGGCAGTGGTCCAACCATATCTATAATCACCTTGCTAAAGGGTTCTCCTCTAACTTCTATAGGTTGTAAGGGGGCTTTCTGAATGGTTTCATTTGGCTTTCCAGCTATCTGGCAGGTATGACACTCCCGACAGAACTTGCTAACATCTTTGTGAAGTCCAGGCCAGAAAAAATATTTCATGGTCTTCTCCACAGTCTTCCTGATTCCCATATGTCCAGACTCATGAGATACTGCTACCACTTGCTTCCTCAATGGACGTGGGATCAAAATTTGATGATATTCGCCCCATTCAGCATCTCCTGGTATATCTGCAGGTCTATGCTTTCTCATCAGCAAACCTTCCTTCAGATAATAACAGGTAAGAGTTTGTTGCATCTCTTCTTGATCAACAACTCTGAAAAACAACTCAGCTAATGATGCATCCTTCTTCTGCAGTTCCATTAGCTTCTCCCTGGTCACCTGACCAACTTCAAGGGTTGAGCTCTCAGTATCTGCTAACTCAGCTACTGTAGTTTCACTGTTATCTTCAGGAACATCTTGACTACTCAAAGTCTCTTCAGGGATGACAGCTTCTTCTTGGGAAACCTCTTCTTGGTCAACATCAGGGGAAACATCATTTCCCTGGAACAGCTCTTCCAACCTCAAAGATCCTTCTTGAGTGGGTAAATCCTCAGTCTCTTCACTTGCAGGCATAGTCCTCTTCATACTCCTAGTAGTCACACAGCTAGGAAATAGGTGGGGGTTATTCTTCTCCAAATCTACCGTAGGACTAATCCTCAATGGTTTATCTGTCACTATAGGACAAGGAACGAATGGCACACTACCAACTTCATTCCCTAACAGAACATGTACACCTTCAACAGCCAGTGAGTCCTTTACAGCAAAATCAACATCTCCTGTCACTAATTCACATGACAGGTGTGAGCGGCATATAGGAGTTACCTCTTCTCCTATACCCTTCAAAATAACAGAATCTCCTGTAAGGTTCTCCTCCAACTGGGAATGAGCACCACGGACTACCACACTGTGTGGTAGTCCGTGGTTGCTCCCTGTATCACATAACACCTTGACTGGTACCTGCACACTTCCTCCTGGAGTTGTCAGCGTACCCTCATAGATATATGGCTTAAAAGCCTCCACACTGCTCAGCCACTCACTGCTTGAAGTTACATTTCCACTGGTAGCTAAACATTCAGCTTGTTTAGTCTCAGTCTTCACTGGAGTTTGACTCCTCCCCACATTGTTCTTGGTAGTCTGTTTCACCTGGTCATTTCTTACTACTTGACCAACTGGTTTGGACTGCCAATGTGTCTGATGACACTCCCGACTGAAGTGTCCTGCTCTTCCACACTTGTAGCAGACAACATTAGGCTTCTGTAATTGCCTTGCAACATTATTATATGAGGATTTTACATTAGGTTGCTGAGGGATATTACCCTGCACTGACTTGGTACTGCCACTTGTAGGATTCCCATTAAATCTGCTCCTGAAATTTGGATGAGACCTAAAACCTGTGCGTTGATTCGGGTACTTGACATTATAGTTCCTTCTGCTGCTTATGATGTTGAAGTCTTCACTAAGTGTAGCAGCTTTGTCAAGTTTATTCACCTCTCTCTCTCTCAGATAGGCTCTTATGTGTGCAGGAATTCCCCTAAGATATTGTTCAAGAGCAACTAATTCTTCAAGATCTTCCAATGTTTTAACTTTAGCAGCCTCCAACCATCGTTTGAAACATCTTCTCACTTTGTAGGCATAATCCAAGAAAGTTATCTGGTCATCCTTTCTCAAAGATCTGAATCTTTCATTATAATATTCAGTGGTCATCTGGTAAACTTGTAGCACATTGTGTTTAAGTACCTTGTACTCTTTACACTGATCAGCTGATAAGGCTAAATAGGCACTTCTTCCTTTACCAATGAGAACACTCTGCAACAAGACTGACCATTTATCCCCTAGCCATCCCATTCCTGAAGCCACTTTTTCAAAGTGATCAAAAAACTCATCTGGAGCTTCTTCTGTAAACTTTGGAATTAACTTCTGCACTCTTACTACATCAAATACAGGGTCTGAATCACCTTGAGTAGGGTTAGAAGGTGTTACGGGCAGTTCAGCTGTAGCTTTCAACCTTTCCATCTCTCTTGTGTCTAGCTATTTCTCTTTCTTCTTCTGCTATTTTTCTTAATTCTTCAGCAGCTTTCTCTTCTTCTCTTTCTTTTTTTTTCGTTTTTCTCTGTCTTCTCTTTCTCTTTCAGCCTGCATTCTCTCTCTTTCAGCCTGCATCTTCAGCTTAATCAAATTTGCTTCTGCTTCTAGACGTCTAAGCTCTGCTTCTGCATCACTTTTCTCTTTCTTTTGCCCATGTTTATCTATAAGTTCTGCCTCAGCTGTGTTCAACAATTCTTGTGCAACTCCGAGCTCCTCATCTATTTTACCAGAGTCCATCAATGATTGGATTGCAATGAATTTTATTTGTGCCTTTACCATGTTGGCAGACACCTGACCACCATATGCTACTGCTATCTCACTCCACTGTGCTTTAGTCAGAGTGATTTCAGATAACTCTTGGATGGAGGGATTTGCTAAAAACTCCTGAACGTCGAATAGAGCCATTTTTTCAATTACTGAATTAACAATTCAATATGACAACAACTCAACACAATAAAATGCAAAAAACAATCATATGGTCACTCTCCTAAAATGCAAAGAACAATTATTATATGGTCACTCTCCTAACAAAATATGTCCCTAACACCACCAGTATACACCAGACTGATATTTGTGATCTGTTTTCCCAGGGTCTTGGGCACCACTTATATATGTGGGGAAATGCTCCAGTGTCTGTTCTTCAAATCAAACCTGATATCTAAGTGCTTGTCCCGGAGTCTAGTGCACCATTCATATATGGTGACCATTTGGAGTGTCCAGTGTCTGTTCTTTAAATCAAACTTGGTATCTAAGTGCTTGATATTTGATTACCAAACTTACCATTTATTCAACAATTATAGTTACCTCACAAAAGCCAGACACCTGAACCCTCATCACACATACAAGACGACTGATTTCTCTAAAGGCAACAGTGATCCCTTATAAACTTATCAATCATGAAAGAAAGCAGATTACGTTCGTTAAACAGGTGTGAGGTAAAATCTAAGGTGTCACTCCATTCATTATAAAAGTTCAAGTATTTCTATTTATTTCATTTCCTGGTTCGAGCTCACTTCAATTACTTGAAGGAAAACATCTCACTTACCACTCTATCTCTAATTCAAATCAAAATTACTGGTGGGTCAATGAATGAAACTCTGATATAATATTTTAAATACAAAAATTTATTTCTAAATTCAAAGATTATACATGACATTAACAGTCTCAGGGAAATTTATTATTACTTGAAAAATTGGATTAAATCTGAATTAATCATCAGTCAAAATTAAATCAGAAATTAATTTATCAACTAATCAAAAATTATTAAAGAAGAATTTAAATTGTTAACAAGATTTCAATTCCCAAGTGTTAAACAAAATAAGGCAAATAAATCAATCATGTAAAAATGTGGATACAAAAGACACAGAAATATACTCTGCAAAAAGATTAAATATCAAAAATGTAAAGCAAAAATTAAGGCAATAGCAAATACATCACATATATGCATAAAAGAAAAATTCTTCAAAAGATAAAGCATAAAACATATAACACGAAAAAATATAAAAAAAGTGAAAAGGTATCTTTACATATAACCACTGCAGATATTATTTTCAGTGCACTGAAACCCAACAATTATATTACAATAACTTGGTACCAAATGCTTCGTGTCTTTAACCAGGCGCCGTTACACACACACTTAATAAAATACACTGTTCAGATAACTCAGACACATTTACTAAGGGATTAAACAGTTAAAGATATGAGTGACCATCGTCTATCTAAATATCAATTACGTTAAAACAGGACATTCGTAAAATCCGAGAGCGAGAGAGAGAGAGAGAGAGAGAGAGAGAGAGAGAGAGAGCGAGAAAAATGCAGCTCCTTTTCACAACGCTTTTTGGTCTCTGAGTGAGGACTCCTCTGTACCAGTGTTTTGATCGAGTCCCATAACGCCTTGTACGCTAATGGAGAAGGTGATAGTCTCAGCAAGTTTTGAATACTAAACAAATTGCGTCCCAATGGAATGCATTACTTCAGCAGTTTTGAACATGGACTAACAAGTGCTCTCTCTCCAGAACAATCAGCCTCTGTCCCTTCTCTCTCTACACACCTACCGTGCTCTCTCAAACCATATAGCGTTTATTCACTGTAACTTTACGCTAACTCTTTTACGGCATATGCGCATCTGAACATAAGATTATACAGTATACAACAATACACACATACACACAGGGAGATTACTGCATTATGAAAACCACAGCATAAGAATATGCAATCAACTTGTTCTCCAGACCATGCCACATGTCATTAGTATAGATGATAAATAGCAAAGGTCCAAGAACACTACCTTGAGGAAAGCCTAAAATGACATCACTAAAGCTACTATGCTGGTCATCAACACACACCTTATGGGTTCTGCCTATTAAAACTTCATTTAAAATATTAATAAAAATTCCACCTACTCCCAATAACCTGAGCTTGTAGCTAAATGCATCATGATTCTTAAGGTCAAAGGCTGCACTGAAGTCTAAACCGACCTTGTGTGCCACTGCACGCTCATCAAGAGCACTCAGCAAAACAGCAGATATTGACAAGAGTGCATCACAAGTATCAAGGTCTTTGCAAAAGCCAAACTGTAATACTAGTAGCAGGTTATCTTCAACAACCCTACAAAGACACTTAGAGACCAGAAGCAATGTATCCTTTCCTCACAACAGAAGAAAAACTTGTAAGTCCCACTAACTTAAAGAAAATAGTGGTAATCTAAGAAGCAATGAAATCCGCAGTCTTTTTAAAAGGATGGGAAGAATCCCTTTAGGGTCTATTCCACCATAACTGTCAATCCCCAAAGTTTCGACTTCTCTAGATCTGAAGGCCACTGAACACAACTTAGTCTCAGGAAAGCACCACTGAGACAGCATCAAGGACTCACCACAGTTTGCTCACAAAGACTTGACCCAAAATTTCTGCATTCTGTTTTGGGCAATATACAGCAGTTCCATCAGCTCCTACAAGGGAAGGCTTACTAGAATCAACTCCACAGAGAGATCACTTAAAGTTAGACCACCACTGATAGTCATCACTACTGGAGAGCAAGATTTCCTTGCTCTGTCAGCTCTCTCACAGACTACCTGAGCTTAACTTCTAAGCTCAATGAAATTACAAGTGACTGTTCCCCCACAAATGACTAGCTTCTTGTTTTTCAATAATATCTGGACTTCTATAAATATCACTCCACCTGAGCTCAATAAGATCATGGTGAACACCATGGTGAATATCACTCCACTTTCTATAAATATCACTCTACCTGGGCTCAATAAGATCATTGTACATACCATGATCTTATTGAGTACCAAGCATTTCAAGTATGGCTTTCTTGACAAGCTAACATCAGGAACGACCTGAGTCATCTCAACATTAACCTTAAAAAAACTATGATCAGATGAGCCCACCTGGCAAACCTACTCCAAAAGACACATTCCTTGTAAAGTCTGTGAACACAAGTTCAAGACATTTGTCAGACTGAAGTATAGGTTTACTTATTAACTGCTCACAACAAGAAAGTGGAAAAATCTAAAGCAACAACACCATGGTTATCTGTGGCAGTACCTGAACTCAGCCATTCAGTGTGATGAGTAATGTAATCACCAATGAAAAGGAAACAAGCCTTGGAGTCAGCTTCCTGAAGTGCTGCCATTTCTGTCAGCAACAGCCATAAACAGAGTCATCCAAATCTTGGTTCCTATAGCTAGCAAATATATAAAGAGTTAATAGTCTTCAACCACCTGTGCTTCATGACATCCATATTCATACAGTGGCCTATGAGATGCGGGGAAACCTCCGATTTACAGAGCTATTCCACGTGCCCTTGGAATGGCATTACACTTGAGTAAAATGGACTTCTTAAACCCTGCAATCAACAGTTCTGAAATATGGCACAAATTAGACACAAGAGTTTCAGAACAAAAGAGGATATCAAAACTAACAGCAGGAACATCCAACACCTTTCTATTCTTACAGAAGCCACGCAAACTGCTACATATACTATGGCATTTTGGTGATCATTTTTGAGGACCAGGATTAAGTTCAGTACTGCCAGAAAGAGGCAAGAACATGTAAAACATGCATGAACGAATATTTGCAAACTTAACAAAAACAGTAAGAAGAACATTATGTACATGTAAAATCAATAGTGAAAAGCGTATGCTCCTAAAAAAGAAAACATTACCACTGGAATTAAACAGATCAATTGGGAGGAGCCGACTCACCCAGCAAGGACAAATACCTCTCCAGATTTGCTAGACAGTGGAGGAAGGACAGTAGTTATATTTTTGAAAAAGAAGTCAAGGTGAAAGATAAAGATAAAGAATAGGACAAGGATAAGACAACCTCTTTGTAAACCACCAGGCATTCTCGGCCCTTCTACTAAGCCCACCCTACACACCGTTTGAATAACAAGAAGAGGGAACTGACAGAAAAGTGTACTTGACTGTACCCCCAAGTAAGGGAACTCTAATCCAAGGCGATGGAAAGGCTCTGTCGCTGTTCAAGATTGAAGAATACTGGTTTATTTTGGAGTGGCCTTCTAGATGAGATGCCTACCAGGTTACTGAGTCTGCTCTACACAACAAGAGCGAACAGATCAAAAAGGGTAAGAAATTTAGGTGTTCAGTGTTGTCAAGTGTGTGCCAACAATAAAAAGATATGTATTGAATATACCAAATTATGCCGAGTTCATGTAGGTATTGAAAAAAAAAATTCCGCGACCAGAGACTCAGAACCAACAACAGACTGTACTGGTAGCATCTCAACGAGAGGCTGGTGAATTGGCCAACCTGCTACCTCTCTTGTTATCTCTCACTCTCAACCAATCAAACAGTCAATTACTCTCTCTCTCTCTCTCTCTCTCTCTCTCTCTCTCTACAAACTAACAGGCAATCTTGCTAAACAGCCGAACAAACAATCTCATTCCCTC
Source organism: Macrobrachium rosenbergii (assembly GCF_040412425.1). Lineage (NCBI taxonomy): Eukaryota > Metazoa > Arthropoda > Malacostraca > Decapoda > Palaemonidae > Macrobrachium > Macrobrachium rosenbergii. The sequence goes on from NC_089752.1 coordinate 95,925,998, forward strand.
TCTCAGAAAATTAAAAACCGAATTCTCTCTCTTTCTCTCTTCAAATTGGTCGATCTCTCTTTCAATAAGTCAAGCTCTCTCTCTCTCTCTCTCTCTCTCTCTCTCTCTCTCTCTCTCAGCAAATCAAATGGCCGAATTCTTTTTCACTTTCTTTAACATACCAATAATCAGTTCTCTCTCTCTCTCTCTCTCTCTCTCTCAAACTCAAACAAACAAACAAACAAACAGACGATCTCTCTTTCTCCCTCAGCAAATCAAACAGTCAAATTCTCTCTCTCTCTCTCTCTCTCTCTCTCTCTCTCTCTCGCTCTGTCTCTCTCTCTCTCTTATCGAATCATGCAGTCAATCTCTCTCACAACAAATGAAGCAGTTGATCACTCTCTTCCTCTTTTTCACTTAGTCACTAAAACACTCGATCTCTTTCTCTCTCGCCTTTCAACAGCAAATTAAACACTAGATCTCTCACCTGGCCAAACAAATAGTAGATCTCTCTCTCTCCTCCTCTCTCTCTCTCTCTCTCTCTCTCTCTCTCTCTCTCAAACAAACAAACAGACAATCTCTCTTTCTCTCTCAGCAAATCATATAGTCATCTCTCTCTCTCTCTCTCTCTCACACACACACACACACACACACACACAACAAATAAAGCAGGTGATCACTCTCTTCCTTGCTCTCACTTAGTTAATCAAACACTTGATCTCTCTCTCTCTTGGTTTTCAACAGAAAATTAAACATTCTCACCTGGCCAAACAAACAGTCGACACCTCTCTCTCTCTCTCTCTCTCTCTCTCTCTCTCTCTCTCTCTCTCCACCAGGAGCTCATCGACCGGTATGCCCCTACCCCAGAGGAGTGGGACCTGCCAAAGAGGATTGACACCAGCCAACATGTAAATCACTGCCTCACTACACGTGCTCTGATTCATCACCTTCTCCCAGTCCCTGACGCACAAACGCTGTTTCCTCCAGATTTCTGTATCTTTTACCTGATAAGTCGGGTATCTTTAAGGCCTAGGCATATTTCAGCTTGAATTCCGTTGGCGAAAATTACAGGAAAGAATTCTTTTGAGAATTCTATATCAAGTTCTTCATATAGAATAAATAAAAAAATAAACATTATTTTTCGGAAGTGCAAAGGGACACTTCCTAAGTCTAAGGAGAATTGTGGAGGCTTTCCTTTTGAAAGATTTTTTGATTCTGTGGAAGCAAAATCCATCGGTGAGAAATCAAGATAATGAATACGTGCATGAATACACAAATTAGATGGTGGATCCTGAATCACAGTTCTCGAATTAAATTAGTTCTCTTGAAGCTACGGATATCAAGACAAAATTCTCATACGCGGCATAATTTGACATACTGTAGAAATAGTGTATCTCTGGTATGGCTAAACGGGTTACTGATATTTTCATCTAAACTCCTTAGAGTTTTTTTCTGTCATGCAATCCATCTGTTTGTGCTATTCACACGAGGCGGTAAAATATAACACCCCTTCAATCGGGAACGAAGGGAACAACATACTGGTACTTAAAAAATGTTCCGTCATTTAAAAGGAACTACGAAACATGAACTTCACCTATCAATTTTTTTCCAATAATTATCACAACTCAGCAAAATGAAAAAATCCTAATACTAAATCAATATCTATCTTGGAATGACCTAAATACTATCTTCATTGGATAATTCGCGCAGATCTCAAACCGTTACCTAAGAAATTTTTTATATGCTTAAATTGTTCTTGTTAAATTCTTGCATTCTTTTGAAGCATTCATCAGATTCTCACATTTTAACTCTTCAGTGTCAAGTATTCTTGCTGCTTTTCTACGAGTTTTTTTAGTCTATATGAAAGAACGCCGATTGCAAAACATGTACTGGTGTGATCCTTGCACCGCAAATCATCTTCTTCTTTTAACGTGCTTTTTTCCCCATTTGTATGGGGTAAGCACGATGCCTTCTTTTGAAGGATTTTGATTTGGCTTTGGGGTAGACCGCAGTCTCGGTCGGCCGCAAGTGAAGGTTATCAAAACAGAAACGCCTAAGTTAAGTTAAGTATACCTTAGTTTTACCAGACCACTGAGCTGATTAACAGCTCTCCTAGGGCTGGCCCGAAGGATTAGACTTATTTAACGGTGCATCTTTTACAATAGGTCAGAAAAGAATATCACAAAGGCCATAACGTATATAAATAATTCAAGTTCCACACAATAATAAATAATATCGTTTAGTTATTATATGAGAACATACGCTCACATATTTAATTATAGACATTGTATTTGCTTATATATATATTGTATGTTACGAGTATAAACATATATTTTATATATTTGTGGCGTGTTACATATAAAAACATATTTTATGTATGCTGACATATGTAACTTATTTGTTATATATGTTATATCCGCCACATAAATAGATCAGATGAGAGAACAAAAGAGCTCTATAATTCATGTGGTATCTCCACCCTTTTACGAACGGTGATGATTTCGTAAAGGGTGGAGATACAACTCGATACACAGAACTCTTCATTTCTTCCTTTTGTTTGACTGATATAGGCATTTTCTTCGACACAATAATTGCGTTTAGTTTTCTATCAAAGAAATATATATAATATATATATATATATATATATATATATATATATATATATATATATATATATATATAATATATATATATATATTTATATATATACTGTATATATATATATATATATATATATATATATATATATATATATATATATATATATATATAAGATAGTCAATTCCTTGTCACTCTGTACTTGCCCTAAAAGTTTAAAATCGTTGACGTTTAGATGAATTTTGCATATCTTTACATGGCTTCTTATATTGGATGGTCAGGACTGGACAAATATATATATATTATATATATATATATATGTCCAGTCCTGACCATCCAATATAAGAAGCCATGTAAAGATATGCAAAATTCATCTAGACGTCAACGATTTTAAACTTTTAGGGCAAGTACAGAGTGACAAGGAATTAACCATCTTTGAGCCTGTAACGACTGAACTGTTTGTGCCGGCACGTAACAACCAATCTTCATCAACACGGTTGTTCATTGCCTAATGTATATGTATATTTCCTACTCACTTTTATTTACCTCGGTTTTTAGTCCAACCTTTACCACCAATATGAGTAGGTGTCCTGTTTTCATGGTGTCACTGTGTTGCTTTTACGTATTTTTAAAAAGTTGTATATACTTTTCATCTTATTTATGACGAAATGTATACAAATATTTACTGTTTTACCCACTTTCACTTTTGAGAATGCATCATGCAATGTGAAACGCCGACTTCAAAATAAATGTAATATTAACAAAACGCCTCTCCCTGAAAACCTGGATCGTGTATCAACCGAGCCTACGCTCCTGTCCCCTAAAATTTAAGTTAAGTATACCTTAATTTTACCAGACCACTGAGTTGATTAACAGCTCTCCTGTCCCCTGATATATATATATATATATATATATATATATATATATATATATATATATATATATGTATGTATGTATATATATATATATTTCTGTTTGTGTATAAATATCATATATACATATATGTATAAATATCATATATATATATATATATATATATATATATATATATATATATATATATATATATATATACATGAATATAGAATCTGCTTGCTGCTTTTACCAGATTCAGGTGTAATTATAATAACCACAATGCCTTCAAAACTTCTCGAATTCTTCGCACTATTTGGATATGCTTGCCACTATAAAACCCAATTACCAAATGGAAGATATGAAGAAATTCGGATGCACGTAGCAGGATTCAAACCCGCATCCGGAGAAGGTCAGGTCGGTAACGTGACCTCGTTCTGGTATTCCGGATGCGGTTTCGAATCCTATTACGGACATCCGAATTTCTTCATAATCTCGCATTTGGATCTCAGCTTTGTAGTGGCATGCGTATCCAGAAAGTGTGAAGAATTCGAGGAGTTGAGAGGGCATTGTGGTTATTACATATATATATGTACAGTAATATGTGGTTATTTCATATACAATATGTATGTGTATATATACATATGCATATATGTATATATGTGTATGAATATTTTATATATACATATATGTATATATGTGCGTATATATATATATATATATATATATATATATATATATATATATATATATATATATATATATGTGTGTGTGTGTGTGTGTGTAATATATAATATATAATATATATACATGATATATGAGACTAAGTAATGAAGTGCTTTGCACCAGTGCTCTGTGCAAATGTATGTAGTAAATCGTTGAGACCCGATTACTTTCAAGATGAACAGTACGCGGGAACTAGCCTTATCCTCGTCATCAGTGACAAGATTGAAGAAATCACAAGAGTCGAAGAAACAACACAGCTGAGGCCGTTAGCCCCTGGACACAGAATGAACGTCTTCAGAGTTGGAGATTTTTAAAAAATCAAAACATAAAGTACTGGCTGTCCCGTCAGAATGGAGTAGGCTATTCATCTCGGATTTTTAATAATACATTTTAGATGCAGATCTGCTCTTCCTAAATTCATTCACTATGCATGATGTACAATACAATAACTTACGTTAGGAATCCTTGCTAAAGATGTTTCGATTGCAAGCACTTGCGCTTAGCAGTCAGACACCAGGAAAAAACTGTAGAGGCAAATGCATGACCACAGGAGAATGAGGGAGCTGTACCAGCCTATGTGAATCCCAGTCACCTAAAATTTGGAGATTAGCCCTCCAAGATTTGTACTAATGGACTGCAATTTTCAATGGAAGGCAACTTTCCAATCACGCCACGAAAAGGTCTGGAATTGTAAATGAAAGGAAGTGAAAGCTCTGTTCAAAAGGCCTTTTTCAGATGAAAGATTATAAACAGAAGGCACTCGGCGTTCCAGCAAAGAGGCCTGAGGTAAGAACAGATAGTTTCAAGTGTCGTCGTCTATTCATTTAATTTTCATATCCTAAAATAGTAAAGTCCAGAGGCAACGTCTCCCTGTTCTGCTAAAAAGATTATAATGGGAGCGAATGGGATTTCCCTTAAAGGAACAGAAAGAGCAAAGCGTATCACTTTGTTCAGTAAATCCAAAGTGAAGCGTGAAAAGTTTTATTTAAAAAGACATCCAAACTATCCATAATTGGCCCGAGTGACCCTGATCAAAATTCTTATCACGACCAAAATACTAACTTGTTAATACTGAACAGGGATTGTAGAAACCAACGGAATACGACTACTGACGTGCAACGCCTGACCAAAACACAACAGGTTCTAGAGTTAACCAGAAACCAAATGGCAAACAAAACAAGGCACGAGTATTTCCCGACAGACCCTGAGTATTGCAATGGAATGGAATGAATTTAGGCCAAAGGCCAAGCACTGGGACCTATAAGGTCATTCAGAGCTGAAACGGAAACTGAGAGTAGAAAGGGTTGAAAGGTGTAACAGAAGAACTTCACAGTTGCACTAAAAAGCAAGTGTTAGGAGAGGGTGGATAGCAAGACGGATGAGAGAGAACATGAATGGAGGTACAGTAAAAGGAATGAAAGGGGTTGCAACTAGGGGCCGAAGGGACGCTGCAAAGAACCTTAAGTAATGCCACAAGTGCACCGCGTGAGGACAGACGTCACAACCCCTACGGGGCTAAGTATTACAAGACAGTATTCACGATCAATCTCGACATATAGTGGAGCGGGTAACTACAAAAAAATAGGGGGAAAGTGGCAAATGGTGATACAAGCATGAAACTTGGCTCAACCATTCTTCTTGTCCCTTGGTCTCATTATCAACCTCCGGCCACACAAAATTTTGCCATTTTCCGAGATGGCCGACAGGTTTTCAAAATGGCGTCCTGTGGATATTTGAATATTGGTATTTAATTAATTGATTAGTCACATTCAGTTCCCTAGGTCACTCCCAGTTTATATTAAAATATAAAAAACAAGCCTTTATATGTATAGATACATCATTTCTCTGCATAGAAATATTCAAGATGGCTGTCACTATACATAAAATGTCTGCCAAAATGTCAAAAATTGGTACTTAAGCTCATATATGAGGCTAAAGGTCGGGTAATACATGGATTTGGGTTAACTTCAGCCTGATCAGCTCATTTTCTGTAGATTAGAAATCAATTAATCACCAGTCAATTAATTTTCATCCCCATTTAGAAAAAAAAAATGGGTAATAAACTTAAGTGTAATAGTGTAGTGTCAGTGTACTACCAGGGCACACTATAGCTGTAAAACTCAGCATATAGCTAATGGCAGAGATTTGTTATTAGTTTCCCAAATGCTGTTTAGCTAGCCCCACTTCAAAGTTAAACAGCTGCACCTGAATTGACCGTGTGCCAGCGAGGGAGAGCCGAGCCAAGGAAAATGGGGCTTTAGTCTTCTAGATGGTGTACAGATCACACGGGAATTAAATAGCACTGGATGAATGGTCGGGCTAGGGGTAGGATTATGACATATCTGAGCCTAGTTGTATCCCATACCTGAAAGTGCATATATGTTATATAGGTGGTAAAAGGATAAACCCTCGGCCTATAGAACAAAAGCAATAGCAGGATAACCTTAGAAGTCAACGTCTTTCCTGAAGGGAGATAGTACGACTAACTGGAAGCTTTGTTGCTTGTGCCAAGAGGACACACATGAAAGACTAGTTGATGCACCTGGTGCTGGCTATGTTATCCTTGCTACAAACATTCCTGAATTCTGTAAGTTAAATGCAATGCCTATACCATTTCATCCCAAAAGGCTTGATGAAGGTGATGGAATTCTGCAGACCTTTGAAAATAACAGAGCAACATATCATGAATCATGTATGCTGAAGTTCAAAACAACAAAACTAGAAAGGAAAAGGAAGTTATTGTATAAGACAAAAGAAGATAAAGAAGATAATGACCCATCAGCAAAATTCACACTTAGTAGCCAGAAGGCAGATGAAGAAGATGCAGAAGAATCTAAGACTGAGAAAGAAGGAATATGCTTTATTTGTGACCAACCAGCACCATTCAAAGATTTACGATTGCCATGACATTGCCTTTGCATGAAAAGCTGCAACGATGTGCCACCAACCTACTAGATGCGAAACTTCTGGCCAAGCTTAGTGCTGGAGATATTGTTTCTCAGGACCATATGTATCATCCATCTTGTCTGACAGGTGTGTACAACAGGGAAAGGACCTGGCTAAATTCCCAGAAAATTGGAGATCATTATGTGCAGTACAGACAAGAGGCATGTACCCATGCTTTTGCTGAGCTTGAGATGTACATAAGAGACAAGCAGTTGACTGCAGATGGGTGCTGCTATTTTACAATGGTAGAACTTTATGATTTGTACAAACAAAGACTGGAAGAGCTAAATGTTGATGCTTCCTTTGTGCACCGAACACGGCTGAAGAACAGATACTTGCCCACATCCCAGAACTGGAGGACTTTAAAAAGGGAAGAGAAATTTGGTTTGCCTACAAAAGGAAAATGGGAGAAGCTCTAGCCACGGCATGTGACTACAATGATGCACTAATCGTGGCCAAAGCAGCTAAGATATTGAGGAAACAGATGCTTGAACATGAGATAGAATTTGATGGAACCTTAACAGCAGACACTAGAAGAGAATCTATACCACCAAGTTTGTTGGAATTTGTAAGTGTGCTACAAAACGGTGACGATGTAAAATCCCTACTTAAATATGGAACATCATCTATGATCTAGCTTTAGCACAACTTTTGCACTTCAACTGTCGAAAGAATCCAGCATCTTCAACATTCTCCAGACATTCCAAGTCAAGAGAACCTCCGTTTCCAATATACATTGGCCTCCTGGTCTTTGCAGAAACCAGGAAGCGTCAATTAATTGATACATTCTGTTACCATGGAATCAGCATCAGCTATGTTAGGGTTCTGGAATTGACTAAAGGGTTAGGAGAAGCAGTTGTAACAAGGGCTGTGGAGGAAGCAGTAGTTTGTCCCACTACACTAAGAAAAGGGCTCTTTACAACTTGTGCTGGTGACAATCTGGACCATAATCCAAGTGCCACAACTGCACAAACATCCTTCTATGGGACAGGCATATCTTTGTTTCAGCATCCGAGCACTGATGAAAAGGGTGAGGACAGAAACTTGGCCCAAATCATCCAAAGTGGAACAAAGTCAAAAAAAGTACATTCTCTTCCTGAATAATGCACAAATGTACCTCCTGCTTGCTTTAAACATGAGAATCCCCTCCCTTCATCCAGTGGAAGTGCAAGACACCAACAGGTTGTGCTTTCAAAGCATCTTTCTCTTGAGTATGAATGGCTTGAGAAAGTCAGTCTGTCGGACAGGAGTGAAAATGCTGTGTCCATATCTTGGGCAGCACATCACGCTTCTCAGAAGCGACAGGCCCCATCTGAAATAAGCTTGTCATCAATGTTGTCTCTTTTTCAAGAGGCAGCTCATTCATTTGCAATGATAAAACATGCCATGGATATTGCAAGAGCAACCACACAGTTTCTCAATCCTGGCCAAACCCCAGTTCTAGCAGTTGATCAGCCACTATTTGCAATTGCTAAGCAAATCCAATGGGATTGGCCATTGCAGTATGGTGATATGGTTATTATGTTTGGAGGGCTGCATATAGAAATGGCAGCATTCAAAATTCTGGGTGATCTCTTGAGAGACAGTGGTTGGACTGGTGCTCTTGCAGAAGCAGAAATAGCTGCTCCTGGAACAGCAGATTCGTTTATTTCTGCTTCACATTTGAAGAAGACATGTCTAGCCCACCAGGTGACAGCTTGCAGTTTATATCAGCTGTACAAAGCTGCCTATATGGCATATATCCAGGAAGCAGAAGAAATTGAGCTAAGCTGTGAAAGCTGGATTAGAAAACGAGAATCAGAGTGTTCTCAATACTACTTTTGGAATCTTGTGCTTCAGCTAGAACTTCTAGTGTTTGTTTTCATCAGGTCATACTAAGAGTCTAATTTCCAACTGTACAAAGATGTGCTGCAGGAACTCATTCCTTTCTTCTTTGCCCTGGACCATGTACATTATGCCAGGTGGCTTTCAATTCATTTGAGGGACATGGAGGCTCTCCAAAATGACACATCTGATGAATTCACAAAGGGAAATTTCACCGTCCACAAAACCACTTTGCCTTTTTCCTCAATGGCTATAGACCAAGCACATGAGCAGAATAATGCTCATGTAAAAAGAGATGGGGGAGCCATTGTCCTATTTGAAGATGAAGACGCTCTCAGAAGGTGGACAGTGGCTGGTCCTGAAGTAAGCCCCCTGATCGTTGAGTTTGAGACTAGAAGTGATGCTGATCCAAAATCTGAAGGTAAGCATCATGATGAAACTGAAACTGTGCAGAAAAGGTTTCTTGAAATGGTTGAAAATCTGGCAAAAGTAATCAAAGAAATGGGCAACCCTTTTGAGGAAGATTCAGTGGATCTGATTTTGCCAGAATCATGAAATTATGGACAGCAAAGTTAGTGAATCCTTGAGATCTATGAAGGGCCTTGGACAGACACAATTCACAAACTTTATTGAGAGGCTCAAGACACCCAGCAAATTCTATGAACCAGTACACAAGAACAAAATTCTATTGTTCAGTTGCAAGATGTCTACTACAGAATCTAAGCGCAAACAGTCACTGCAAACCATAAAGGATGATTTTAATCTATTCTCACTCCTCTTCATATCATGCCAGAACAGACGGTGTGATTTAAATGAATTCTTTCAACATGAAAATCAAAACTGCCCACCATCACTGGCACAGAATGGACAGGGCACCAAGTCACAGCTGCTGCCTCTACTAGAACAGCATGCATCAGACATCCCTGACAAAGAGCCTACCCCTGATGTTATCATAATGGATGGTGCAACTCTTATAAATGCTCTGAGACCAACCAAGGGGTCTACATTTGAGTCTTATGCTAAAGAAGAAGTCCTATCCAAGATTCAGAAGCACATACAGAAGTACAATCAAACACACATTGTATTTGATGTGTATAAGACAGACAGTATGAAAGCACAAACAAGACAAAAAAGAGGCACAGGAATTCTCCAGAGAGTAATTAGCACAGCGAAAACTCCTGGCAATTGGGCCAGCTTCCTCAGGAATGACCACAACAAAACTGAACTATTTGCATATTTGGCAGGCACAATCATTTTATCTCAAGCAGATGATACATCATGCATAATTGTCACTAAAGGGGATGCTGCACTTTATAGCAAAGCTGAACACGACACTGCTGACCTACAAGAGGCAGATACTAGAGTCCTTTTACCTGCTGCATATACTGCAAAGCATGAAGATATATCAAGTGCAATCATATGTAGTACAGACACTGACGTTGTCATCATAGCAGTATCTAGCATAGAAAAAAATGGTTTGGACAAACTATGGATTAAATTTGGTAGAAGAAAAGACATGAGGTGGATACCTATCCATGAAATTGCAGCAGCCATGGGACCAAAAGCCTAAGCCCTTCCCTTTTTCCATGCATTTAGCAGGTGTAACATGGTGTCTGCCTTTCATGGAAAGGGGAAGAAGTCTGCATGGCAAACATGGACTGTGTTTCAGCATGCCACACCCACCTTCACCAAATTAAGTTCAACACCAGCAGCTGTAGAGGATGAAGACCTGCAAATTATTGAAGAGTTCGTGGTGCTAATATACGACAGAAGCAGTTCATAAAAAAATGTAAATGAGGCTAGACTTGATCTCTCTGCAAGAAAGCAGAGAGCTTATGATTGCATTCCCCCTATAAGGGCTGCTCTTAGAGAGCATTGCAAGAGAGCTACCTTTCAAGCAGGGCACATTTGGTACCAGTCTTTAGTACGTCATCCAGTTTTGCCCAGTCCAAGACACTGGGGATGGCAACAGATTGATGGCACCTGGTTTCTGTATTGGACAGATTTGCCAACAGTAGCAAAATCTTGCCAAGAACTGAATAAGTGTGGCTGCAAAAAGGAATGCTGTGGCAGGTGCAAGTGCTACAAATCTGGACTTAGCTGCACAGCTCTCTGCAGCTGCACTTGCTAAAACTAATTGATACACAAAACATATTGGTTTCTCTCAGGAGATACATACTTTTTCATCTTTGGCAGCCATTTTGGAAATATGGTGTTCATATGGTGGCCATATTGGAAAGATGGGTTCACTTTATAGCTTCATAACAGTAAGAATGCCAAAATACAAATTCTCAATCATTATATGGACAGTATGCAACTTTTATAGGCTTATGAAATGAAAATATTTGAAATACACAGCAAATTTGCCGCCATTTTGGAAAAGTGTCAGCCATCTTGGACATAGCCAAATATTGAGGTGGCCGGAGGTTGATTTTGATTTATGGGGATAATAAGAGTTGTCATGCCAAATCTGTTGCTTGTATCACCATTTGCACTTTTCTCCCATTATCCCGCTCCACTAATGTTCAGGACCATTCCTTATCTATTTCCGATTGTTCCTGACATACTAAAGAACATACCGATCACGCTGCAACAGATCCACGACCAAATCACAGTTGCCAACTCGGGGCCACTTGGTACTACCAATCACAACAGATTCACAAAACAGTTACGTGAGTCACGAGTGAACAAGACCAGCCAATTCTATGAAGACGTGCCAGACAACACAAGATCAACTTCAAGAGTAGAATGTCAACTTCCCCCGATCTGAATTATGTCAGTTCGTGAACCTAGCCAGCCATGCCTAGTGTGAACCCCATTTAATAGTTAAGTAAAATCAAGTTATGGAAGTTTGTGGACTCTCTTATGCTATTGGTATACAAAAGGTGGCCATGTCCAAGGTGGACATGCTATTTTTTCCATGATATTCAATTATGCCTCACCCCCCCCCCAACAAAAAAACCATTGTAATCGATACCAGATGTAAAAAAATATCTGTGTGATGTGTTCTCTCTCATTCCCACTCTAACAGTAAATTCAGAATGCTCCTTCGTGAGGCCGACTCTTCTAGACACCTATAAAAAGGAGTCATCTACCAAACGGAATCTGGTGGTGGTATGTTTTCTCCATAACTGTCTCTTCTGAAGAAAAAATCTTTTGACTACCCGGTGAATGGGATCATGTCTCCATCAAGCACTGCTGCTCCTGGTGCTTGTGTAGAATATAGAAATTAAGACAAAGGCCAATAGCTGGGACCAATGAGGTCATTCGGCGCAGAAACGAAAATTGACATTAAAAGTTTTAAATGTGTAACACGAAGAAAACTTTGCAGTTGAAATATGAATCAACTGTTAGGAGAGGGTGGAAAGTAAGATGGATGAAAATGAATATGAACGGAAGTACAGTAAAAGGAATGAAAAGGAGTGCAGCTAGGGGCCGGAGGGACGCTACAAAGAACCTTAAGTAATGCCTACAATGCACCGCATGAGGTGCACTGATGGCACTAACCCCCTATACGGAGAGTGCAAGTGTAGGTTATGCAGCCTAACATGCCTCTTTATCTTCTTTGTGCTCATGTTTACTCGACCTCTCTTTTCCATCACCACGGCCTGACTCTCGTCTCCAGAGGCCCTTTCTGGGTGCCTTCTTCATAACCATTTATTTTACAATGATGTAGGCACCCCGTAGCCCCCTGTTAACTACAGATCGACTCTGATGTCTTAACTATTTTGCTTTATCAATGTTGGGTACTCTTCTGTATGGAAGTCAACAGCTTCCCGAGATCCTTGTGTTAATAACAAGATGGCCAAAAGAGGTGGTTTCGTTCTCTTCAGTAATGGTGATTAAGATTTACACTATCGCCCAATTGACTCCGTCCAGTTCCTCGTTGAACGGGTCGGTACCGTTCTCGGCTAGCACTTTGCTGGCCCACGTTCGAGTCTCCGACCGGCCAATGAAGAATTAGAGGAATTTATTTCTGGTGATAGAAATCCATGTCTCGTTGTAATGTGGTTCGGATTCCACAATAAGCTGTAGGTCCAGTTTGCTAGGTAACCAATTGGTTCTTAGCCACGTAAAATAAATATAATCCTTCGAGCCAGCCCTAGGAGAGCTGTTAATCAGCTCATTGGTCTGGTTAAACTAAGATTTACTTAAGGAACTCCTATTCTATTGGCATGTCACGCTGCTGAACTATCCATTTCCTGAATTCTTTATTATGATGTCTTCTACTGTCAAACATCAGATCAGTCTCCCAAGAAGTTTCATGGAGAGTGAAAAAAAAAAGAAATGCAATACAAATTAGGTTTTATGAACTGGGATGTTATGCGTAAATATAAGGTTTTTTTTTTTGATAATAATAATAATAATAATAATAATAATAATAATAATAATGAAGTATTCTGACAGCAGTGAATATTGCCGACAAAGCTCTCCGATTTTCAAAGTTCGCAATTCCGGCGGAAAAAGAATAGATAAAATAATTATGAAATTAATGCGCCAAAAAAGAGTATAATCTCACAATATTTCTAATCAATACACGACTGAGAGTTGATTAAAATCATGTGGTGACCGTTCTTTTTCTCCAAGAACTGAGTCATATCAACGATGACTTGAACAAAATTTTAAAAAGCTGAAGGTGAGTCTGTGTGATTCTCTCTCTCTCTCTCTCTCTCTCTCTCTCTCTCTCTCTCTCTCTTGCTCTAGCGAACCTCTTAGTTGAAATGACTTCTGAGTTACTTAGTTACTTAAAAGACAAAAATTCCCTGCAAACATAGTTATGCTAGTTAAAAAAGAAAAAAGAAGATGCTAGTTCAACTGCACATACTGTATTATTATCTTTTGGAAGTTTCTTCCAACCTGCATGATATAATATGTGAATTTTTCCTACCTGTTAAAAAAGATTTAAAAAAATTTCAGACTCAGTGACGTCTTCTTCGCCTAAATCTAGAACATAGCCTGATTAGCCAGTTGTTCGTTGTTAGTGTTAACAGTTTGTTGGTAAAAGATATTATTTGTAAGAATACATAATTTACAAAATAAATCACTGTTTCTGGGCTGAGTCAATGGAGTGCTTTCTTTGTGAGCATATCTGCATGTCAGAGAAAAAATTGTTTTACCGGAATAAAATGGACTGAATAACTGAGTAAATTTGGTACAATACAACTCTTTAACAGTTTAAGCTGGGCTAAGTAAACTGGCCAAATAATTGGCTCGCTACCCTTCCTTCTAGGGAAAGTCTCTTAACATGCCGCCATAGTTGGCAGTGGAACATAAAATTTAGGTCAAAGGCCAAGCGCTGGGACTTATGAGATGGTATCAAAGTGATAGGAATTTTAACAAGTAAAAAATGCGCCAACGCAATTGAGTTTTCTGTATGAGCCGCGGCCCATGAAGCTTTCTGCCACTGACCGGTGGTGGCATGCCCTGTAGCGTTGCTAGACGCGTGATTATGGCTAACTTTAACTTCATAAATAAAATAAAAACTGAGGCTAGAGGGCTGCAAATTGGTATGTTGATCATCCACCCTCCAATCATCAAACATATCAAATTGCAGCCCTCTAGCCTCAGTAGGTTTTTTATCTTATTTAAGGTTGAAGTTAGCCATGATCGTGCATCTGGCACCGCCACAGGTGCCAGGCCAGGCCACCATTGGGCTGTGGCTGAAAGTTTTGGGCCGCGGCGGAAGGTTTCATGGGCCGTGGCTGAGAGTTTCATACAGCATTGTACGCTGTACAGAAAACTCGATTGCGCCCAAGAAACTTCGGCGCATTTTCTACATGTTCACATTTAGATTAGTTCGGTTTACTCAACATTGGGGTATTCCGTTATCAGTCAAAACATTAAAATCTATCGCAAATCAAAACTACTTTCATCAAGTTCGCACACAAAATCAAAGAGTTATCTTAAAATCCGACCTAAAAACAGACCTAAAAGTCTGGTACCAAAGAGTGAAATTATTAACCATAAGAAGCATATTCATATGACGACAAAAAACCTAGAAAAGTCGTTCATAAATTATGGTATTAAATGTTTATTTCCCTGTGTGCAACACACCTGGTTTTCGCAAATGTACGCGATGTTTAATTATCATAAAATTTTAAACAAAAAAAGGCAGAGTAATATAATGTACCTCATTTATTATGAGTGCGACTTGAGCACAAATTTAACTACGTGTTGCCGGTATCTTTGAGGGGACATTTACTATACACCATGCCAATTAATAAGATTTCAGTGGAATGTACAATAACAATGATTAAAATCTACAAGACTAATTAAAACTATTACTTAAGTTCATCACCCAGCTTATTACGGTTTTCTACTGTTTAAATAGAATTACCTACAGCTAAAACAAAATGATTACATAAACCACTTCAGAAGGAATGTTGTTTCGGCGACGCAAATGGAATCTCCAAAGCTAAATAAATAAATAAATCAATAAATAAAGGATCGTGTCAAGATTAGAGAACCCAATATCTCCATGTCAAGAACAGCGAACCCAATGATCCCCAAGTAAGGAATGGCCAAATTCCAACATGAGGGCTAGTACTAAACGCGGTGAAACAGTGACTCATCTACACTGTTTCGCCGTGTTTAGTACAAGCTGAGAGGGGGACGTCAAATGTATTTTGCCTTGTTTAGTACTAGCCCCTGGGGGATCAAATGTCTGGCACCGAAGTGTTCACGTCAAGAACAGCGAACCCGATTATTCCTATATAAAGAATAACGAACCCTATAATCTTCTTGTAAAGAATAGCGAACCTTGCTGCGAGTGGGTTCGCTAATCTTGACATGATCCTAAATAAATAATAAAGCAAACTGAACAATCAAGGAATCAATGCCTCACAATGAAGATAATCGTCGCATAAGTGAGATAAAAATGTCCACATTACGGTGAGCATTTCATATCATGCCATTCACGCTTTCACTATAACTTACAAGAATCAAAATAGCCTCGGAATTATATATACAGTACTACCAAGTGACGTAGAAAAACAAATATGAACGAATTCAATTCGAATTTAAAACGATCAATGTGGCCGCGTTATGAACTTGTCTCCGACAGAGAATGTAGATAGCTCTCTCTCTCTCTCTCTCTCTCTCTCTCTCTCTCTCTCTCTCTCTCTCTCTCTCATTTTCGAGGAATGAAAACCTATTATCGTAGAGACAAAACGAACACTATAATTTTTGATACTCAAGAACTCCTTCATTAGCCACGCTCAGCTCTGACTCCACCCAAATGCCCTCTAAACTTGACATCAGCGCCCATATGGGCGTAGCAAAAGAATGAGTAATGCAACCGTAGATACTCACCCACCCATAATTTACAGGCTGGGCGCTTGCCTTCCTCCTGTCTCGTGGTTCCACTCGCTGTGGGAAAACAAAAAACAATCAATTGTTAAACAAAGAAAAAGGAAGTTTAAGAAACAAAATGTGAAATAAGAAGATGCTTTGCCTCATTTTATCTTCATTTCTACTTTCGCGTATTCCTATCCTCATCTTTATTCCAATCACACTAATTCCCCATTTGTTTCACCTTAACCTACATATTTTTGCCTACTTCGACAAGCACACGTGACGACAAGACACCACTCTCAGGTTAAATTTCCTTAGCTAATTTCCTTTAGTAGTAATTCTTCACCTGTAATTTCTTAGCCCTTTGTTCGCTGGAGGCCATTAGGTCTAGTGCATTGTCTTAAGAAGCGTCAGGCTCTCCTTACTCTTCTGAACACCTGGGAGTTCACCCTTCCTGTTATTTTTGACAGTGATAATTCGGGGCGACAGGCGTGCCACTAATCAAGCCATTGTCATACCGGTTCAAGAATCCGGTACAGTTCAGTGTGACAAGGGCCCAAGCATCGAGTTCGCCCCCAAAAATACTCCTTCCTACAACAAAATACACCGGTGAGTGAACAAATATGATACTGTATATTCAAACAGTGAGAGTCTCCTTGCTCAATGCAGAGCTGCATTATCATCATCAAGAGAGAAAATTATCCCTAAAGCATCAACAGTGGTTGTACCTTTGTCCCGCTGTCAATCATTCTGCAGAAGACTTCTTATGGAGGAGAATAAAGGCCACCACAGTTACCAGAAGCTATGCCTCCCTAAAACTTTCTCTTAAACACCCCTTATCTGTCTCTCACCATAGTCCCCATTTATTTATTTTTTTACATATAAGTTACAAGGAAGTGGTGTAAACACTGATTTCTTGAAATCAACATAAATAACTGCTTCACCGGGGACTTCACGTAATCCCTGAAATTTCATGAAATCTCTGCTTTAACCCCATGGAATTCATGTATTTACTGATTTATGGTTTTTACAAGAAAAGCATAGCTCTCATCATATTAATATACTGAGAAATCTATGTCAAACTGAAACTGAATTAAAACATTAAAACAACTTTATTATAAGAAAATACACTCAAATTAACAACAATAAAACTTAATTAAAACGAAAACATAGTCACCCAAGTTATTCATTTGTTTGCACAAGTACAATTACCCTGGCAATGTAGCACAAGTACAATTACCCTGGCACCCAAGTTATTCATTTGTTTGCACAAGTACAATTACCCTGGCAATGTGAATTGCACTGCAGCTTGGCACTGAAAAATTTACACCAGTATATCTTGTACTGCTTGCGTCTACTGCATTGCATTTTTTGAAACCCTGTTCTCCTGAAGCTGACTGGGCAATGACAGCCGACGTCGTTTGTTCCAAGCTAACATCTTCCTCTGCCAGAAGTCGCTAAGGGGACAAATCAAATTGATTTCTTGAGTAAAAACCACATAAAATTCCAGCCTTGATATCAGTCCTATATAAATCTGTGTCCAGATCTCTTGCAGCCATATACTAAGAACACTCCCCTACCACGATTCACAACTGGAATAGGCAAGGCAACATCGTCTCCTACTTCACAAGCTTCTAGATCAAGACAACTGTTTGACCATAATCTCTGCCTGCATAACTAATCCAAAATATGGTGCTCTATGACATTGCTTTGTCTGTGCAATTCGACAGACACTTTCTTTAACTGAACCTGGCGAATCTGCAATGAAATTGCTATAGAAATCCAAGAATCATTTAGTTTCACCCTGGCTACATGCATCTCTGGAATTCTGGAATTCTCAAGTGAAGAGTTCTCAGTGGCAGCCAGATAATTTTCACTCTCTAGTCATGAGGCAACTCCTTATGGCAAGGATGAAGAAGCTAAACAAAGTTAAGTATGGGGAACACTTTAAGCCCACATGAGACAAGATCTTCTAAAACTGCACTAATTCCATGTCTGTGGTCCATTCTTGGGTATTACTGTCAGCTAACCAAACACCTTTCTGTCCAGTGATCACGTGTGATGTGAACTCCGAAACATTATCACTTAGGAGCATGGCGGGGCAAAATAAAAAGGAGGAAATGTCCAAGGGCTGCACTATAACTTCAGTTACTCGTTTACCTGTCAGAGGCTGCGAGTACACAAAATTTTGACAAAGCGGTCCTGATATACCACCACCCATTTAAAGTTTGAACTTTCAAGAGATTTATCTTTGACAAGACATTTATAAATTAGCTTTATCTTTGAATGAAAAACAGATCTATTTTAAATTTAAACGGGCAAGAACGGCACAGCTTCTCTTCTAAAAATCAACTGTATTTTTAGAAGTAGTACTGCTTATTTGTTACAGGGAATTTCATGAAATCACTGAAATTTTCATCAAGTTCATTTGAGGGCTTCACATGACTCATAGAATGCCTAGAGTTTCCGTGAAGTCCCTATATTGTAAAGTGTTTTTCCAGTAATTTACTGATACCTACCAGTGAACCATTTACTGTTAATGAGCCAGAGTGTAAACTGCATGTGGACATGGTGGGTTGGCGGCTTGGGTCAATTCTGTGGGCCACTGCATGTATAACATTTAAGTCAGCTAGACCTATCGAAGTCAGGTCCTTGCTGAATATAGCTCTAACTAACAGCCATCCCTTTAATCATGGGCTGCCCTGTCTCTTTATAGCACAAGGATTTGAAAAGCTCATGGGCAGCTGTTGTAACATTTCCAAACTTTTCCTAGATCTCTTTCAGCATACTGTCTTTTACATCATGCCAATTGGAACATGTGATCGTTTTAAGACATCAAACGTATCTTCAGTTGTCACGAAGTACAGTGGGAGTTGGTCGGGGATCCTAAGCTTTTTAGTCTGTTCCATTTGTCGCCATGTTGGACATCAAATCTACAGTAAGCAGAAGGCATTCTGCTCTTCTAGTGGATGCCACCAGCTGCAGATTTAAAATTATCTTTGAAGTTACAGTACTGTGCTAAGGGAATAAGATATTTTGACTGAGTTCGTACCCTTTGAACAGCTCTTGAGTGACTTTTTCTTCCGCGCAGGTGAGAGGCACGTTGGCAGGATGCAAGCTAACACTGGACTGACCCCTGTGCCGTCAACCCACCACGTCCGTATGCAGCTTACACTCTGGCTCAATTAACAATAAATGGTTCATTGTTCCACTGGTCGGTATCTGTAAATTACTGTAAAAACATAACTAACAGTCTGGAGACTTCATGGAAACTCTAGGCATTCCAGGCGTCATGTGAAGGCCTCAGGTGGAACAGTAGTTATATGAAGTTACCGAATATTTCAGTGTCTTCATGAAATTCCCTGTAACAAATAAACAGTACTACTAGAAATACGATTGGTCTTTAAAAAAGAAAATGTGCCGTTCTCATCCCTGCTTAAATTTCAAGTATATCTGTTTTCCATTCAAAGATAAATCTGATTTATAAATGCTGTTTTGTCAGAAATAAATCTCTTAAAATTTCAAACTAATTAATTTTATGTGAGGCAGAGTACAGTATTTGTACTGAATCTCCAAGAATCTATAGTAAGGGTGGGTTAAAACTAGTGGATGTTTCTATTTGTTCCTCTAAATTATGAAATCCTTATTCTGTTAACTGATACAGCACTCTAGTTGTTTATTTGGGAAAAGGGAAGACACCTCAAGCCCCTATATCCTTGTCTGAAGAAGCAATTTCAGGGACCAGATAACTGATTTCTTTGGTGGGGATATTTTCACTACAAAGAAATTACAAAACTTACTGAGGTAAATGAAAAGCATAAAAATGCAATTAAATATCAAATTCAAAAAGGTAGTTTAAGAAACAAAAACGATAAGAAATAAGCAAACTAAATGAGCAGCAAGAAAAGGGAGGCCTAAGGACAACACTTTCATGTTCACAGAATAGAATGAAAACAGAAATAAGAAAAAAAATGGAATGAAAGTTAGACACAAAAAAATTACATGTAACTTAATCACAGATACACGATTGGGAAAAATGCCCCAAAGAACTAAAAGTAATAAAGCAAGATGAAGAAATCTCTAGACTCCTTATTCATCCTAATTTCTTTTGGACCATTTATTTTTCTTCACTCTATGTGAATTCCTCTCTAAAACCATAATTAACGATGAAAACTGTCATCAAATAATGACAGATAAAGTAAACTTTGATGGAATGATTTGCAGGTGAGGCATGTTGTTATTAACCATTTTGCTGCAGAATTTATTATGGCTCTCATTCTCAGCAAAGTACACATTTCATGTGGAAAGCTGAAAATATTCTCAGCGTAATAAAAGTTTTTTTACAACACCCTTAAGCACTATATTCCTAGTACTGAAAATCATTTTAGCTTTCAAGTAGACATTGTGTCAAAAAAAATAAAAAGTGGAAAAAATGGAATAAACCTAAAATATGTTTGAGGCTGAGATCTTTGTTACTGGCAATAGCAATCTTTTTATTACACAATCATGATATATCAATTTTCCACAACACTAGCAATTCTTGTACCTTCTGTGGGTGTTTGTTATACCATAAGATATGTAATAACACAGAGGTGGCTTCTACAGTATATGCATAGGTTCCAAAAAAGGGAAAACTGGACAACATACAAAACACTTTGTTTTTTATACCTCTGTTAGTGACACAAACAATTTTTTCTGTACACAGTACATTTTATATCGCCAACACTTCTTTTCTACTTTCTAAATATGACATACTTCAAGACAAAGTATAGTGCCAAAAGGTGGCCACAAATGTACTAGTTTGCTTCCGTTTCAACTCTCCTTTACCTATTTTTTGGCAGTTCTTTGGAAGTGCAGGACACCTACACACTGGGGTTCGTCTTGTTTCAAGAGGGTTTAAAACTCGACCACATCCTTGAGAGTTCTCTCCCTGGCACCCTTCTAACCAGCAGTAAATTTCTTTTTCCTTAAATTTTTGTTTTATTCGACGTTACTAGCATATTTTGAATGTTATACAATATTTTTCCCTCCAGTAATGTTGCTTCACCTAAAAACGGACACTGTATCCGTCCTTCAGTGTCCCTGATATAAATCTGTTTTCACTAAAAATAACTTTCAGTGGTAGATATGTGAAGCAACCCAATTGCAATTTGAAATGCATCAAAAGCTTTTTTATCCAAGGAGGCTAGATCATACACTGGTGATACCTTGATCTTTTAGGTAGAGCTGCTTGCTAGCTATAACAGCATAGGCTAGAAATGTTTTGCAACATGGATCCTTGAAACGCTTAGCTTAGCGAGTAAACTTTTTAAATTCAATTACCTTATGAGAGTCAGTGTAATCCCATATTATGGGATATAACCATCTGATTTAACTTCAAATATCATCATGACTGTTACCTTATCATAAACCTGGCTTCCCACCGGGTTAGATAACCAAAATCGCAGTCACATTTCGAATAAGAAATAAACAATATTTGCGTGATTCCTTCGAGTGGAACTTAGTGAGGGGTTGGGCCATTATAACTCTTCACAGAAAAGAATGGCGTGATTTCAAGAAATGTTAGATCGAGTTACAAGAAAGTAAAATTGCAAGCAGTCAGCTGATGAACGTAAACAATTACTGTGTTCAGTAAACGAAATACCTTTGCAGAGCTTTATGTCCATTCACAGTAGATATTGAATAAAAAAATATATATATTGTAATCATAGGACATAAATACGTACCATAACTTCAGTGTCATATGCATCTAAAAGCCAAGAAACCTGGAACTTAGTAGGCTACACTACAGTTAACACAAGTAAACAGACCTTCATTCCCCGTAACGAAGCTTCCTTGTCGAGAACATCGTTAATCCTACAAAATATATATTTATATATGTGGCAAAAAACGCATCTTGCCATCATAAAACATAATTATGTAAGATGACTTTAATTATGCATATCAAGAAAATACTGAAAGCCTACCAAATTCTGTTTAACTGATGTGGAAAAAGTACCGCCTACGCGTGTTCGGGACGTATTCGATAAAATCACCAACAGATGTCGGCAGTAGACAACCAGAGACGTCGTCTGTATAAAAAAATTTTTTATGGCGCATTGTAAAGTCGTTTTTCGCAGTGAAAGACTACTTTAGGTCTAGCGACAAACTCTAGAACAACTAGCCAACCATAGTAGCGAAATGTTCAATTCGCTGAGCATGAATCGCACGCCAATGAAACATTCTCTCCCCATGGTTACATATTATATGCAAAAACGCTCGGTTTTTCTCACTTGTTTAATGTTTTTAGTATAAACAATGACATCGTCATACAGTGGTCATAATGGTACGTTCACTGGAGACACCGAATTTGTTCATGCAATTCTGCCTAAAGATTTTCGAATAAAAAATGTACAAGATCACATACGTCTTCATTTTGTATAGATTTCCTTTCACCTATGTAAATATTGTATGACTAAGGACAGTATATGTATGTATGTGTGTATGTATGTACGTATATATTAACGATTAACGATTATCTCGAAGCTGGTAGAAGCCTTATTGTGCATATGTTGGAGGTACTACAGTTATGAAAATTGTATACTCTGAACTTCACTAGCTAACACGTGCAAACTATTTTTCATTCGGTAAGTGAACGATCATGATAGGTGTAAATATGCTAGTTTACAAGGCGAATCATTCAGACTACTTGAATCTTTGCCTCTAGTTCTCATAAGCGAGTTGGTAGCCTCGGGTCCATGCACTAACGAGTTCATAGAAAACGCTGCTGTTCGCAACGGGGAACATTTTTTTTTTTAATGTAGAGGGGCGTTGCAATTCCACACTTAAAATGCCATGGAAAGAAAGAACGAAATAATTATTCCGAGTCATTGAGCTTTGGAATTCTGCATCAGCTTTCGTTTTCCGTGACTCATAATCTTTCATCCTTTAAGAAACTACTGTAGTTGATGCTTTCTCAGTAGTCAAGACCCACCCTTCTTCCTATTCATTTCTGTTTAAGTCATGAAAAAAAAATATATATATATATATATATATATATATATATATATATATATATATATATATATATATATATATATATATATATATATATGGTATATGTGTGTGTATGTGTTTTATGCACGTGTACTTTACGCAAATTATATTATCATTGGCGGTTTATATTTACATAAAGCAATTACTACATAGAATCACAACTTTATCAATTTTTTTAAGATATATAAGTAGTTCAGTTTTCCCATTTATATAACTGCAACTCATAAAGGGATACAAACGTCTTTTACAACTAAGGTGAACAAATATCTTTAGGGAAAGATAAAAAACGGTCGTAAAACTTTGAATAAAAATGTAAAATCATCAGTGTTAAATTAAAGAGAACTAGAATAGCATGATTCATTATCAAATTGTTGCAAAGGCAGACCATGAATAGGCTATACCTTAAAGGATAAAACAAGAGATAGAACAAAACAGTATCTAATAATGGTCAACACATCTTTAGTTTATACAGCTATTTATATGATCACGGGTGAAAATGGTCATTCGTCTAAGGCTAACAATAGTTACTTGCAAGAATGGGTGTAAGCAACAACCTAAAAAGTCGGTGCTGCCACGGGTTTGAGGACCGCACAAACACTTTTTGAGAGTACACCTTAATTTTATACCCAATGTCGTGAACAGAACCTTTCATGAAGGTTACTATAGTGATTTTATTTATTTTACAAATAATTTAACCTCATAAATTTTGGATACATGTTAAAAAATATGCCGTAGACAAAATAAATACGAATCTTCATAAGTACAGAATCAACACAATTACAAATCATTCTCTCTCTCTCTCTCTCTCTCTCTCTCTCTCTCTCTCTCTCTCTCTCTCTCTCTCTCTCTCTCTCTCTCTCTCCGTATTTTGTTCTTATCACTGGGCTTCACTCAACTTCTTGACACTGAAACTGAAGCCACAAGTTTTTCACAAATATTAATTTCTTGACGCTTAGGCCAAAGTGTCTCCCACACAGATTTAGCATGACTAATTAGTTCTTTGGTCTCTATTTAGGTACTATTCCATTCGCTAACAACAGAACCCGGATGATCCTCTAGTGGGTTTATGTTCTGTTATTCAGACCGACTGATCGATGACCTGAGAAGAGGCACCATGGGCTCCTATACCCATGGTCTATTTCTTGAACCGTTTTCTGCCTTCTCTACTGGAGTCAGCTGATTTTTCCCACTCGTGTGTTACGCTGAGAACAACCTAGGTTATAGAAGAGATCTTTCATTTTCTTAGAGTGTTTTCTAACACCCACTACTGAGGACATTTTTCTTTTCCTTGATATAATTTAAAAAATAGATATTTGATGTGTTAGTAATCATGCTTCATTTCTATATTCAGACTTCATTTTCCTCGTTGACTCTTTTACATTTAAATAACATTATCGCACATCGAAGTCATCGTGGTAATTACTAGGGAACTACCCTCCCTAAATCCACTCCAGAGAAATTTATCAGATTAGGACAAGTAATGATATTAAAATAATATCATTATAAATGCATATGGAATTGACCATACTCTTACGTATTACTCTTCTAAAACGCTTCACACATGAACCTCTTAGCATAGCCCCCACCTCCAGAGCACTTTACCGGGTACCCCTCGCTCCATATCCTATCGGCATGTCCAGAGAGACAGAGAGGCGGGGGCGGGGGGACGAAATTTTACCAAATTCTTTCGTGAAGACCTTGCAGCTTTTCCTTTCATTCTACACCATCTTCCTTGATAAAGTCTCCACGATTTTTGGAGGAGGTTTGAAAACGCAATGTAAGTAGCCAAGGCTGATTGTTATTACTTTTTAAAGTCAGTCATAATCTATAAAAAAAACGCAAAATAAATTCAATAAACACACAAGCCCACTTACTGCAATCATGATCATATAATTATCCTTGCAGATACGAAAGCTGACTTCCCACCATTTCTGAAGTGAAGCAAAATGAAAGTGGTGATGAAAGATATTTTCTCATTTGTAATACAGGAACTTTCATGGCATTTTTTATTTATTTATTTTTTTTTACATGCAGTCTTCTCTCCTTCAGTCATACAGCACTATAATTGTATTGAGATAAGGTTCACAGGCTCAACAGAATAAAAACACTTTTCTGTAGGTCTACTGTAGCTTACAACTGTACTGTATATGGCTTTCTCTCCTGTTATGCGCTGCAACTCTAGCTCGTTCCACATCTGTTTCTGGTAACGATTAAGCAAGGTGACGCCCAGAAAACATCAAAATAAACATTCATAAATTTGGTCTTCTATGTAACTAACACTAGGAAATTTACTTCTGTCTGTCGTAT